>NC_141536.1:165103331-165410553 GCF_021556685.1 Rattus norvegicus
AGGCAGGAAGGTTTGTAGATGGGTTAGTATGATCATTCCTTCATTGGGAGTCCTGTCAGGTTAGAGGAGGTGGTCACTTCAGGCTTCATATCACACACTCCTTGGAGTGAGCCTCGGCTACCATCACACTCACTCATTCCATGGAGCATCCCCCATTCCAGGTCTCTGGCACATCCTAGAGAAGCCCTTCCGCAGCCTCTCATTCCTTCTGGAGGTGCCCCTGCCTTCTCACTTCTGTCATCATCTAATGTGTTTGTGTCCCTTGGTAGGGTCACAGCAATCAGGACATTGCAACACTGCATGCATTATTGAATTCTCCAGTGGCATTGATAGGCAAGCAGAATAAAAATTTCTCACAGCTTCTAACTCACAACAGCTTCTATTACTCAAACAGTAGTTTATCTGGGTACATGTGGACCTAAATCAATTTGCAGTCTGAGATATCTGTCTGGGGTCTCACTCTTCTAAGTGTAGATAGAGGTCAAATCATTCCTTCCTGCTTGCATGGATTAACTGCTGGGAACAAAACCAGGAACAGGGAACAAGGGAGATTGACTGGAGTACAGACAGGTAAGCTATTGGAAGAAAAGCTGTTGTGCTGCTGAAATTCTGATCTGCAGGTATTGCAAAACATTGGCCTAGGCTGGAACCACTATGCTGTGTCTCTTTAAAACCCATGAACCCTAAGGATAAGGCTAATGTCAATCAAAATTCATTAGCCACTCAGCACCTCGAGAGGGAGTTAGCAGTCAGGGGAGGAGGTGGCTCTTCCAGGTACAAGGTCAGCAACTTCCTTTGGGAACTCAGCCCCTCTGAGTGCTTCCGGGTGGTACTTTCTGAGTCACTCTTCAGGGTGCTGTGAGAGGAGCTCAGAATGCCTGACATGGTAAGTGCAAGATCAAGTCCACAAACAGGAGGATCAAGTTGCTTAGCAAAGGATTCATGTGTAATGGTTCCTCCCAGTGGCTGGAGGGAAAGTGGCAGCCAGAACTAATGCAGCCACTTGTGAGGTCCCTGGCAGTCTTTCCTTGTACCACAGGGTGGATACTAAATTACTCTATTATGGAACCTGCATTTGTCCGAAATCCTCATGGCGGCTGCTTGTGTTGAGAAATATTCTTGGCAGGATATCAATCCTGAAACCTCGGGATTTAAACTATCTTCTAAAAGGACTGACCTTCGTAGTTAATAGTTAGTTATAAGGTCCATTTGAGTTGATTTTTGGAGGCTGTGAAATATCTCGTGTGTTGTGTAGTACTCTAATTATAAGCTGTGTAGTAAATGAGTAGAATTGAGAATGTAATGATTTACCAACGCTTAGGGTATAATAAGTGACACTAAGTAGAATGTAGCTGAGGTAGGACTGCTTATAAACACCTCACAGGTATAGAGTATGCTAAGCAGTCCCGTTTAAGATTAGGATAGTAGTATATATGTTTGTTTAGCAGGATAGTTCAGATATTTGTCTCCAAACCATAAAAAAGGGGACAAATCTTGTTCACAATCAGCGATAAGACCCATGATGGTCTCAAAGAACAGGACCCTAACAAAATTCTCAAGATGAGATTATAGGGTCACGAACAACATTGAGGCCTGGTCTGCCATATGGATATGATTATCAGTTCCAAGTCAACAATGGACTTGGCTAGGGACGTGTTTTGGATACTTAGGGTTCCCTTTATACAGCACTGTTTTATTAGACTGCTCCTGAGTTTGTACCATTGTATGAGCGTTACTGATTGCTTCATAGAAATTTCCACTTGGTTCTACTTATCCCCTGTAAATAGTATAAAAGACGCTACTCTTTAGAAGCTTACTTGGTATAAGACACAGCTTGTGTATGATGTACCCACCACAGCTGCTGCAGATTCTACCTTCTACCTTTCCTAGCATTCTCATCCTCTGGACCTCCAAATCAGGACCCAATAACAGGAAAGAAACTACTATTTCAGGACTCTCATGCACTTAAGAAATGATTCTGGGGATCTTTGCTGTATAAATCTGCTAGCCGCCTAGGTAGCACTTGCAGTCCTTATTTAAACTGTATTTCAACAACCTGAGGACTTTTCTGGATAGAAAATTATCCATTCCAGCATATGTGGAATCCAAAACAATGTTTTGGCTAGCTCCTTTTTTAGCATTGCACAGAATGGAGCCCATGGTATCATTAAAAAGACTTTTGTTTGTTGATTTTAATTGTATGGGAAGTGATTTCTTTCTGGGATATATTAACTGTGAGAGAGCTGTATCTTCTGCTCTTTGTAGAAATGATTCTCAGACAATGTAGTCTCAGACTAGCCTAAGACTCAGGTAGCCTTGATCTTGGTCAGTTGCTCCCCAGGGCAATGACCTTGCATTCTTTTGCTGGAAATGCCTAAATTTTTGAGATAAAGGAATGAAGCTAAATGATGTTTTATACCTGTTCATTTGAGTCATTTAATGAACTGTCCATTTCTTCTACCTTCACATGAGAACCAGAGGAATTCTGTACTCTCTTAACTGTCAGATGAAAAAGGGTGGGAAATAGCTAGATCAACGACCAAAGTTGAAGGGAGTCTATTGTAGAAGTCGCCAATCTGGAGAAGTATCTGATTCAGGCAGGGTGAAAAATTTGTAATTTCACATCACATATCAAATAATACATGTAATAAAAAAGTATATTTGTGGGTATTTAATTTTGGAAGATGAGCTTGAGACAGTGGATGATAAATTCCTATTTCAGGACCCGTAATATAGAGATATGTGGAATCTTTGTTTACAAACTTAAATCATCCCCAAATTGTATAGCTCGTGCCACCATCTGCACCTTGGTGTGTCATGATATAGATCTCAGTAGTTAACATTTCACACAGGGACAAGGATAATAACTATCTTATTAATGCCATTCCTTCTATGAAGAAGACCTGCTGTTTTTCAGAGTCACTTGTATTTATCTTTGCATAAAGTCAATTTTGATTATTACTTTATAAATTTCACTATTTATGCACAGATGCTATATTCCTGTACTTGTTTTTATTCTCCAATGTTTCCCAGGAATTAAGAATTTCCTTCTTTAGCCTAGTAAGAGCACCAGTGGAAGGGGATGACCTTGGTCCTGCCAAGACTGAACCCCCCAGTGAACATGACTGTTGTGGGGAGGGCCGTAATGGGCGGAGGATGGGGAGGGGAGCACCCATATATAAGGGGAGGGGGAGGGGTTAGGGGGATGTTGGTCTGGAACCCGGGAAAGGGAATAAGAATCGAAATGTAAATAAGAATTACTCAAGTTAATAAAGAAAAAAATTATTCTTTCTTCTAAAGAGAATTTATATCGTCCTTTTTCGAGCAACATGTCTGTAGCTCAGGCTTTCTTAATGTCATACAGTTAAGATTGGTTTGAACACCTAATCCTGCCTCTACTGACCAGTGGTCAGAAGACTGTCCTCCAACTCTTTTCAAGCTCTCGTCTCTCTTGTCAGTAAGGAGGAAAAGAACAGATGAATGAGTGTTGTCTAACCGCCCTGTGTTAGGGATGCGAGAACTACAAATTACAAGGAACCTGTGTGGTTAAGAATTGAGTTCTCTTTCCAACTTTGGAGCTGGTGTAATCAAAGCCCAAAAAAAGGAGGAGGAATAAAGAATGTGAGGCATTTCTGCTTTGGAAGTGGTTCCCATTAACCGTGAGTAGGCAAGTAATTTTAGGCAATCAGTAAATTTCCAGACTGGCCATCTTGGGGCGTTTTCCAGATCAGAGCAAAAAGGAGCTGAACTTATATGTATAAACCAAATTTCTGTATTTCCACTAGTTTGGAAAAAAGAAGATCTAGACAGAGTGTGGCTGTTCCTAACCAGGAAAGTTATTATTCCTGTTTGAAAATACACAATGTAAGAGAAAAAGTATAATGCTTGGTGTGCTCTAGTACACACTTCAGTCCTTGAAAAATATCGGATCATCCAGCATGTTTTGAATTTGACAAATAGTATTTGAGAATATAATTAATCCATTTCCTCTCCTTTCCCATAGTGGTAAGTATGAATCCATGGGACAAATGGCTGGGGGGCCCTGTTTATCACATCAAAGCAAAGCTGGCCTTCTGATTCTCTCACCAGAACTCAGTCCTAATCTATGACAGAATATTGTTGGCATACCTCCTCCTCTAGCCCAAGAATAAGGATGCCATTCTCCCAGCTGCAATTCCTTATGGAATCCAACCATTCAGTTTCTGATCTTTCTCATTTCTCATTATCATTCTGACCCCGTCCTTGGTGTGGCTCTTGCTTCTTCCCTGCTTCCTGTCTCAACAAGTTTCAAGGTCATGTCTACTGTTGGCTGTCACAGATAAGCCTACATCTCTCTGTGTTCTCTCTTTTGTGTACAATAAACTCTACTCCACCATGCATTGGAGCAGGGATGTCCTTTACTTTATACATTGTATGTATAACTGAATATGCAAAGAAGGGACACTGCCTTCGCAAAGATGAATGAGTGCTCTTGGAGACTGGGACATTCTATTAAATGCAAACTTCCAAGCCTAGGGCTTTGTCTGTACCTAATATGGAAATGCAGAGCTTGAAGGCCTCAGCTGTTGGAGTCATTTGCTCTGTCATCCCCCAGTAGAGGAGCTGCTAGTCATATGATGCACAAATGAGCTTTCCATTCTAATGAGTGACTCTGGCAAGCCTATCATTCAGAGATAGTAGAGAAAGGTGTCTTTAGAGTTCTTTATAGTATTCTCCTCAGATGTGTCTGTAGCAAACTGTGAGGAAGACCACAAGACATTCCTTGATGACTGTGGGGAATCTCCATTGCCAGGGCAAGAGTAGCAAGTCTGGTGACATACCCAACTGTGATCTGCAGGTACTAAGATGCACTGTGGGTCAGACTCTGGTTCTGTTGTCCATGCGGTAATTAGAGCAGAGTCTCTTGATTTTGATCCTTCCTGAGTGTGAATGCACATGAGTGGAAGGGGCTCTGTAGCCCTTGGAGACGCCAGGTGTTGCACTTACATCTCACGATCCAGGACATGCACACAGGTGTTGCTTTGCGTTTTTTTTCCAGTAGGACAGGATTGGCAAAGTGAAGGCTTGATTTCTTGAATTTCTTTGTTTTTTTAATGGATGGGGGTGTTTAGACAGGGTTTCTCTGTGCAGTCCTGATTGTCCAGAACTCACGTAGATCTGCCCACCACTTCCTCTTGAGCACAGTGATTAAGGGCAATTTTGAACACATCTGACTAATGTTACATTTTTTCTCAATCTGTACTAAATTGGGTATTTCTTATTTACATTTCAAATGCTGTTCCCTTTCCCGGTCTCCATGCCAACATCCCCCTAGCCTCTGTCCTTCCCTTTCTATATGGTTGTTCCCCTCCCAATTCCCCATATTACCACGCACCTCCCCAAGAATCCCGTTCACTGGGGATCCAGCTATGGCAGGACCATGGGCTTCCCCTTCCACTCGTGTCCTTACTAGGCTTTTCATTGCTATCTGTGCAGTTGGAGCCCAGGGTCAGTCCATGTATAGTCTTTGGGTAGTGGCTTAGTCCCTGGTAGCTCTGATTGCTTGGCATTGTTGTTCATATGGGGTCTCAAGCCCCTTCAGCTCTTTCAGTCCTTTCTCTGATTCCTTCATCACGGGTCCTGTTCTGAGTTTAGTGCTTTGCTACTGGCATTCGCCTATGTATTTGCCATATTCTAGCTGTGTCTCTCAGGAGATGTCTACATCTGTTTCCTGTCAGCCTGCACTTTTAGCTTCATCCATCTTATCTAGTTTGGTGGCTGTATATGCATGGGCCACATGTGGGGCAGACTCTGAATGGGCTTTACTTCAGCTTTTGTTCTAAACTTTGCCTCCTTATCCTGTCCCTTTTAAAGAAGGACTGAAGCATCCGCATTTTGGTCATCCTTCTTGAGTTTCATGTTTCCTGTGCATCTATAGTAGTTCAAGAATTTGGGCTAATAACCACTTATCAATGAGAGCATACCAAGTGTGTTTTTCTGTGATTGGGTTACTTCACTCAGGGTGATATTTTCCAGTTTCATCCATTTGCCTATGAATCTTATAAAGTCATTGTTTTTGATAGCTGAGTATTATTCTATTCTGTAGATGGACCACATTTTCTGTATCCCTTCCTCTCTTCAAGGGAATCTGGATTCTATCCAGCTTCTGGCTATTATAAATGAGGCTGCTATGAACATAGTGGAGCATGTGTTTGTTATATGTTCGAGCATCTTTTGGGTATGTGCCCAAGAGAGGTATAGCTGGGTCCTGAAAGAATTCCAGGAAAACATAATCAAACAGGTGAAGGAGTTAAAAGTTGAAATAGAAGCAATAAAAAAGGACACAAATACAGCACTACAAAGGATAATAAATGGTAAAGCCCAACATGAAGGAGGCAAGCTACACCCTAGAAAAAGCAAGAAACTAATAGTCTTGGCAACAAAACAAAGAGAAGAAAAGCACACAAACATAATCTCACAGCCAAATATGAATACAACAGGAAGCAATAATCACTATTCCTTAATATCTCTCAACGTCAATGGTCTCCACTTCCCAATAAAAGACATAGATTAAGAAACTGGGTACGCAATGAGGACCCTGCATTCTGCTGCCTACAGGTAACACACCTCAGAGAAAAAGACAGACACTACCTCGGAATGAAAGGCTGGAAAACAACGTTCCAAGCAAATGGTCTGAAGAAGCAAGCTGGAGTAGCCATTCTAATATCGAATATAATCGATTTTCAATTAAAAGTCATCAAAAAGATAAAGAAGGACACTTCATATTCATTCATCTGAGGAAAAATCCACCAAGATGAACTCTCAGTCCTAAATATCTATGCTCCAAATACAAGGGTAACTACATACATAAAAGAAGCCTTAGTAAAGCTCAAAGCACACATTACTCCTCACGCAATAATAATAGGAGATTTCAACACTGCACTCTCATCAATGGACAGATCATTGAAACAGAAATTAAACAGAGACATAGACAGACTAAGAGAAATCATGATCCAAATGGACTTAACAGATATTTATTTATATTACATTCTATCCTAAAACAGAAGGATATACCTTCTTCTCATCACCCCATGGTACTGTGTCATGATGATGACAATTACTGTTGGTTTCTGATGCTTCGCTTGTGGGCTTGCCTATTGCCATCCAGTTATTACTAATGTTAATTGGTCTTGTTTTTTCTGACTTTAGCTTGTTCCTCCTGGAATCTCATATACCTCTGATCTTAGGAATGGAATGCTCCTGGGAGACCAGTTCTCTCTAGCCTTGTTTTGGGTCTGGAGGGCTATGACACACCCTTAGCTCTGGGCTCTGATAGAGACCAGGTGTTTCCTCTCCCATGTCTCCCCACAATTCCATTGCCAGGAATGTTCCCAGTTTGTCTCTCCTTTAACAACTGTGCAGCAAATGTGTGTTCCAACCTGTGTGATTCGCAATGAGAGCACTCCTAAGAGAACATCTCTCTGTGGGAAGGTTTTTGGTCTAGAGAGCAATAAGACAGCTCCAGCTCTGGGAGCAGATGGAGACCAGAAGGGTCCCATCTCAACCAGCCAGGCAGCATGTACATGAGCATAGGAGCCCCCAACACATACAATAGAGGACATTTAGGTCTGGACCCATTCAGAGAAGATACACATATCTTCAGGAGACTTACGGCGACACAATGTGGGATGGTGGGATAGGGACATCCTCTTGGGTGTTGTAGGGAAGAGGTGTGGAATGTGGAACAGTGAGGTTAGACCAGGAGGGGGATAACACTGGAATGAAAAAAAAATTGAACAATCAATTAAGAAATAAAGAGGAAACACATCTGGGCCAATTTCAGTTACATTTTCCCACTGTCCAGAATTTAAGGGTAGATGCTTGTATAGATTAAAGTGTCAACTGTTTTAGGATGTGGGTGTTACAGTTTAGTCAATGATATTCGTTTGATCTTTGGTGTTAGAGTACAAGTGTTGTGTTTTGAGGAGCACAAGATAAACAGCCAGGGCATTATTAGAGACCGTAATTATGTTTTCAAAAACAAAAAGATGAGTAAAGGAAGGTGGCCACCAATGGGAAGTCCACAACTCATGTCTGCCTGGGAATGAGAACTTAGTTTTACCAGATGATGAATTGGAGGGTGATGAAAAAGGCAGGGGGTATTTTTGGGGCTGGGGATTGTTTCTTTGTTGCTTCTTCCCAATTGGTGTGGATTGGTTCTAATGTCCTCTAATGCTAAATTGGTTCCCAAATTACATGAGAATCCTGCATTTGAGACCTGAGACTCCCTATCCCCAGCACGTTCTTATTGGTAAAATTACAAGAGACCAATGTCTAGGCAGAGACAGAGGAATCACTTTTGGATTCAAGAGCAAAGAGGATCACCAGACCAGGAAAGGAATTGGATGCAGGCTTGAGAGCTGAGAAAGACAGAGTACCCTCCATGTAAGTGGCATGGAACAGGAGCCTCAGCGGTGTCGCCCCAAGTCGGTTGTGAGTAGCAAAGATGTGATAAAGATTTTACTAAGCAATCAATCAGAACTGTCACAGGGAGGGTCGTTAGCAATGTGTAAGTTTGGGAGTGGCCCAGGGAATGAGATGATTTATGCATATTAAATACAGATCTGTGTGTGCTTATGGTGGGTGGTTTGTGTGTGTGTGTGTGTGTGTGTGTGTGTGTGTGTGTGTGTGCCCTTCATTTGAACATCCATACCATTGATTGTTGAGGATATGTACATATTTTTTAAAGTTCTGTGGTTCTTCAGGTACCAAATAGGTCCCATTTGGTACTTCCACTTCAAGGATGTCATCAAAGGAGATTATCTAAAGATGCTAGATAATGTAAAAGAAATGAGATGTATTTTAATAAAATATGTAGTGTGTGTGTGTTTGTGTGTGTGTGTGTGTTTACTGTGATATGGGTTATTAACGTATGTAAGATGTTGAGATTGGGAGACAAAATTTTAGATCCTCTTTATACAGTGTTCGAACTTATGTTGTGATTATTACATACTGTAGACATTTCCTATTGCAAAGATATGCAAATAAAATTAGCTAAAATATCATAGTCAAAAAGTGTCTTCTGTACATATTGTAAAATAACAAGTGTTTTTTCAATATTGCCATGTCCACGAGAATAGGCAGCGAAGTTAAGAGAACAGATAGGACAAGCAGTCAACAGGCTGAGGGTCCATCTCTCTTTCAGTTGTTTGGGAACATATATAAATAACAACCTTCAAGCTGCTCATGGGGTATACATGTTTTCGGGTGTGGGCACAGGTCCAGGCCATGAATCCTCTTTGGTTTTTGGATAATTCTCTGGGATCCTTTAAGTACTGAGGTCAATGAACTCTGTTGTTCTACCTGTGAAATTGTTATTCCTTCCAGATTCCTCAATTCCTCCTGGAAAATATTCCACCAGTTCCAGGAGCTCCCTCCAGTGTTTGGCCATTTTGGAAAGCTACTACCTGGGTCCTCCAAGAGGACAGATATGCTAGGCTCCTGTCTGTAAGGATGCAGAGTATCATTAATGCTGTCAGGGATTGGTTGTTATCCATGAGATGGGTCTGAAGTTGGACCAGTCATTGGTAGCCCATTCCCTCAGACCCTACTCCTTCTTTGTCCCTGCATCTCCTGTAGGCGAGAAGGTTTTGTAGATGGGTTAGTATGATGATTCCTTCACTGGGAGTCCTGTCAGGTTACAGAAGGTGGTCACTTCAGGCTCCATCTCACACGCTCCTTGGAGTGAGTCTCAGCTACCATCACACTAATACATTCCATGGAGCGTCCCCTAACCAGATCTCTGGCACATCCTAGACAATCATGTCCCAATCATATTATTCCTTCTGGAGATGCCCCCTACCTCCTCACATCTGTCATCCTCTAGTGTGTTGGGGTCCCTTGGTAGGGTCACAGCAATCAAGTTAGTGGGCAGGCAGAGAAACTGTGCAACACTACATACAATTTGTTCTCTCTCAGTACCATTTATAGGAAAGCAATATAAAAATTTCTCACAGCTTCTAAATCTAAACAGCCTTTACTACACAAATGGTTGTTCATCTGTGTACAAGCTAACCTAAATCAATTTGCAGTTTGAGATGTCTGTCTGGAGTCATAGTGTTCTGAGTGTGGCTAGGGGTCAGCTCAAACCTTCATGCTTGCATGTTACCTTCCAAGGTTTAACTGCTTATAATAGATACTGTGAACAAGGCAAATCTCATAATAAACACGGTGAAAAAATCAAATCTAACAAAGGACATCATATCGATGGGATTGGCTTACAGGTTCAGAGTTTCAGCCCACTATCATCAAGAGAGGAACATGGCAGCATCCTGGTAGGCATAGTACAGGAGGATCTCAGAGTTTTACATCATTATCTGAAGGCTGCTAGCAGAATACTGGCTTCCAGGCAGCTAGGAAAGGGATCATAATGACCACAACCACAGTGATATACCTTCTCCAATGGTACACACCTAACAACTCCACCCACTTGGCCAAGCATGTACAAAACAACACAATGTAAGTTCTTTATTATCTGAGCTATTTACAGCCTGACTCAGTGGAGTACCTATTGGCAAAGGAGCATTCTGCACAAGAGGTACACTTTATGAAGCTGTGCACACTTTCTCAGACAGAAAGGCCCAGGGATTCATCAAAAGATGTTGTACCCTCTGGGCATCTGTGCCCTCTGTGTAGAGCAAGGTTTCAGCCCCTCACTAAGCATCTTGCTTTAGAGGCTAGTATTTCACCAGATGGAGCAAATTTAGGGATGCCTCCTAATGTCCATCAGCCCAACTTCTGTGTCCTGTCTGCCCTGGTGTCCCTCGTCTTTGCAATTCCACTCTTTCAGTTCTTACTCTGATTCCTTCAACAGGGATCCCGTTTTCAGTTCAGTGGTTTGAAGCTGGCATTCGTCTATGTATTTGCCATATTCTTGCTATATCTCTCAGGAGAGATCTATATCCGGTACCTGTCAGCCTGCACTTCTTTGCTTCATCCATCTTATCAAGTTTGGTGGCTGTATACATATGGGATACATGTTGGTCAGGATCTGAATGGGCGTTCCTTCAGCCTCTGTTCTAAACTATGCCTTCCTATTCCCTCCCTAGGTTATTCTTGTTCCCCTTTTAAAAATGGACTGAAGCAGTCGCATTTTGGTCATACTTCTTGAGTTTCATGTGTTCTGTGCATCTAGGTTAATTAGAGCATTTGAGCTAATATACACTTTTCAATGAATGCATACATTTGTGTTTTTCTGTGATTGGATTACCTCACTCAGGATGATATTTTTCAGTGCCATCCATTTGCTTATGAATTTCATAGAGTCATTGTTTTTGATAGCAGAGTAGTATTCCATTGTGTAGATGTACCACATTTCCTGTATCCATTCCTTTGTTGAAGGACATCTGGGTTCTTTCCAGCTTCTGGCTATTATAAATAAGGCTTCTATGAACATAGTGGACCATATGTCTTTGTTATATGTTGGAGCATCTTTTGGGTATATGCCCAAGAAAGGTATAGGTGGAACTTCAGGTAGTACAATGTCCTCTTTTCTGAGGCACCTCCAGACTCATTTCCTGAATGGTTGTACCAGTCTGTAATCCCACCAACAATGGAGGAATGTTTCTCTTTCTCCACATCCTCACCAGCATCTGCTGTCACCTGAGTTTTATATCTTAGCCATTCTCACTGGTGTGGGGTGGAATCTCAGGGTTCTTTTGATGTGCATTTCCCTTATGACTAAAGATGTTGAACATTTCTTTAGGTGTTTCTCAGTCATTCATCATTCCTTAGTTGTGACTACTGGTTGACCTGGGACTCCCAACATAAGTACACCAAAGACTGTATGGTCTGGACTCTGTGAAAGAATACACACCTAACCCTTGAGAGCCTTGATATCCATGGGAGTGGGAAAAAGCTTGTGGGATATTGTGTTTGTATCTGTTTGGGGACATCCTTTTGGAGACAGGGTAGGAGGAATGAGATGAGGAACTGTTGGAGGGCAGAAAGGAGGGAGATAAGGACTGGACTGTAAAAAATGATTAAAGATAAGTTTACAAAGTAATTTACCTTCCTGGTTGTTAGAAATATCTCTTTTAAATTCCCAGTGAAAGACCCCCTTCGCCTGGCCACAATCTAAGTTTGCAATCATCCTACTGACTGAATAAAGTTAGACCTTAATTACAGAAAGGTAGATAAATAAATAGGTAGATAGATGTAGAGATATTATATATATGTATATATATGTATGTATATATATATATATATATATATATATAGAGAGAGAATATACCTTGCATTATTAATTCAAAAGATTGAAGTTAGTGTGAGAAGACAGTAATTAACATGGAATATTTTCAGGTTCACTTGTAGGACACAGCATTATAAGGCCAGGACCAATAATTTTTGAAATGGTAATTTCAGGACATTGCCACCAAGCTCTCTTAACACCTCTGCTTAACAGAGACAGATCTCTGTTAAGTACTTTTGCAATATTAACAGAAAATATATCCTTGTTGTCTACTAAAAAATTAAGGGCCTGGGGTCATGGGATGCTCATTCTAAAGATAATCACAAGGAAACTTTGAGTAAATGACTGGCTTGATATGTAAAATAAAAGGCTGGGATTGTTATCTGCATGGCATGAGCTACACAGAGAATTTTCTTTGAACCACTCAATAAATAAATAAATTGCTGCTCAATAAAGAGTACAACTCTCGTGTAGGTAGGACAATTAGACTCAGAAAAACTTGACTTCCCTCTGTAGCCATTCAATGCAATCAATGCAGTTTGTTCAGTCCTGAATCCATATGCACACATCACCTGAAATGGACTCATCATGCTTTATTCATGTATGTGAACATACTTTTTCACACATAGTTAAAAGTAATCAGAAATTGATGGGAAAAGTTTTGGGACATGATGGTCCTAGGAATAAATGGGACAACTGATGTAGCACACATTCATTAAGAAGGATAAAAATAATTTTAAATTACAAAATGGCTAGTCGGCCAAGTTAGAGCTAAGAATAATTTATGTTGTTGCCAAAGATTAATGTTCCATCCCTACAAATTGGTTTTGCTGTAATTCCAGTCCCATGCTTCTCCTGTGATTGTATGTCCTCTGTGGAGCAGACATGTGCAAACACATGAAAACCCACTCAATCATGTTCACAAGCACAGGTTTTCTCTAGAGACATACATACATACATATGATCATGAATTAATTGTAACATAAATGTAAACAGTGTATTAATCTGGCAGAGTTATTTCTTTACCTTTTGTTGTTCCCATTCCCTGCACAACAAAACTTAGATTTACTTAAAAGTGCTCCTCGATTGCTCAGCAATCAAAGGACCTATGCTGACCTTCTATGCTGACCTGGCTACCTCCAAACCCTATCCTGTGGTACTTATTTAAAATTATTGACTTGACTCTTCTGACCATTTTTTCATGGGTCAGTTTCATTTGTCCACACAGCACATCTGCTCCCCACCTCTCCTTCCTCTTCCCAGTGGAATTCCCATCCTGGTCTCTGATTCTGCCCAATCACTGATTCAGGATTCCTTGATCAGTATTACAAGACAGAGAATATGTGATAAGAATTGTGTACACAAACTTACAAACTTGAAAGAGGAGATTCTTGGTATAATCATTACAGTGTGTCTTCCCAATTAAAATAGGATTTAAGGTATCAGCTCAGGCTTTCCTAAGATCATAATCAAGATTTATTTGAACACCTAATCCTGCCTCTGCTGACCAGTGGTCAGAGGACTGTCATGCAATTCCTTTCAGGCTGGGCTCTGTCTGCTCACTAAGGAGAAAAAGACCATGTGAATGACTGTTGCTCTACCTCCCTATATTAGGTTTGACGGGAGTATGAATTAGGAGGAAGCTGTGTAACAATTTAATTCACTGACCAACGTTCAAGCAGGTATAATCACAGCCCAGAAAAAGAGGAGGAAGAAGGAAGGTAAAGCCTTTCTGCTTTGGTAGTTGTTGGCATGAGTAGGCAAGAAATCCATTTTAGAAAATCAGTAAATTTCCATACCGGCCAGCTTGGGGCATTCTACAGAGCAGGCCAATGATGATCCTGAATGATGAACTGAACTGATATATAGAAACCAAATTTCTGTGTTTTCCCTAGTTCAAAAAGAGATCTAGACTAACTGGTGTGGCTGTGCCTAACAGAAAAATTATTATTCCTCTTTGAAAATAAAGAAAATAAGAGAAAAGTTACAATACTTCGTGTGCTCTAGACCATATTTTACTCCGTGAAAAATATTGGACCATACAGTGTGTTTTAAGATTAAAAAAAAACATTTAAGAGTAAAATTAAATCATGTCTTCTTTTCCTTTCTTCCTGGTGTTAAGTCTGAAAGCCTGGGAATAGTGGCTAGGGAGGAGGGAGCTATTGATCAAAACAAAGCAAATCTGGCCTTCGGATTTTCTCATTGGAACTCAATCCCAAGCTTTCACAGCATATTGCTAGCATACCTCATCCTCTAGCCCAAGAGTAGGGATGGCATTCTCTCACTTACACTTCCAACCATTTGATAACTGGGCTTTTTCATTTATAATTATTATTCTGACCTCTTTGTCTGGCTCTTCCTTCTCCCCTCCTTCCACTCTCCACAAGTTTCAAGGTCATGCTTTTCTTGGCTGTCCCAGAAACCCAAAGATCTATCTGTGTTCTTTCTTTTGTGTATAATAAACTCTCTAATCCAACATGCCTAGGAGCAGTGATGTCTTTTATTTTACTCAGTGAATGTATAATTGAATGTGCAAAGAATGGACACTGTGCCAGTGAAAAGGGTCACAAGTGCTCTGGGAGACTGGAACATTCTATTAAATGCCAACGTCATGGACTGGGGCTCTGTCTGTACTCATGATGGAACTGCAGAGCTTGGAGGACTCAGATGTGTGAGTCATTCGCTCTGTGATTCCCCCAGTAGAGGAGCTACTACTGTCCTGGGACCCAAATGAGTTGTACAAGCTTATTAGCAACTCTGGCTATGCCTTTCAAACATGAACAATAGTGACAGGTAGTTTGAAGGTTCTTTATAGGGGTCTCCTTAGATGCATCTCTAGCAGTTGGCTATCAATCCCCTGAGAGGACAGGAACCGGATATGTCCTGACCCTGATTCTCCTAATTCCCTGGGTGCTGGTGCAGAGATGGCACTAAGCATTTTCCTCTGATGTCAGATATTTCGGCAGAGGGTAGTCTCCTCTGATTTCTTAGGAGTGTCCACAATTCTGAGGGTCCAGCTTAGTCACAACCCCTCTCATGTTTTGTGTGTGTGGAGCTGTTTGACCAGTTCCATTCAGTTCCAGATGTAGACATGGACTGTGGGTTGACACACCTGGCTGCTCCTATATTCCGATGTCCAGAGGCATTATGCAGTTTCCTCAAGGGCCAGAAATATTGTAGAGGTGGGCAGAATTGGCAATCTGTCTTGCGGTCTCAAGATTGTCTGCACTTCGGGTGTTCAGCTATATCCTCCAAAGGATTGGGAGCAGGGAGCAGTTGAATGAGATCAGAGCATTTCCAGACACATCGAGAAACCAGAGTGTCCTGTTCCAGAGCACTTCTGCCTTTCTTTGTGCTTAGTAAACCAGGCAAGTCACTTGTAGAAAAGTTGGTCTTACCTCTGCATTGAGGCGTGTAGGCAGTCCTGGTATCTGGCTTTCAGGTCTCAGCAAGGGCAATAACCTGAAGTGTCCTACCCCTGATTGCTCCTAGATCACTGGATGAAGGGGGCACTGGTGGCACTAGGCATTTTCCTCTTGGTTTGGCGATGTGGGCAGAGAGTAGTCTCCACCAATTTCTCAGGAGTGTCCTCAGTTCTGTGGGTCTGGCAATCCCCCCAACAGGATAGATAAACCCTTAGCCACAATAACCAGATGGTACAGAGAGCATGTACAATTTTGAAAATCAGAAGTGAAACGGGAATCATAAGAACAGAATCTGTAAAAATGCAAAAAGGTCATCACATCCTACTACAAAAACCTACATTCAAAAAAACTTGAAAATTTCGAGGAAATGGACAATACTGTCCAAACTATTTCACAAAATGGAAACAGACGAGAACAACCAAATTACTTCTATGAAGTCACAATTACTGTTGTATTTAAACCACACAAAGACCCAACAAAGAAAGAGAACTTCAGACCAGTTTCTCTTATGAATATTGACACAAAAGTACTCAATACAATTCTTGCAAACCGAATCCAAGAACACATCAAAACCATCATCCACCATGATCAAGTAGGCTTCATCCCAGGTATGCAGCAATGGTTCAACATATGGAAATCCATGAACATAATCCACTATAGAAACAAACTCAAAGGAAAAACCAAGTGATCACACTAAACCCAGGGGCTATACAAAGCTGTCCAATCTCTCCCTACTTCTTCAGTATAGTTCTCAAAGTCATAGCCAGTGAAGTCAGAAAACAAAAGGACTTCAAATGAATACAAATTGGAAAGGAAGGTGTTAAAATATCACTATTTTCAGATAATATGATAGTACACTTAAGAGACTCCAAAAGTTCCACCAGAGAACTACTAAGCCTGATAAGAAAATTAAGCAATGTGGCTGGGTATAAAATTAACTCAAACAAATCAGCAGCCTTCCTCTACTCAAAGGATAAACATACTGAGAAAGAAATTAGGAAAATTACACCCTACATAATAGTCTCAAATAATATAAAACACCTCGTTGTGACTTTAAGCAAGTGAAAGATTCGCATGACAAGAACTTCAGTCTCTGAAGAAAGAAATGGAAGAAGATCTCAGAAGATGGAAAGACCTCTCATGCCGACCATTGGCAGGATTGAAATAATAAAGATAGACATTTTGCAAAAAGCAATCTACAGATTAAATGCAATCCTGAACAAAATTCCCACTCAAATTTAGATAGAGATAGATGGAACAATTTGCAAATACATTTGGAATAACAAAAAAAAAAAAACCCAGGATAGCTAAAATAATTCTCAACAATAAAAGAAATTCTTGGGAAATCACTATTCCTGACCTCAGGAAGTGTTACAGAGCAATAGTGATAGAACCTGTATGGTATTGGTACAGAGACAGGCAGATAAATTAGCAGAATAGAATTGAAGACCCAGAATGAAGCAACACACCTATGGTCTCTTGATCTCTGCCAAAGGAGCAAAAACCATCCAATGGAGAAAAGATAGCATTTTCAACCAATGGTGGTTCATCTGGAGGTCACCATGTAGAAGAATACAAATCCATCTATTCATATCACCCTGTACAAAGCTTAAATTCAAAAGGATCAAGGACCTTCACATCAAACCAGATACACTCAAACTAATAGAAGAAAAGTGGAGAAGACTTTTGTACACATTGGCACTGCGGAGAATTTCTGTACAGAAAACCAATGGCTTATGCTCAAAGATCAAGAACTGACAAATGGCACCTCAAAAAACTGTGATGATTCTGTAAGTTAAAGGTCACTGTCATTAGCAAAGTAATCAAGCAACCGAGTGGGAAAAGGTCTTTTACTATCCGACGTAGCAGACTGAGGGCTAATATCCAAAATATACAAGGAACTCAAGAAGTTAGACTCCAGAGAGCCAAATAACCCTATTAAAAAAGGGGTACAGAGCTCAACATGAATTCACAGCTGAGGAATATCGAATGTCAAAGAAGAACATAAAGAAATGTTCATCAACCTTATTCATGATTGAAATGCAAATCAAAACAACCCTGAGATTCCACCACAAAACAGTCAGAATATCTATGTTAAAATAAGAATTCAGATGACAGATGATACTGGCAAGGATATGGAGAAAGAAAAACACTCCTCCATTGTTAGTAGGATTGCAAACTGGTATAACCTCTTGGGAAATCAGTCTGTAGGTTCCTCAGAAAATTAGACATTGTACTACCTGAGGACCCAGCTATACCTCTCCTGGGCATATACCGAAAAGTGCTCTAACGTACAACAAAACCACGTGCTGCACTATGTTCATAGCAGCCTTAATTATAAGAGCCATAAGCTGGAAAGAACCCAGATGCACTTGAACAGAGGAATGGAAACAGAAAATAAGGTACATCTACACAGTGGTGTATTACTCAGCTATTAAAAACAATGATTTCATGAGATTCATAGGCAAATGGAATGAACTAGAAAATAGCATCCTGAAAAAGGTAGCTCAATCACAGAAAAAGAAACACATCGTATGCACTCAATGATAAGTGGATATTCGTCCCTAAGCTCAAATATCCCAAGATGCAATCCATGAACCACATGAAACTCAAGAAGAAGGATGACCCAAGTTGAGATGCTACACTACTTCTTTAAAAGGGGAACAAAAATATCCACATGAGTGGATAAGTTGGAAAAGTGTAGAACAGACACTGAAGTATGATTATGTAGATTTGCAAGCATGGTTTTCACCTGGAAATCCAAATTAATACAAAAACAAAATTCAGGCATAAAATTGTAAACTCTTTAAGCTAGGATAGATGCCAGAATAGTGTCCCAACTCTATTGACAAAACTGATGAACTGGATGTGGTTAGTGTATATCATACCTTATAGATATAACTATTACAACAATGTTCAATGTATGTCTGAGATAAAAGGCCTTTTAAATGGACAAAATGAGAGAAATGTGCATTGGCTCTAATGCTGCTTATGTTAAATCAGTCCCCAAATTGCACAAGATTCCTGCATTTGAGACACTGAGAATGCCTATCCTCAGCTGGTTCGGATTGGTAAACTTGTGCTCTGTTGCCAGGGAGAAGTGGGTATTAACCAAATTCCAATACACCCAATATTTGTCTATCAGGAATTTTTCAATAAATAAGAAAATAACCACATTGGAGAGTAACCCTACCAATGTAATTAATGAGTAAAAGGCTTTTTACAAAAAAGTTATCCACAAATACATGACACTTACTGGGCTGGATTCCTATCAATAAGCAATTGGTAAATCATTGCATGCAGCATTATTCTCAAAAAACATCAGAAAAGTCATCCTGTAGATAAATCCATAGTTATAGGCAGTGTGCTAGCGTTTTGCACTTTACAAATTCTCTATACAAGAATAAAATGTTCAGTATATAATTAATCTCATTAGTCTAAAAGGACAGTGAAGGGAATCTATGACATTCTGTTACAGAAGATTAGTTTTTAGGAGAAACAATGTGTTCATAATCTTTTGAAGCTGTAAGATATGATCGTCCTCCTACTTTCTTAAAATTATAATAATATTTCTCTTCAATTACATAAAATTTCTCAACCAGGTATAAAACATTTTGGACGTGTATTAGCGCCTTTTCTGTTGATATGATAAAAAACAGTGTCTAAAACAACTTAAATAACAATTTAATTTACCCATGGCTTTAGAGGGGTGTAGGTTCCCATGTGATGTGACAACAGAAGTATTAAAAATTCCCTTCAGATATTGTGATTTGTTATATATGCTTGCTTGGATGTCAGTCATTAGTCAAGGCAACCTTTTGTCTTGATTTTTATGTGTCAGCCGAAAGAACACAAGTTATAACATAGAAGAAACACTTCATTCTGTCCTGTTTTGGTAACACATTTTAACAATGTTAAAGTTAAAATGTTTTAAAAGAATGTAACAGTGATAAAATAATTCCTATGTATCCAAAACAGCATTTTCATGTATACCTTAGAAGTCAATAAATATAAAAATCAGTAACTAACTGTGTTTCTCACAGCATATCTTGATTGTTATGTGTAGGTACATATTTTTTGATGTTCTATGCTTCTTCAGATTCCCATTACATGGGACTTGGTACTTCATCTTCAAGTATGTCATCAAAGGAGATAATCTAGAGATGCTAGATAATGTAAAAGAAGTGAGCTTTATTTTAATAAATACTTTATGGTATGCGTATTCCAGTTTGGTGTGTCTCTGTGTTTGGGTGTGCACATGCATGTGTGTGTTTTTAATGTTATATGGGTTTCCAAGGCATGGATGATATGTAGTGAGTGAGTGACACAATTGTAGAACCTTCTTGGCCCTCTTTATATAGTGTTCAAAGTCAGGTTAACTACCTTGTCTTCTGTAGCCCGTTCTTATTGCACAGATGTGCCAATAAATTTACCTAAAACATTACACTAGTAAAATATTGTCTTCTTTACATTTTGTAAAATAGCCAATGATTTTTCATTAATACCATGTCCATGAGACTAAGCAGTGATGTTAGAACAGACCCCACAGGGAGCCAACAGAATCAAGGACTCACTCTGCTCCAGGTATTGGGGAACCTACCTGAATAAAAAGCTCCAAGCTGAACATATGCTAGGCATGTTTTCAGGGGGTAGCACAGGTCCAGTCCATGAATGCTTTTTGGGTTGTGGATAGTTCTCTGACAACCCTTAAATATAGAGGTCAATTAACTCTGTTGGTCTATGTATGAAGTTCTTATTACCCCCAGATTCCTCAATTTCTCCTAAAATATATCACAAACTTCTGGTGCTCTCTCCAGTGTTTAACCATTTTGTACAGCTGCAGCCTGGAGCCTCTAAAAGGACAGATATGCTAGGCCCCTGTCTGTCAGGATGCAGAGTATCATTAATACAGTCAGGGATTGGTTCTTGTCCATGGGATTCATCTGAAATTGGACCAGTCATTGGTTGGCCACTCCCTCAGACCCCACTCCTTCTTTGTCCCTGCACCTCCTGTAGACAGGAAGGTTTTGTAGATGGGTTAGTATGATCAGTCCTTCATTGGGAGTCCTGTCAGGTTACAGGAGGTGGTCACTTCAGGCTTCATATCACATACTCCTTGAAGTGTCTCAGCTACCATCACACTCACTCATTCCATGGATCATCCCCCATTCCAGGTCTCTGGCACATCCTAGAGAAGCCCTTCCGCAGCCTCTCATTCCTTCTGGAGATGCCCCCGCCTTTTCACTTCTGTCATCATCTAATGTGTTGAGGTCCCTTGGTAGGGTCACAGCAATCAGGACAGTAGGGAGGTAGAGAAGCTTTGCAACGCGGCATGCATTATTGAATTCTCCAGTGGCATTTATACACAAGCAGAATAAAAATTTCTCACAGCTTCTAACTCACAGCAGCTTCTATTACTCAAACAGTAGTTTATCTGGGTACATGTGGACCTAAATCAACTTGCAGTCTGAGATATCTGTCTGGGGTCTCACTCTTCTAAGTGTAGATAGAGGTCAAATCATTCCTTCCTGCTTGCATGGATTAACTGCTGGGAACAAAACCAGGAACAAGGGAACAAGGGAGATTGACTGGAGGACAGACAGGTAAGCTATTGGAAGAAAAGCGGTTGTGCTGCTGAAATTCTGATCTGCAGGTATTGCAAAACATTGGCCTAGGCTGGAACCACTATGCTGTGTCTTTTTAAAACCCTCGAACCCTAAGGATAAGGCTGATGTCACTCAAAATTCACTAGCCAATCAGCACCTCGAGAGGGAGTTAGCAGTCAGGGGAGGAGGTGGCTCTTCCAGGTACAAGGTCAGCAACTTCCTTTGGAAACTCAGCCCCTCTGAGTGCTTCCGGATGTTACATTCTGAGTCACTCTTCAGGTTGCTGTGAGAGGAGCTCAGAACACCCAACATGGTAAGTGCAAGATCATGTCCACAAACAGGAGGAGCAAGCTGCTTAGCAAAGGATACATCCCAGTGGCTGGGCGGAAAGCGGCAGCCAGAACTAACACAGCCACTTGTGAGGTCCAATGCAGTACCAGAGTGTGGATACTGAATTACTTTATTATGAAACCTGCATTTCTCCGAAATCGTTATGGCGGCCGCTTGTGTTGAGAAATATACTTGGCAGGATATCAACCCTGAAACCCCGGGATTTAAACTATCTTCTAAAAGTTCTGAACTTGATAGTTAACAGTTAGTTATAAGGTCCATTTGACTTGATTTTTGGATGCTGTGAAATATCTCGTGTGTTGTGTAGTACTCTAATTATAAGCTGTGTACTACATGAGTAGAATTGAGAATGTAATGATTTACCAACGTTTAGATTATAATAAGTTACACTAAGTAGAATGTAGCTGAGGTAGGACTGCTTATAAACACCTCACAGGTATGGAGTATGCTAAGCAGTCCTGTTTAAGATTAGGATAGTAGTGTATATGTTTGTTTAGCAGCATTGTCCAGATATTTCTCTCCAAACCATAAAAAAGGGGACTAATCTTGCTTAAACTCAGCGATAAGACCCATGATGGTCTCAAAGAACAGGACCCTAACAAAATGCCCAAGGTGAGATTATAGGGTCACAAAGAACATTGAGGCCTGGTCTGCCCTATAGATATGATTATCAGTTCCACGTCAACTGTGGACTTCGCTAGGAATGATTTTGGATACTTAGGGTTCCCTTGTACAGCACTGTTTTATTAGACTTCTCCTGAGTTTGTACCATTGTATGAGAGTTACTGATTGCTTCATAGAAATTTCCACTTGGTTCTACTTATCCCCTGTAAATAATATAAAAGACGCTACTCTTTAGAAGCTTACTTGGTATAAGACAACACAGCTTGTGCATGATCTACCCACCACAGCTGCTGCAGATTCTACCTTCTACCTTTCCTAGCATTCTCATCCTCTGGACCTCCAAATCAGGACCCCATCACTGGAGGCGGAAACTTAGGGTTGTTTTGATTTGCAGTTCCCTTATGACTAAAGATGTTGAACATTTCTTTAGATGCTTGTCAGCCATTTGGCATTCCTCAACTGTGAATTCTTTGTTTACCTCAGAACCCCATTTTTTAATAGGGTTATTTGTCTCCCTGCAGTCTAACTTCAGGTGTTCTTTGTTTATTTTGGATATAAGCCCTCTATCAGTTGTAGGATTAGTAAAGATCTTTTCCCACTCTGCTGGTTGCCAATTTGTCCTAACTACAGTGTCCTTTGCCATACAGAAGTTTTCCAGTTTTATGAGATCCCATTTGTCGATTCTTGATCTTAGAGCATAAGCCATTGGTGTTTTGTTCAGGAAATTTTATCCTGTGTCCATGTGTTCGAGATTGCTCCCCACTTTTTCTTCTATCAGTTTGAGTGTATCTGGTTTGATGTGGTGGTCCTTGATAGACTTGGACTTAAGCTTTGTACAGGGTGATGAGTATGGATCAATCTGTATTCTTCTACAAGCTGACCTCGAGTTGAACCAGCACTGTATGCTGAAAGGGCTATCTTTTTTTTTTTCAATGGATGGTTTTGGCTCCATTGTCAAAAATCAAGTGACCATAGGTGTGTGGATTCATTGTTCTATGCCACATGTCTATGTGCCTGTCTCTTTACCAATATCATACAGTTTTTATCACTTCTGCGCTGTAATACTGTTTGAGTTCAGGGATAGTGATTCCCCCAGAAATCCTTTTACTGTTGAGGAAAGTTTTAGCTATTCTGGGTTTTTTCATAGTCCAGATGAATTTTCAAATTATTCTGTCTAACTCTATGAAGAAATGGATTGTAATTTTGATAGGGATTGCATTGAATCTGTAGATTGCTTTTGGTAAAATGGCCATTTTTTTCGATATTAATCCTGTAAATCCATGAGCGTGGGAGATCTTTCCATCTTCTGAGATTTTCTTCAATTTCTTTCTTCAGAGGCTTGAAGTTCTTATCATACAGATCTTTCCCCTGCTTGGTTAAAGTCACACCAAGGTAGTTTATATTATTTGGGACTATTATGAAAGGTGTCATTTCGCTAATTTCTTTCTCGGCTTGTTTTTCTTTTGTGTAGAGGAAGGCTATTGATTTATTTGAGTTGATTTTGTACCAAGCCACTTTGCTGAAGATGTTTATCAGTTTTAGCATTTCTCTGGTTGAACTTTTGGGATGACTTAAATATACTATCATATCATCTGCAAATAGTGATATTTTGACTTCTTCCTTTCCAATCTCTATCCCTTTCATCTCCTTTTGTTGTCTGATTCCTCCGGCTAGGTCTTTGAGAACTATATTGAGTAAGTAGGGAGAGAGTGGGAAGCCTTGTCTAGTCCCTGATTTTAGTGGGATTGCTTCAAGTTTCTCTCCATTTAGTGTAATGTTAGCTACTGATTTGCTGTATATAGCTTTTACTATGTTTCGGTATGTGCCTTAAATTCCTGTTCGGTCCAGGACTTTTAGAATGAAGGGGTGTTGAATTTTGTCAAATGCTTTCTCAACATCTGATGAAACTATCATGTGGTTTTTATCTTTCAGTTTGTTTATATGGTGCATTACGTTGATGGTATTCCGTATGGTAAACCATCCCTACATATCTGGGATGAATCCTGCTTGATCATGATGGATTATTGTTCTGATATGCTCTTGGATTTGGTTTGCAAGAATTTCATTGGAAATTTTTGCATCGATATTCATAACAGAAATCAGTCTGAAGTTCTCTTACCTTGTTGGGTCTTTGTGTGATTTAGGTATAAGAGTAATTGTGGCTTCATAGAAGGAATTCGGTATCGCTCTGTCTATTTCTATTTTGTGGAATAGTTTGGATAGTATTGGTATGAGGTCTTCTATGAAGGTCTGATAGAATTCTCCACTGAACCCATCTGTACCTGAGCTCTTTTTGGTTTGGAGACTTTATTGACTTCTTCTATTTCTTTAGGAGGTATGGGGTTGTTTAAATAGTTTTTTGGTTCCCGATTTAACTTCGGTGCCTGATATCTGTCTAGGAAATTGTCCATTTCCTCCAGATTTTTCAAGTTTTGTCGAATATAGGCTTTTGTAGTCGGATCTGATGTTTTTTTGAATTTCCTCTGATTCTGTAGTTATGTCTCCCATTTCTTATCTGATTTTCTTTATTTGGACACACTCTCTGTGTCTTCTTGTTAGTCTGGATATGGGTTTATCTATCTTGTTGATTTTCTCAAAGAATCATCTTTTGGTTCTGTTTATTCTTTGTATAGCCTTTTTCTATCTACTAGGTTGATATCAGCTCTGATTTGATTATTTCCTGTCCTTTACTCCTGGGGGTATTTGCTTCTTTTTCTTCTAGAGCTTTTAGGTGTGCTGTCAAGCTGCTGACATATGCTCTCTCCTGTTTCTTTCTGTAGGCACTCAGAGCTGTGAGTTTTCCTCTTAGCACAGCTTTCATTGTGTCCCATAAGTTTGGTTATGTTGGACCTTCTTTTTCATTAAATTCTAAGAAGTCTTTCATTTCTTTCTTTATTTCTTCCTTGACCAGGTTATCATTGAGTAGATCATTGTTCAACTTCCCTGTATATGTGGGCGTTCTTTCCTGGCTGTTATTGAAGACCAGCTTTAAGTGTAGTGGTTTGATAGGACGCATGGGATTATTCCTTTCTTTCTATATGTGTTGAGGTCTGTTTTGTGCCCGTTTATATGGTCAATTTTGGAGAAAGTAGCATGAGGTGGTGAGAAGGAGGTATATCTTTTTGTTATAGGATAGAATGTTGTATAAATATGTGTTTAAGTCCATTTGGTTGATGACTTCTTTTAGTCTGACTATGTCTCTGTTTAATTTCTATTTCTGTGATCTCTCTATTGGTGAGAGTGGGGGTTGAAATCTCCTAGTATTATTATGTGAGGAGCAAAGGTGTGCTTTGAGCTTTAGTAAGGTTTCTTTTATGTATTTAGGTGCCCTTGTATTTGGAGCATAGATATTGATGAATGAGAGTTCATCTTGGTGGATTTTTCCTTTTGTGAATATGAAGTGTCCTTCCTTATCTTTTTTGATGACTTTTGCTTGAAAATTGATTTTATTTGATATGAGAATGGCTACTCCAGATTCCTTCTTCAGACCATTTGCTTGGAAAGTTGTTTTCCAGCCTTTTACTCAGAGGTAGTGCTGTCTTTGTTTCTGAGGCGTGTTTCCTGTAGGCAGCAAAATGCTGGATACTCATTACGTATCCAGTTTGTTAGTCTGTGTCTTTTTATTGGGGAATTGAATCCATTGGTGTTGAGAGGTATTAAGGAATAGTGATTGTTGCTTCCTGTTATATTTGTATATGGATGTGGGATTATGTTTGTGTGCTTTTCTTCACTTTGTTTTGTTGCAAGACGATTAGTTTCTTGCTTTTTCTAGGGTGTAGCTTGCATCCTTGTATTGGGCTTTACCATTTATTATCTTTTGTATGACTGGATTTGTAGAAAGATATTGCGTGAATTTGATTTTGACATGGAATATCTTGGTTTCTCCATCTATATTAATTGAGAGTTTTGCTGGATACAGTAACATGGGCTGGCATTTTTGTTCTTGTAGAGTCTGGGATATCTGGCTTTCATAGTATCTGGTGAGAAGGCTGGTGTAATTCTGATAGGTCTGCCTCTGGACGTTACTTGACCTTTTTCCCTTAGTACTTTTAATATTCTTTTTTTGTTTTCTGCATTGGGTGTTTTGACTATTATGTGATGGGAGGAGTTTCTTTTCTGGTCCAATCTATTTGCAGTTCTGTAGGCTTCTTGTATGTTCATGGACATCTCTTTCTTTGGGTTAGGGAAGTTTTCTTATATGATTTTGTTGAAGATATTTACTGGTCCTTTGAGTTGGAAGTCTTCACTCTCTTCTATTCCTTTTATCCTTAGGTTTGATCTTCTTATTGTATCCTGGGATACCTGTATGTTTTGTAGCTTTTTACCTTTTACATTATTTTTGACAGTTGTGTCAATGATTTCTATGGAATCTTCTGCTCCTGAAATGCTCTCTTCTTTCTCTTGAGTTCTGTTTCATGCTTCTATCCACAGCTCCTTGTTTCTTCCTTTGGTTTTCTATATCCAGGCTTGTCTCCCTTTGTGCTTTCTTCACTTTTTTCTATTTCCATTTTCAGTTCCTTCATCTGTTTGATTGTGCTTTCCTGTAATTCTTTTATGGATTTTTATCTTTCCTCTCTAAGGGCTTCTACTTGTTTATTTGTGTTTTCCTGCATTCCTTGAAGGGATTTGTTTATGTCTTTGTTAAAGTCCTCCATCATCACAAATGTGATTTTATATCTAGATATAGCTTTTCTGCTGTGTTTGGATATTCAGTGTTTGCTTTGTTGGGAGAATTGGGCTCCACTGATGCCATGTAGTATTGATTTCTGTTGCTGGGCTTCTTTCGCTTGTCTCTCATCATCAAGTTGTCTCTGGTGTTACATTGTTCTGCTATTTCTGAGAGTGACTTGGCCGGTCCGATAGGCCTTTGTGTCAGGCGTGCTGTAGACCTGTTTTCCTGTTTTCTTTCAGCCAGTTATGGGAACAGAATGTTCTGCTTTCATTAGTGTAGTCCTTCCAATCCACTGGCTTTCAGCTGTTCCTGTGGGCCTGTATCCTGAGTCCACCAGGCAGGTCACTTGGAGAAGAAAAGTTGGTTCTATCTCTGGTTTCAGGTCTGAAGTCGCTCCTCGGGCCTGGGTTTCAGTTCTCAAATAGGTCAGCAGCCAGCAGGCCCTCCACCTCCTCCGGGATCCCTGTGCACAGGGCTCCCAGAAGGGACTATGCACATTCCTCTAGAGATTCCTCTCAGAAATGTGGGCAGAGAGTAGTCTCCTCTGCTTTCCCGGGCATGTCTACCCCTCTGAAGGTTTATCTCTCCCTCCCATGGGATTTAGGTACAGGGAGCTGTTTGACCGGGTCTCTTCAGATCAGGGCACAGTCTGGACTGCAGTTTGCTGCAGCTTGACTGTGCCTATCTTCCTGTCCCCAGAGGCCCTATACAGTTTCCTCTTGAGCCAGGGATGTGGGCAATGGTAGGAAGAGTTGGCGGTCTCTCCTGCCTTGCAGTCTCAGGAGTGCCCACACGTCTGGGCGATGAATTCTCTCTCCCATGGGGTTTGATGAGTTCTTGAATTTCTGAATGTTCTACATTCAGTTTTGTATGACTGATTTTATCAATTGTTTAGAAATTAGTAGAAAAGAGGTAATAGGGTTCCTTCAGAAGTATTTCATTAGAATCCTTTTACTTTTCTATACCTCCAGACAATGGCATGATTTACAAAAATTCAATTCTTAGTTACAAAAGGAGCTTCTGAGATGCAAAAGTTTCTCATGGGCTCATACTGCTGAGTCTGTCAATAGTACAAATCCCACATCTTGTAACATAATCCATATAGCAGGAAGCAGACATCAAATTATGTGTGTGATGGGAGGAAATTTTATTATCATCCAGTCTATTTTGATTCTGTGGGCTTTTTTCATGTTCATGGGCATCTCTTTCGTTAAGTTAGGGAAGTTTACCTCAGAAAAACTTTGAAGATATTTACTGTCCCTTTAAGTTTGGCATCTTTATTATCCTCTATGACTATTAACCTTAAGTTTGCTCTTCTCACAACATTGTTGTGTTCTGGATTTCCTGGATGTTTTGGCTTAGAAGATTTGTACTTTTTTTTTCATTTTCTTTGACTATTGTATCAATGTTTTCTATGGAATCTTCTGCCCCTGAGATTCTCACTTCAATCCCTTATATTTTGTTGGTGATGCTTACGTCTATTACTCCTGATCTCTTTCCTATGTTTACTATCTTCAGGTTTGTCTCTCTTTGTGGTCTCCTTATTGCTCCTATTTACATTTTTAGATCCTAGATGGTTTTTGTTCAATTTCTTCCCCACTTTATTAGTGCTATTCTTTAAATCTTAGGGGATTTTTTTGTTTCCTCTTAAGGCAACTGCTTATTTACATGTGTTCTGTATTGCTTTAAAGGAGTTATTTATGTCCTGCTTAAAATCCTCTATCATGACCATGAGATGTGATTTTCAGTCCAAATCTTGATTTGCTGCTGTGTTATTATACCCATTATTTGTTGTGGTGAGAGAACTGTTGTAATGATGACACTTAGTGTTTGTTTCTGATGCTTCGCAAGACTCCCTCATAGTCCAGACCCCCCCTCCGCAGGCCAGACACCACCCAGACCTGAAGGGAATAGGTCAACAGTTCTCTGTACCCAAATCCCGTGGGAGGGAGAGCTAAACCTTCAGAGGCGCAGACACGCCTGGGAAGCCAGAAGAGACTACACTCTTCCCACATTTCGGACTCCAGAGGAAAACACCTAATGCCATCTGGGACCCCGGTGTACTGGGGCTCCAGGAAAAGGCAGCGCAGACCCTCCTGGTAGCCTCCCTCACCAAGAGCTCAAAAGCAGCCCCCCCATGAGCAACTTGAGCCGCAGGAGCACAGGTAAGACCAACTTTTCTTCTCCAAGTGACCTACCTGGTGGACTCAGGACACAGGTGAACAGAAACAGCTGAAGACCAGTAGACAGGAAAGACTACACGCCCAAAACCAGAACACTCTGTTTCCATAACTGGCTGAATGAAAACAGGAAAACAGGTCTACAGCACTCCTGACACACAGGGCTATAGGACGGTCTAGCCACTGTCAGAAATAGCAGGACAAGGTAATACCAGAGAAAACCTGATGGCGAGAGGCAATTGCAGGAACCCAACAGAAACCAAGGCTACATGGCATCCTTGGAGCCCAATTCTCCTACCAAAGCAAACACTGAGTATCCAGACACACAAGAAAACCATGATCTAGATATAAAATCACATTTGATCATGATGCTGGGGGACTTCAAGCAAGACAGGAAGATCTCTCTTAGAGAAACGCAGGAAAACATAAATAAACATGTAGAAGCCAATAAAGAGGAGTCACAAAAATCCCTGAAAGAATTCCAGGAAACATAATCAAACAGGTGAAGGAGTTAAAAATGGAAATAGAAGCAATAAAGAAAGGACACAAAAACAGTGCTACAAAGGATAATAAATGGTAAAGCCCAACGTAAATGAGGCAAGCTACACCCTAGAAAAAGCAAGAAAGTAATCGTCTTGGCAGCAAAACAAAGAGAAGAAAAGCACACAAACATAATCTCACAGCCAAATATGAATACAGCAGGAAACAATAATCACTATTCCTTAATATCTCTCAACATCAATGGTCTCAACTCCCCAATAAAAGACATAGATTAAGAAACTGGGTACGTGAGGAGGACCCTGCATTCTGCTGCCTACAGGTAACACACTTCAGGGACAAAGACAGACACTACCTCAGAATGAAAGGCTGGAAAACAACTTTCCAAGCAAATGGTCTGAAGAAGCAAGCTGGAGTAGCCATTCTAATATTGAATAAAATCAATTTTCAATGAAAAGTCATCAAAAAGATAAAGAAGGACACTTCATATTCATTCATCTGAGGAAAAATCTACCAAGATGAACTCTCAGTCAAAAATATCTATGCTCCAAATACAATGGTAACTACATACATAAAAGAAACCTTACTAAAGCTCAAAGCACACATTGCTCCTCGCACAATAATAGGAGGAGATTTCAACACCGCACTCTCATCAATGGACAGATCATTGAAACAGAAATTAAACAGAGACATAGACGGACTAAGAGAAATCATGATCCAAATGGACTTAACAGATATTCATATTACATTCTATCCTAAAACAGAAGGATATACCTTCTTCTCACCACCCCATGGTACTGTGTCGTGATGATGACAATTAATGTTGGTTTCTGATGCTTCACTTCTTGGGCTTGCCTATTGCCATCCAGTTATTGCTAATGTTAATTGGTCTTGTTTTTTTGACTTTAGCTTGTGCCTCCTGGAATCTCATATACGCCTGATCTTAGGAATGGAATGCTCCTGGGAGACCAGTACTCTCTGGCCTTGTTTTGGGTCTGGAGGGCTATGACACACCCTTAGCTCTGGGCTCTGATAGAGACCAGGTGTTTCCTCTCCCATGCCTCCCCACCACTCCATTGCCAGGAATGTTCCCAGTTTGTCTCTCCTTTAACAACTGTGCAGCAAATGTGTGTTCCCACCTGTATGATTCGCAATGAGAGCACTCCTAAGGGACCATCTCTCTGTGGGAAGGTTGTTGGTCTAGAGAGCAATAGGACAGCTCCAGCTCTGGGAGCAGATGGAGACCAGAAGGGTCCCATCTCAGGTTGCAGAGACATTCCTGTGCCCTGTTAGCTCCTGGTGAATCTCCCTTGGACAGTCAGTGGAGAGAAAGTGGGGTTTCACCTGTGGGCTTAGAAGTGAGAGTGCTCCTGATAGACCGCCTCTGAAGACCGGTTTTGATTATCGAGGACCGGGGGACAGCCACACCTTTGGGTGCAAATGGAGGCTGGAAGGCAGTATCATGCTGTATTGTGTACACATGTATTGTATCTTTTAGGATGTCCTGACCTATGATGATGTGCATGTGAACTTCACTGAGGAAGAGTGGGCATTGCTGAATCCTTCTCAGAAGAGTCTCTACCAAGGTGTAATGCAGGAGACCTGTAGGAATCTCAGTGCTATAGGTAATTCAATGAACTTATCATTCACTTTGTAAAATTTAGGCACAGCTGATTTTGTTTAATATTTGGTGTTTTTTAATTTCACTTAAAAATAAGGAAGAATGTATTGAATAAATCATTCATGGTTCTAATGTTCATTAAGATAGTAACTTAGATGTTGCCTAATTCCAATAATTTAACATACTTTCTCTGATACCATTTTTAGGCTACATTTGGGAAGACCATACTACTGAAGAATGTTGTAAAAGTTCAGGAAGACATGGAAGGTAATTTTCACGTGAAAGATGATAAGATAATACCTCCCAAGAAAGTTTCATGTGTGCAGCAAGTTTTAAAGAAAAGCAACAGGGTAAAATACACACTGCAGCACATATTTATTAGGTCATCATTATATGTCTACACACTTTTAATAAGCAAATAGTCCATAGTAAATTGTGGTGAACCATATTCTGTAACAGCATGGCTAAATTTAATGATATGGACAGTTTATGAGATTCAAGAATGGTTTTGTGGAGAAACCTTAAACCCTGTACCACATCTTTGTGAGGAAAACAAATTGAAATTGTGAAAATGTAATGTAGAAGTTTTCTTTTGTAATGTGTTGAATGTAATGTGTTATTCTTCTTTTGATATGGATGTCATATGTCCCTAATAATGCAAGCCAGGAGAGCATAGTGATACTGAAAGAAGCAACATACCTCTCTCTTTTCCAGAAAAATTAGAAGATGTAGAGTATATACCACTTTGAGGAGAGTTTCTTAATATGGGGAAAGTTGATAAATATTTAGTTTTTGACTATGATTTGGGACATTTACACATTCAAAGTGCTGAATCACTTCAGGAGATTAGGGTTATAGAAATTATCCTCTTTGCATTGGCTCATGTTGCAAATGTAGTAGTCCTCAAAAGATAACAAAATTTATGTTCGCAGTCAGTCTACAAATGCTCTGAGTTCATTCAGTTCTCTTCAAATATTTTAACACTCTTAATACAAAAATTATGGAATAAATATGAGTCATGTAATCAATTCTCTTCCTACTCCATGTGTATTCAAACATTCAAGACAACCCATAATAAAAGGCAACACCTTTGAATGTAAACAAACGGATATTATGTTAAGATCATTTTGCTCTTTACATTTAAACCAAATTTGAAATAAATTCATAGATATAAAAAGATTCATGAATATAATCAATGTCAGAAAAATTTACATGTGCCAATTGTATTTGCAGGTATGAAAGAAGTTTTACTGGAAAGCAAACCTTTGATTTTATTCAGAATGGTAATGGCTTTGCAGTTCAGAGTCATACCCAAAGGCATAATGGAGAGGAGCCCTATGAAGGTAACCTATGTGGTAAAGCTTTTGTACAGAGGAATAATCTCAAAACACATAAGAGGACACATAATAGAGAAGAACCTGCTGAATGTAACCAATGTTGTAAAGACTTTGTAAGAAGCAGTGCTCTCCAAAATCATAAAGGAACACACACAGGAGAGAAACGCTGTGAATGTAATCAATGTGGTAAAGTCTTTGCACAAAGGAGTAGTCTCAAAAGACATAAAAGATCATGTAATGCAGAAAAACGTTATAACTGTAACCAATGTTGTAAAGCCTTTGTACAAAACCATAATCTCCAAAAATATAAAAGGACCCATACATTACAGAAAACCTATGAATGTAACCAATGTGGCAAAGCCTTTGCACACAGCAGTACTCTTCAAAATTATAAAAGAACACACACAGGCGAGAAGCCCTATGAATGTCACCAATGTGGCAAAGCCTTTGCACAGAGCAGTCATCTCCAAATACATATAAGAACTCATACAGGAGAGAAACCCTATGAATGTAACCAATGTGGCAAAGCTTTTGCAGACAGCAGTACTCTCCAAAAACATATAAGAACTCATACAGGAGAGAAACCCTATGAATGTAAGCAATGTGGCAAAGCCTTTGCACACAGCAGCACTCTCCAAAAACATAAAAGAACACACACAGGAGAGAAACCCTATGAATGCAATCAATGTTGTAAAGCCTTTACACGACACAGTTATCTCCAAAGTCATATACGAACACATACAGGCGAGAAGCCTTATGAATGTCACCAATGTGGCAAAGCCTTTGCATATAGCAGTCATCTCCAAATACATGTAAGAACTCATACAGGAGAGAAACCCTATGAATGTAAGCAATGTGGCAAAGCCTTTGCAGACAGCCGTACTCTACAACAACATAAAAGAACACACACAGAAGAGAAACCCTATGAATGTAATCAATGTTGTAAAGCCTTTACACGAAACAGTCATCTCCAACGTCATATGAGAACACATACAGGCGAGAAACCCTATGAATGTAACCAATGTGGCAAAGCCTTTGCAGACAGCAGTACTCTCCAAAAACATAAAAGAACACACACAGGAGAGAAACCCTATGAATGTAAGCAATGTGGCAAAGCCTTTGCACACAGCAGTACTCTGCAAAAACATAAAAGAACACACACAGGAGAGAAACCCTATGAATGTAACCAATGTGGCCAAGCCATTGCACGCAGCAGTACTCTCCAAAGACATATAAGAACACACACAGAAGAGAAACCCTATGAGTGCAACCAATGTGGCAAAGCCTTTGCACAAAGGAGTAGTCTCAAAAGTTATAAAAGAACATATAATTGAAAAAACCTTATGAATTAACCAATGTTGTAAACCCTTTGTAAAAAGTGGTGAAGTGGTGATCACCAGAAATATAAAAGAATGCATACAGGAGAAAACCCTATGAATGTAATCAATGTGTGAAAGCCTTTGCAGGAAGTAGTAATCTCTAAGAACATAAACGAAGATATACTGGAGAGAAAACCTGTGAATGTAACAAATATGCTACAGCCTTTGCACAAAAGAGTCATCTACAAAACAATAGAAGTTATGCAGGAGAGAAACCCTTTAACTGTAACCAATGTGCCAGAGCTTTTTCACAAAGCAGTGGTCTCTAAAATCTTAAAAGTACACATACAGGAGAGAAACTTTTTTGAAAGCAACCAGTGTGGTTTTATAACATAAACAATCACAGCAGAAGAACCCAATAAATGTCTTAAATGTTCTGAAGCCTGAGACATCACAAGCATGTGCAACTGCATAACTGAATAGGTACTAGAGAAAAATGCTTGGACTGTAACTAATGTGGTAAAACCTTTCCCAAAACAATCATCTCCTCGACCATAACATAATACACACTGCATAGGAACCCTATGAATGTAAGAAATGTAGCAAACCTTTTGCAAATGGTAGTACTTTGCAAGTAAATAAAAGAAGACACACTCAATAGACACCCTATGAATATTAGCAGTGTGATTATGCCTTTGTATTTGAACTAGAAATCATCTTTCAAATACATAAAAGAAGACAAACAGGAGGGACACCCTAAAAATGTAAGCAAAGTGGTAACACCTTCGCATATCAGTCATATTCAAAGGCACAAAATAAACCATAATTTAGAAAAATCCTTTGAGTGTATTTAATACAACCTTGTGAGTGCATTTAGCCTGGTGAAACCTTCATATATTTCTATAGCCTTCACCAACATGAAACAATCCGTACCAGATAGTAACTATGTGAATAGATTTAATATGGGGAGGTCTTTTCATTTCTCACATATCATCATCAGGGCAAAAAAAAAAAGCTATGAAGGCATTGAATATGGTAAATCCCTTGCACATTTCTAAAGTCTTTATCATCATGAAAATAATCATGCTGTAAAGATATGAGTGTAAGCAATGTGGAAAAGCCTTTGTGCAATAGGGTTCTCTCAAATACAACACAACTCAAACACAGGTGATGAAAATGGCAGGGAAATGGCAGCTGCTCCTGGATCATGGACAGAAAATGAACTCAAAGCCTAAACTGTGACAAGTAAGACATCCCCTAATCACTGTGACGCAGAATGTCATAGAGCTGCCATCCCACAATCAAAATCTCTGACCAGAATGGTCCCTGTGTAAAAGAACTGGAAGAACAAAAATGGAGAAGAGCCTGAGGAAAAGGAGGTCCAAATTGATTTCCAGCTCAGTGGGAGGCACCAAGATCTGACACTATGATTCAGGCTATGGTATGCTTACACACAGGGGCCTATCATGACAGACTTCTGAAAGACCCTAGAAGCAGCTGAAAGAGTCAGATGGAGACATTTACACCCAACCAATGGGCAGAAACTGGGGACCGCTGTGCTTGAATTAGGAAAAACCTAGAAAAACCTGAAGAGTGATCCTATATGAATACCAGCAGTGTCAATTAACCTGGGCCCCTGGGATGTCTCAGACACTGAGACCAGCCAGGCAGCATATACATGATCATAGGAGCCCTCAACATATACAATAGAGGACATTTAGGTCTGGACCCATTCAGAGAAGATACACATATCTTCAGGAGACTTAGGGTGACACAATGTGGGATGGTGGGATGGGGACATCCTCTTGGGTGTGGTAGGGAGGAGGTGTGGGATGTGGAACAGTCAGGGTAGACCGGGAGGGGGATAACACTGGAATGAAAAAGAATTGAACAATCAATTAAAAAATAACGAAACACATCTGGGCCAATTTCAGATACATTTTCCCACTGTCCAGAATTTAGGGGTAGATGCTTATGTAGATTAAAGTGTCACCTGTTTTCCGATGTGGGTTTTACAGTTTAGTCAATGGTATTCGTTTGTTCTTTGGTGTTAGAGTACAAGTGTTGTGTTTTGAGGAGCATAAGATAAATAGCCAGGGCATTATTAGAGACCGTCATTATGTTTTCAAAAAGAAAAAGATGAGTAAAGGAAGGTGGCCATCAATGGGAAGTCCACAACTCCTGTCTGCCTGGGATCGTGAACTTAGTTTTACCAGATGATGAATTGGAGGGTGATGAATAAGGCGGGGGAATTCTTGGGGCTGGGGATTGTTTCTTTGTTGCTTCTTCCCAATTGGTGTGGATTGGTTCTAATGTCCTCTAATGCTAAATCGGTTCCCAAATTACATGAGAATCCTGCATTTGAGACCTGAGACTCCCTATCCCCAGCACGTTCTTATTGGTGAAATTACAAGAGGCCAATGTCTAGGCAGAGACAGAGGAATCACTTTTGGATACAAGAGCAAGGAGGATCACCAAACCAGGAAACGAATTGGATGAAGGCTTGAGAGCTGAGAAAGACAGAATACCCTTCATTGTAAGTGCCACGGAAGAGGAGCCTCTGCGGTGTCGCCCCAAGTCAGTTTTGAGTAGCAAAGATGTGATAAAGATTTTACTAAGCAATCAATCAGAACTTTTACGGGGGAGGGGGGCGTTAGCAATGTGGAAGTGTGGGAGTGGCGCCTGCAATGAGATGATTTATGCGTATTAAATACAGCTTTGTCTGTTCATGTGTGCTTGTGGTGGGTGGTTTCTGTGTGTGTGTGTGTGTGTGTGTGTGTGTGTGTGTGTGTGTGTGTGTGTGTATCCTTCATTTGAACATCCATACCATTGATTGTTGTGGATGTGTACATATTTTTTAAAGTTCTGAGGTTCTTCAGGTACCAAATAGGTCCCATTTGGTACTTCCACTTCAAGGATGTCATCAAAGGAGATTATCTAAAGATGCTAGATAACGTAAAAGAAATGAGATGTATTTTTAATAAAATCTTTTGTGTGTGTATGTTTACTGTGATATGGGTTATTAAGGCATGTAAGATGTTGAGACTGGGTGACAAAATTATAGATCCTCTTTATACCGTGTTCGAACTTATTTTGTGAGTATTACATACTGTAGACATTTCCTATTGCAAAGATATGCAAATAAAATTGGCTAAAACATTACAGTGGTGAAAAATTGTCTTCTGTACATATTGTAAAATAACAAGTGTTTTTTCATTATTGCCATGTCCACGAGAATAGGCAGCGAAGTTAAGAGGACACGACAAGCAGCCAACAGGCTGAGGTACCATCTCTCTTTCAATTGTTTGGGAACATATATAAATAACAATCTTCAAGGTGCACATAGGCTGTACATGTTTTCGGGTGTGGGCACAGGTCCAGGCCATGAATGCTCTTTGGTTTTTGGATAATTCTCTGGGACCCCTTAAGTACTGAGGTAAATGAACTCTGTTGTTCTACTTGTGAAGTTCTTATTACTTCCAGATTCCTCAATTCCTCCTTGAAAATATTCCACCAGTTCCAGGAGCTCCCTCCAGTGTTTGGCCATTTTGGACAGCTACTACCTGAAGCCTCTGAGAGGACAGATATGCTACACTCCTTTCTGTAAGGATGCAGAGTATCATTAATGCTGTCAGGGACTGGTTCTTATCTATGAGATGGCTCTGAAGTTGGACCAGTCATTGGTAGCCCATTCCCTCAGACCCCACTCCTTCTTTGTCCCTGCACCTCCTGTAGGCAGGAAGGTTCTGTAGATGGGTTAGTATGATGATACCTTCACTGGGACTCCAGGGAGGTTACATAAGGTGGTCACTTCAGGCTCCATCTCACACGCTCCTTGGAATGAGTCTCAGCTACCATCACACTAATACATTCCATGGAGCGTCCCCTAACCAGATCTGTGGCTCATCCTAGACAATCATGTCCCAATCATATTATTCCTTCTGGAGATGCCCCCTACCTCCTCACATCTGTCATCCTCTAGTGTGTTGGGGTCCCTTGGTAGGGTCACAGCAATCAGGAGAGTGGGCAGGCAGAGAAACTGTGCAACACTACATACTATTTGCTCTTTCTCAGTACCATTTATAGGCCAGCAGTATAAAAATTTCTCACAGCTTCTAAATCTAAACAGCCTTTACTACACAAATCGTTGTTCACCTGGGTACAAGCTAACCTAAATCAATTTGCAGTTTGAAATATCTGTCTGGAGTCATAGTGTTCTGAGTGTGGCTAGGGGACAGCTCACACCTTCCTTCTTGCATGTTACCTTCCAAGGTTTAACTGCTTATAATAGATACTGTAAACAAGGCAAATCTCATAATACACACGGTGAAAAAAATCAAATCTAACAAATGACGTCATATAGATGGGATTGGCTTACAGGTTCAGAGTTTCAGCCCACTATCATCAAGAGAGGAACATGGCAGCATCCTTGTAGGCATAGTCCAGCAGGATCTCAGAGTTCTACATCATTATCTGAAGGCTGCTAGCAGAATACTGGCTTCCAGGCAGCTAGGAAAGGGATCATAATGACCACAACCACAGTGATATACCTGCTCCAATGGTCCACAACTAACAATTCCACCCACTTGGCCAAGCATGTACACAACAACACAAGGTAAGTTCTTTATTTTTTTTTTTTATTAACTTGAGTATTTCTTATATACATTTCGAGTGTTATTCCCTTTCCCGGTTTCCGGGCAAACATCCCCCTCCCCCCTCCCCTTCCTTATGGGTGTTCCCCTCCCAACCCTCCCACCATTGCCGCCCTCCCCCCATAGACTAGTTCACTGGGGGTTCAGTCTTAGCAGGACCCAGGGCTTCCCCTTACACTGGTGCTCTTACTAGGATATTCATTGCTACCTATGGGGTCAGAGTCCAGGGTCAGTCCATGTATAGTCTTTAGGTAGTGGCTTAGTCCCTGGAAGCTCTGGTTGCTTGGCATTGTTGTACTTTTGGGGTCTCGAGCCCCTTCAAGCTCTTCCAGTTCTTTCTCTGATTCCTTCAATAGGGGACCTATTCTCAGTTCAGTGGTTTGCTGCTGGCATTCGCCTCTGTATTTGCTGTATTCTGGCTGTGTCTCTCAGGAGCGATCTACATCCGGCTCCTGTCGGTCTGCACTTCTTTGCTTCATCCATCTAGTCCAATTGGGTGGCTGTATATGTATGGGCCAAATGTGGGACAGGCTCTGAATGGGTGTTCCTTCAGTCTCTGTTTTAATCTTTGCCTCTCCCTTCCCTGCCAAGGGTATTCTTTTTCCTCATTTAAAGAAGGAGTGAAGCATTCACATTTTGATCATCCGTCTTGAGTTTCGTTTGTTCTAGGGATCTAGGGTAATTCAAGCATTTGGGCTAATAGCCACTTATCAATGAGTGCATACCATGTATGTGTTTCTGTGATTGGGTTAGTTCACTCAGGATGATATTTTCCAGTTCCAACCATTTGCCTACGAATTTCATAAACTCGTTGTTTTTGATAGCTGAGTAGTATTCCATTGTGTAGATGTACCACATTTTCTGTATCCATTCCTCTGTTGAAGGGCATCTGGGTTCTTTCCATTTTCTGGCTATTATAAATAAGGCTGCGATGAACATAGTGGAGCACGTGTCTCTTTTATATGTTGAGGCATCTTTTGGGTATATGCCCAAGAGAGGTATAGCTGGATCCTCAGGCAGTTCAATGTCCAATTTTCTGAGGAACCTCCAGACTGATTTCCAGAATGGTTTTACCAGTCTGCAATCCCACCAACAATGGAGGAGTGTTCCTCTTTCTCCACAACCTCGCCAGCATCTGCTGTCACCTGAGTTTTTGATCTTAGCCAATCGCACTGGTGTGAGGTGAAATCTCAGGGTTGTTTTGATTTGCATTTCCCTTATGACTAAAGATGTTGAACATTTCTTTAGGTGTTTCTCAGCCATTCGGCATTCCTCAGCTGTGAATTCTTTGTTTAGCTCTGAACCCCATTTTTTAATAGGGTTATTTGTTTCCCTGCGGTCTAACTTCTTGAGTTCTTTGTATATTTTGGATATAAGGCCTCTATCTGTTGTAGGGTTGGTAAAGATCTTTTCCCAATCTGTTGGTTGCCGTTTTGTCCTAACCACAGTGTCCTTTGCCTTACAGAAGCTTTGCAGTTTTATGAGATCCCATTTGTCAATTCTTGATCTTAGAGCATAAGCCATTGGTGTTTTGTTCAGGAAATTTTTTCCAGTGCCCATGTGTTCCAGATGCTTCCCTAGTTTTTCTTCTATTAGTTTGAGTGTGTCTGGTTTGATGTGGAGGTCCTTGATCCACTTCGACTTAAGCTTTGTACAGGGTGATAAGCATGGATCGATCTGCATTCTTCTACATGTTGCCCTCCAGTTGAACCAGCACCATTTGCTGAAAATGCTATCTTTTTTCCATTGGATGGTTTTGGCTCCTTTGTCAAAAATCAAGTGACCATAGGTGTGTGGGTTCATTTCTGGGTCTTCAATTCTATTCCATTGGTCTATCTGTCTGTCTCTGTACCAATACCATGCAGTTTTTATCACTATTGCTCTGTAATACTGCTTGAGTTCAGGGATAGTGATTCCCCCTGAAGTCCTTTTATTGTTGAGGATAGCTTTAGCTATCCTGGGTTTTTTGTTATTCCAGATGAATTTGCAAATTGTTCTGTCTAACTCTTTGAAGAATTGGATTGGTATTTTGATGGGGATTGCATTGAATCTGTAGATTGCTTTTGGTAAAATGGCCATTTTTACTATATTAATCCTGCCAATCCATGAGCATGGGAGATCTTTCCATCTTCTGAGGTCTTCTTCAATTTCTTTCTTCAGTGTCTTGAAGTTCTTATTGTACAGATGTTTTACTTGCTTGGTTAAAGTCACACCGAGGTACTTTATATTATTTGGGTCTATTATGAAGGGTGTCGTTTCCCTAATTTCTTTCTCGGCTTGTTTCTCTTTTGTATAGAGGAAGGCAACTGATTTATTTGAGTTAATTTTATACCCAGCCACTTTGCTTAAGTTGTTTATCAGCTTTAGTAGTTCTCTGGTGGAACTTTTGGGATCACTTAAATATACTATCATATCATCTGCAAATAGTGATATTTTGACCTCTTCTTTTCCGATCTGTATCCCTTTGATCTCCTTTTGTTGTCTGATTGCTCTGGCTAGAACTTCAAGAACTATATTGAATAAGTACGGAGAGAGTGGGCAGCCTTGTCTAGTCCCTGATTTTAGTGGGATTGCTTCAAGTTCCTCTCCATTTAGTTTAATGTTAGCAACTGGTTTGCTGTATATGGCTTTTACTATGTTTAGGTATGGGCCTTGAATTCCTATTCTTTCCAGGACTTTTATCATGAAGGGGTGTTGAATTTTGTCAAATGCTTTCTCAGCATCTAATGAAATGATCATGTGGTTCTGTTCTTTCAGTTTGTTTATATAATGGATCACGTTGATGGTTTTCCGTATATTAAACCATCCCTGCATGCCTGGGATGAAGCCTACTTGATCATGGTGGATGATTGTTTTGATGTGCTCTTGAATTCGGTTTGCCAGAATTTTATTGAGTATTTTTGCGTCGATATTCATAAGGGAAATTGGTCTGAAGTTCTCTTTCTTTGTTGTGTCTTTGTGTGGTTTAGGTATAAGAGTAATTGTAGATTCGTAGAAGGAATTCGGTAGGGCTCCATCTGTTTCAATTTTGTGGAATAGTTTGGATAATATTGGTATGAGGTCTTCTATGAAGGTTTGATAGAATTCTGCACTAAACCCATCTGGACCTGGGCTCTTTTTGGTTGGGAGACCTTTAATGACTGCTTCTATTTCCTTAGGAGTTATGGGGTTGTTTAACTGGTTTATCTGTTCCTGATTTAACTTCGATACCTGGTATCTGTCTAGGAAATTGTCCATTTCCTGAAGATTTTCAAATTTTGTTGAATATAGGTTTTTATAGTAAGATCTGATGATTTTTTGAATTTCCTCTGAATCTGTAGTTATGTCTCCCTTTTCATTTCTGATTTTGTTAATTTGGACGCACTCTCTCTGTCCTCTAGTTAGTCTGGCTAAGGGTTTATCTATCTTGTTGATTTTCTCAAAGAACCAACTTTTGGTCCTGTTGATTCTTTCTATGGTCCTTTTTGTTTCTACTTGGTTGATTTCAGCTCTGAGTTTGATTATTTCCTGCCTTCTACTCCTCCTGGGTGTATTTGCTTCTTTTTGTTCTAGAGCTTTTAGGTGTGCTGTCAAGCTGCTGACATATGCTCTTTCCTGTTTCTTTCTGCAGGCACTCAGCGCTATGAGTTTTCCTCTTAGCACAGCTTTCATTGTGTCCCATAAGTTTGAGTATGTTGTATCTTCATTTTCATTAAATTCTAAAAAGTTTTTAATTTCTTTCTTTATTTCTTCCTTGACCAGGTTATCATTGAGTAGAGCATTGTTCAATTTCCACGTATATGTGGGCATTCTTCCCTTATTGTTATTGAAGACCAGTTTTAGGCCGTGGTGGTCCGATAGCACGCATGGGATTATTTCTATCTTTCTGTACCTGTTGAGGCCCGTTTTTTGACCAATTATATGGTCAATTTTGGAGAAAGTACCATGAGGAGCTGAGAAGAAGGTATATCCTTTTGCTTTAGGATAGAATGTTCTATAAATATCCGTTAAGTCCATTTGGCTCATGACTTCTGTTAGTCTGTCGACATCACTGTTTAATTTCTGTTTCCATGATCTGTCCATTGATGAGAGTGGGGTGTTGAAATCTCCCACTATTATTGTGTGAGGTGCAATGTGTGTTTTGAGCTTTAGTAAGGTTTCTTTTACGTATGTAGGTGCCCTTGTATTTGGGGCATAGATATTTAGGATTGAGAGTTCATCTTGGTGGATTTTTCCTTTGATGAATATGAAGTGTCCTTCCTTATCTTTTTTGATGACTTTTAGTTGGAAATTGATTTTATTTGATATTGGAATGGCTACTCCAGCTTGCTTCTTCTGACCATTTGCTTGGAAAGTTGTTTTCCAGCCTTTCACTCTGAGGTAGTGTCTGTCTTTGTCTCTGAGGTGTGTTTCCTGTAGGCAGCAGAATGCAGGGTCCTCGTTGCGTATCCAGTTTGTTAATCTATGTCTTTTTATTGGGGAGTTGAGGCCATTGATATTGAGAGATATTAAGGAATAGTGATTATTGTTTCCCTTTATATTCATATTTGGATGTGAGGTTATGTTTGTGTGCTTTCATTCTCTTTGTTTTGTTGCCAAGACGATTAGTTTCTTGCTTCTTCTAGGGTATAGCTTGCCTCCTTATGTTGGGCTTTACCATTTATTATCCTTTGTAGTGCTGGATTTGTAGAAAGATATTGTGTAAATTTGGTTTTGTCATGGAATATCTTGGTTTCTCCATCAATGTTAATTGAGAGTTTTGCTGGATACAGTAACCTGGGCTGGCATTTGTGTTCTCTTAGGGTCTGTATGACATCAGTCCAGGATCTTCTGGCCTTCATAGTTTCTGGCGAGAAGTCTGGTGTGATTCTGATAGGTCTCCCTTTATATGTTACTGACCTTTTTCCCTTACTGCTTTTAATATTCTTTCTTTATTTTGTGCGTTTGGTGTTTTGACAATTATGTGACGGGAGGTGTTTCTTTTCTGGTCCAATCTATTTGGAGTTCTGTAGGCTTCTTGTATGCCTATGGGTATCTCTTTTTTTAGGTTAGGGAAGTTTTCTTCTATGATTTTGTTGAAGATATTTACTGGTACTTTGAGCTGGGAGTCTTCACTCTCTTCTATACCTATTATCCTTAGGTTTGATCTTCTCATTGAGTCCTGGATTTCCTGTATGTTTTGGACCAGTAGCTTTTTCTGCTTTACATTATCTTTGACAGTTGAGTCAATGATTTCTATGGAATCTTCTGCTCCTGAGATTCTCTCTTCCATCTCTTGTATTCTGTTGGTGAAGCTTGTATCTACAGCTCCTTGTCTCTTCTTTTGGTTTTCTATATCCAGGGTTGTTTCCATGTGTTCTTTCTTGATTGCTTCTATTTCTATTTTTAATTCCTTCATCTGTTTGATTGTGTTTTCCTGGAATTCTTTCAGGGATTTTTGCCATTCCTCTCTGTAGGCTTCTACTTGTTTATTAATGATTTCCTGTGTTTCCCTAAGTGTGTTCATGTCTTTCTTGAAGTCCTCCAGCATCATGATCAAATATGATTTTGAAACTAGATCTTGCTTTTCTGGTGTGTTTGGATATTCCATGTTTGTTTTGGTGGGAGAATTGGGCTCCGATGATGGCATGCAGTCTTGGTTTCTGTTGCTTGGGTTCCTGCGCTTGCCTCTCGCCATCAGATTATCTCTAGTGTTACTTTGTTCTGCTATTTCTGACAGTGGCTAGACTGACCTATAAGCCTGTGTGTCAGGAGTGCTGTAGACCTGTTTTCCTCTCTTTCAGTCAGTTATGGGGACAGTGTGTTCTGCTTTCGGGCGTGTAGTTTTTCCTCTCTACAGGTCTTCAGCTGTTCCTGTGGGCCTGTGTCTTGAGTTCACCAGGCAGCTTTCTTGCAGCAGAAAATTTGGTCTTACCTGTGGTCCCGAGGCTCAGGTTCGCTCGTGGGGTGCTGCCCAGGGGCTCTCTGCAGCGGCAGCAACCAGGAAGACCTGTGCCGCCCCTTCCGGGAGCTTCAGTGCACCAGGGTTCCAGATGGTCTTTGGCTTTTTCCTCTGGCGTCCGAGATGTGTGTGCAGGGAGCAGTCTCTTCTGGTTTCCCAGGCTTGTCTGCCTCTCTGAAGGTTTAGCTCTCCCTCCCACGGGATTTGGGTGCAGAGAACTGTTTATCCGGTCTGTTTCTTTCAGGTTCCGGCGGTGTCTCAGGCGCAGAAGTCCTGCTGCTCCTGGGCCCTCCCCCACGGGAGCCCAGAGGCCTTATACAGTTTCCTTTTGGGCCAGGGATGTGGGCAGGGGTGAGCAGTGTTGGTGGTCTCTTCTGCTCTGCAGCCTCAGGAGTGCCCACCTGACCAGGCGGTTGGGTCTCTCTCTCACCGGGTCTGGGAGCAGAGAGCTGCTGCGGGCCGGAAGGTAAGTTCTTTATTATCTGAGCTATTTACAGCCTGACTCAGTGGAATAACCATTGACAAAAGAGCATTCTGCACAAGAGGTACAATTTATGAAGCTGTGCACACTTTCTCAGACAGAAAGACCCAGGGATTCATCAAAAGATGTTGTACCCTCTGGGCATCTGTGCCTTCTCTGTGTGGAGCAAGTTTTCGGCCCCTCACTCAGCATGGTGCTTCTGGTGATTTCTAGTCTGGCTAGTATTTCACAAGATGGAGCAAAGTTAGGGATGCCTCCTAATGTGCATCAACCCAACGTCTGTGTCCTGGCTGCCCTGGTGTCCCTCATCTTTGCAATTCCACTCTTTCAGTCCTTTCTCTGATTCCTTCAAAACGGGTCCCATTCTCAGTTCAGTGGTTTGCTGCTGGCATTTGCCTATGTATTTGCCTTATTCTGGCTGTGTCTCTCAGGAGAGATCTACATCCGGTACCTGTCCGCCTGCACTTCTTTGCTTCATCCATCTTATCAAGTTTGGTGGCTGTATACATATGTGATACATGTTGGTCAGGATCTGAATGGGCATTCCTTCAGCCTCTGTTCTAAACTATGCCTTCCTATTCCCTTCCTAGGTTTTTCTTGTTCCCCTTTTAAAAACAGACTGAAACAGTCACATATGGTCATACTTCTTGAGTTTCATGTGTTCTGTGCATCTAGGGTAATTAGAGCATTTGAGCTAATATACACTTTTCAATGAATGCATACATTTGTGTTTTTCTGTGATTGGATTACCTCACTCAGGATGATATTTTTCAGTGCCATCCATTTGCTTATGAATTTCATAGAGTCATTGTTTTTGATAGTAGTGTAGTATTCCATTGTGTAGGTGTACCACATTTCCTGTACCCATTCCTCTGTTGAAGGGCATCTGGGTTCTTTCCAGCTTCTGGCTATTATAAATAAGGCTGCTATGAACATAGTGGAGCATATGTCTTTGTTATATGTTGGAGCATCTTTTGGGTATATGCCCAAGAGAGGTATAGCTGGATCCTCAGGTAGTACAATGTCCACTTTTCTGAGTCACCTCCAAACTCATTTCCTGAATGGTTGTACCAGTCTGTAATCCCACCTACAATGGAGGAATGTTTCTCTTTCTCCACATCCTCACCAGCATCTGCTGTCACCTGAGTTTTATATCTTAGCCATTCTGACTGGTGTGGGGTGGAATCTCAGGGTTCTTTTGATGTGCATTTCCCTTATGACTAAAGATGTTGAACATTTCTTCAGGTGTTTCTCAGCCATTCGTCATTCCTTAGCTGTGACTGCTGGCTGGCCTGGGACTCCCAACATAAGTACAACAAAGACTGTATGGTCTGGACTCAGTGAAAGAATACACACCTAAACCTTGAAAGCCTTGATATCCATGGGAGTGGGACAAGCTGGTGGGATATTGTGTACGTATCTGTTTGGGGACATCCTCTTGGAGACGGGGTAGGAGGAATGAGATGAGAAATTATTGGAGGGCAGAAAGGAGGGAGAAAAGAGCTGGACTGTAAAAAATGATGAAAGATAAATTTACAAAGTAATTTACCTTCCTGGTTGTTAGAAATATCTCTTTTAAATTACTAGTGAAAGACCCCCTTTGCCTGGCCACAATCTAAGTTTGCAATCATCCTACCGACTGAATAAAGTTAAACCTTAATTACAGAATGATAGATAAATAGATAGATAGATGGAGAGAGAGACAGAGAGAGAGAGAGAGAAAATATATATTGCATTATTAATTCAAAAGATTAAAGTTACTGTCAGAAGACAGTAATTAACAAGGAATATTTTCAGCTTCGCTTGTAGGACACAGGATTTTAAGCCCAGGACCCAGGAATTTTTGAAATGGTAATTTCAGGACATTCCCACCAAGCTCTCTTAACATCTCTGCTTAACAGAGACAGATCTCTGTTAAGTAATTTTGCAATGTTAACAGAAAATATGTCCTTGTTGTCTACTAAAAAATTAAGAGATTGTGGTCATGGGATGCTCATTCTTAAGATAATCACAAGCACACTTTGAGTAAATGACTGGATTGATATGTAAAATAAAAGGTTGGGTTTGTGATCTGCATGGAATGAGCTACACAGAGAATTTTTTTTGAACCACTCAATAAATAAATAAATTGGTGCTCAATAAAGAGTAGAACTCTCCTGCAGGTGGAACAATTAGACTCAGAAAAACCTGACTTCCCTCTTTAGCCATTCAATGCAATCACTGCAGTTTGGTCAGTCCTGAAACCATATGCACACATCAACTGAAATGGATTTATCATGCTTTATTCATGTATGTCAACATACTTTTTCACACATAGTTAAAAGTAATCAGAAATTGATGGGAAAAGTTATGGGACATGATGGTCCTAGGAATAAATGGGACAACTGATGCAGCAGACATTCATTAAGAAGGATAAAAATAATTTTGAATTAAAAAATGGCTAGTGGGCAAAGTTAGAGCTAAGAGTAATTTATGTTGTTGCCAAACATTAATGTTCCATCCCTACAAATTGGTTTTGCTGTAATTCCAGTCCCATGCTTCTCCTGTGATTGTATGTCCTCTGTGGGAGCAGACACGTGCAAACACATGAAAACCCACTCAATCATGTTCACAAGCACAGGTTTTCTCTAGAGACATACATACATATATATGATCATGAATTAATTGTAACATAAATGTAAACAGTGTATTAATCTGGCAGAGTTATTTCTTTACCTTTTGTTTGTTCCCAGTCCCTGCACAGCAAAACTTAGATTTACTTAAAGTGCTGCATGACTGCTAAGCAATCAAAGGACCTATGCTGACCTTCGATGCTGACCTGGCTACCTCCAAACCCTATCCTATGGTACTTATTTAAAATTATTGACGTGACTCTTCTGACCATTTTTCATATATCAATTTCATTTTTCCACACAGCACATCTGCTCCCCACCTCTCCTTCCTCTTCCCAGTGGAATTCCCATCCTGGTCTCTGATTCTGCCCATTCACTTATTCAGGATTCCTTGATCAACATTACAAGACAGAGAATATGTGATAAGAATTATGTACACAAACTTACAAACTTGAAAGAGGAGATTTTTGGTATAATCATCACAAAGTATCTCCCAATTTAAATAGGATTTAAGATATCAGCTCAGGCTTTCATAAGATCATAATCAAGATTTATTTGAACACCCAATCCTGCCTCTGCTGACCAGTGGTCAGAGGACTGTCATGCAATTCCTATCAAGCTGGGCTCTGTCTGGACAGTAAGAGAAAAAGACCATGTGAATGAGTGTTGTTCTACATCCCTATATTAGGATTGACGGGAGTATGAATTAAGAGGAATCTGTGTAAGAATTGAATGCACTGACCAACTTTCAAGCAGGTATAATCACAGCCCAGAAAAAGGGGAGGAAGAAGGAAGGTGAAGCCTGTATGCTTTGGTATTTGTTGGCATTAACCATGAGTAGGCAAAAAATCCATTTTAGAAAATCAGTAAATTTTCATGCCGGCCAGATTGGGGCATTCTACAGAACAGGCCAATGATGAACCTGAAAGAAGAACTGAACTCATATATAGAAACCAAATTTCTGTGTTTTCCCTTGTTCAAAAATAGATCTAGACAAACTGGTGTCGCTGTGTCTAACAGAAAAATTATTATTCCTCTTTGAAAATAAAGAATATAAGAGAAAATTACAATACTTGGTGTGCTCTATTACATACTTTACTCCCTGAAATATTGGATCATACAGTGTGTTTTACCTTTTAAAAATAACATTAGAGAGTAAAATTAAATCATTTCTTTCTTTTCCTTTCATCCTGGTGTTAGTTCTGAAAGCCTGGGAAAAGTGGCTAGCGGGGAGGGAGCTATTGATCAAAACAAAGCAAATCTGGCCTTCTGATTTTCTCATCAGATCTCAGTCCCTGACTGTCACAGCATATTGCTGGCATACCTCATCTCTAGTCCAAGAGTAGGGATGCCATTCTCTCACTTACATTTCCAACCATTTGATAACTGGTCTTTTTCATTTATAATTATTATTCTGACCTCTTTGTCTGGCTCTTGCTTCTCCCCTCCTTCCACTCTCCACAAGTTTCAAGGTCATGCTTTTTCTTGGTCCTCCCAGAAACCCAAAGATCTATCTGTGTTCTTTCTTTTGTGTATAATAAACTCTCTAATCCAACATGCCTTGGAGCAGTGATGTCTTTTATTTTATACAGTGCATGTATAATTGAATGTGCAAAGAATGCACACTGTGCCATGGAAAAGGGTAACAAGTGCTCTGGGAGACTGGAACATTCTATTAAATGCCAACGTCATGGACTGGGGCTCTGTCTGTACTTATGATGGAACTGCAGAGCTTGGAGGACTCAGATGTTTGAGTCATTCGCTCTGTGATTCCCCCAGTAGAGGAGCTACTACTGTCCTGGGACCCAAATGAGTTGTACAAGCTTATTAGTAACTCTGGCTATGCCTTTCAACCATGAACAATAGTGACAGGTAGTTTGAAGGTTCTTTATAGGGGTCTCCTTAAATGCATCTGTAGCGATTGGCTATCAAAGCCCTAAGAGGACAGGAACTCAATATGTCTGGACCCTGATTTTCCTAGTCGCTGGGTGCAGGGGCACAGATAGCACTAGGCATTTTCCTCTGATGTCAGATATTTCGGCAGATAGTAGTCTCCTCTGATTTCTTAGGAGCGTCCACAATTCTGAGGGTCAAGCTCCGTATCCACACCTCATGAGTTTTGTGTTTGTGGAGCTGTTTGACCAGTTCAGTTCAGTTCCAGATGCAGACCTTCACTGTGGGTTCCACACTTGACTGCTCCTACATTCCTATGTCCAGAGGCATTATGCAGTTTCCTTGTGAGCCAGAAATATTGTAGAGGTGGGCAGAAATGGCAATCTGTCCTGCAGTCTCAAGATTATCTGCACTTCTGGGCGTTCAGTTCTATCCCCCAAAGCATTTGGGAGCAGGGAGCAGTTGAATTGGATCAGATTATTTCAGGACACAGCCAGAAACCAGATGTGCCCTGTTCCAGAGCACTTCTGCCTTTCTGTGTCCTGAGTCAACCAGGCAGGTCACTTGTTGTAGACAAGTTGGTCTTACCTCTACATTGAGGCATGTAGGCAGTCCTGTTGTCTGGCCTTCAGGTCTCAGCAAGGGCAAGAACCTGAAGGGTCCTACCCCTGATTGCTCCGAAGTCCCTGGGTGAAGGGGGCACTGATGGCACTAGGCATTTTCCTCTTGGTTTGGCAATGTGGGCAGAGAGTAGTCTCCACCAATTTCTCAGGAGTGTCCTCAGTTCTGTGGGTCTGGCAATCCCCCCAACAGGATAGATAAACCCTTAGCCATAATAACCAGATGGTACAGAGAGCATGTGCAAATTATGAAAATCAGAAATGAAAAAGTAGTCGTACGAACAGAATCTGTGAAAATTCAAAAAAGTCATCACGTCCTACTACAAAAACCTACATTCAAAAAAACTTGAAAATCTGGAGGAAATGGACAATACTGTCCGAACTATTTCACAAAATGGAAACAGATGAGCACATCCAAATTACTTCTATGAGCCACAGTTACTCTTGTACTTAAACCACACAAAGACCCAACAAAGAAAGAGAACTTCAGACCAGTTTCTCTTATGAATATTGACACAAAAGTACTCAATACAATTCTTGCAAACCGAATCCAAGAACACATCAAAACAATCATCCACCATGATCAAGTAGGCTTCATCCCAGGTATGCAGCAATGGTTCAAAATATGGAAATCCGTGAACATAATCCACTATAGAAACAAACTCAAAGATAAAAAACACATGATCACACTAAACCCAGGGACTATTCAAAGCTGTCCAATCTCTCCCTTCTTATTCAATATAATTCTCAAAGTCATAGCCAGTGCAGTCAGAAAACACAAGGAGTTCAAATGAATACAAATTGGAAAGGAAGATGTTAAAATATCACTATTTGCAGATAATATGATAGTATACTTAAGTGACCCCAAAAGATCCACCAGAGAAATATTAAGCCTGATAAAACACTTCAACAAAGTGGCTGGGTATAAAATTAAATCAGTAGCCTTCCTCTACTCAAATGATAAACAGACTTAGAAAGAAAGTACAGAAATTACACCCTACATAATAGTCCGAAAGAATATAAAACACCTCTTTGTTACTTTAAGCAAGCAAGTGAAAGTTCTGTATGATAAGAATTTCAGTCTCTGAAGAAAGAAATGGAAGAATATCTCAGAAGATGGAAAGACCTCTCATGCCAACAATTGGCAGGATTGACATAATAAAAATAGACATTTTGCAAAAAGCAATCTACAGATTAAATGTGATCCTGAACAAAATTCCCACTCAATTCTAGATAGAGATAGATGGAACAATTTGCAAATGCATTTGGAATAACAACAAAAAAAATCCAGGATGGCTAAAATAATTCTCAACAATAAAAGAACTTCTTGGGAAGTCACCATTCCTGACCTCAGGAAGTATTACAGAGCAATAGTGATAGAACCTGTATGGTATTGGTACAGAGACAGGCAGATAAATTGGTGGAACAGAATTGAAGACCCAGAAATGAAGCAACACACCTATGGTCTCTTGATCTCTGCCAATGAGCTAAAACCATCCAATGCAGAAAAGATAGCATTTTCAACCAATGATGGTGGTTCATCTGGAGGTCACCATGTAGAATCCGAATCAATCTATTCTTATCACCCTGTACAAAGCTTAAATCCAAGAAGATCAAGGACGTTCACATCAAACCAGATACACTCAAACTAATAGAAGAAAAGTGGAGAATATTTTTGTACACATTGGCACTGGGGAGATTTCCTGTACAGAAAACCAATGGCTTATGCTCAAAGATCAAGAATTAACAAATGGGAGTTTATAGAACTGCAAAGATTCTGTAAGTTAAAGGTCACTGTCCTTAGCAAAATCATCAACCAACAGATTGAGAAAACGTCTTTTACAATCCTACATAGAGGATTGAGGGCTAATATCCAAAATATACAAGGAACTCAAGAAGTTAGACTCCAGAGAGCCAAATAACCCTATTAAAACAGGGGTACAGAGCTAAACATGAATTCACAGGTGAGTAATATCGAATGTCAGAGAAGAACGTAAAGAAATGTTCATCAACCTTAGTCATGATGGAAATGCAAATCAAAACAAGCCTGAGATTCCAACACACAAAAGTCAGAATGTCTATGATAAAATAAAAATTCAGATGACAGCACATACTGGCAAGGGTGTGGAGAAAAAGAAACACTCCTCCATTGTTGGTAGGATTGGAAAGTGGTACAACCTCTCAGGAAATCAGTGTGTAGGTTCCTCAGAAAATTGGACATTTCACTACCTGAGGACCCAGCTATACCTCTCCTGGGCATATACCCAAAAGTGTTCGAACATACAAAAAAACACATGCTACACTATGTTCACAGCAGCCTTAATTATAAGAGCCAGAAGGTGGAAAGAACACAGATGCACTTGAACAGAGGAATGGAAACAGAAAATAAGGTGCATCTACACAGTGGAGTACTATTCAGCTGTTAAAAACAATAATATCATGAAATTCATAGGCAAATGTAATGAACTAGAAAATAGCAACCTGAGTGAGGTAACCCAATGACAGAAAAAGAAACATATCGTATGCACTCAGTGATAAGTGGATATTCGTCTCTAAGCTCAAATACCTCAAGATGCAATCCATGAACCACATGCAACTCTAGAAGAGGGATAACGCAAGTTGGGATGCTACTCTAATTCTTTAAAAGGGGAACAAAAATATCCATAGGAGTGGATAAGTTGGAAAAGTGTAGAGCAAGCAATGAAGGAAGATGACATAGATTTTGAAGGATGGTTTTCTTATGGTAATGCAAATTAATATAAAAAGAAAATTCATTCATAAAATTGTAAACTCTTTAAGCTAGGATAGATGCCATAATAGTGTCCCAACTCTGTTGACAAAACTGATGAACTGGATGTGGTTAGTGTACATCAAACCTTATAGATATAAGTATTACAACAATGTTCAATGTATATCTGAGATGAAAGGCCTTTAAATGGACAAAATGGGGAAATGTGCATTGGTTCTAATACTGCTAGTGTCAAATCAGTCCCCAAATTGCACAAGACTCCTGCATTTGAGACACTGAGAATGCCTATTCTCAGCTGGTTCTGATTGGTAAACTTGTGCAGCTGTTGCCAGGGAGAAGCAGGTATTAACCAAATTCCATTACACCCAATACTTGTTTAACAGGAATTTTTCGATAAATAAGAAAATAACCACATTGGAGAACTACCAATGTAATTAATGTGTAAAACGCTTTTTACAACACAGTTATCCACAAATACATGACACTTACTCGACTGGATTCCTATCAGTAAGCAATTGCTAAATCATTGCATGCAGCATTACTCTCAAAAATCATCAGAAAATTCATCCTGTAGATAAATCCATACTTATACTCGGTGTAATAGCATTTTGCACTTTAAGAATTTTTTATACAAGAATAAAATGTTCAGTGTATAATTAATCTCATTAGTCTAAAAGGACACTGAAAGGAATCTATGGCATTCTGTTACAAAAGATTAGTTTTCAGGAGAAACAATGTTTTCATAATCTTTTGAATCTATAAGATATGATCGTCCTCCTACTTTCTTAAGATTATAATAATATTTCCCTACAATTATATAAAATTTATCAACCAGGTATAAAACATTTTGGACATGTATTACTGCCTTTTCTGTTGATATGATAAAAAACAGTGTCTAAAACAACTTAAATAACAATTTAATTTACCCATGGCTATAGAGGGGTGTAGGTTCCCACGTGATGTGACAACAGAAGTATTAAAAATTCCCTTCAGATATTGTGATTTGTTATATATGCTTGCCTGGATGTCAGTCATTAATCAAGGCAACCTTTTGCCTCTTCATTTTTTTGCTTGGATGTCAGTCATTAGTCAAGGCAACCTTTTGCCTCTTCATTTTTATGTGTCAGCCTCCTGAATACAAGTTATAACATAGAAGATACACTTCAATCCATCCTGTTTTGTCAACACATTTTAACAATGTTAAATTTAAATTTTTAAAAAAAATGTAACAATGATTAAATAATTCATATGTATCCAAAACAGCATTTTCACCTATGACTTAGAAGTCAATAAATATGATAATCAGTAACTAACTGTGTATCTCACAGCATATCTTGATTGTTATGTATAGTTACATATGTTTGATGTTCTATGCTTCTTCAGATTCCCATTACGCAGGACTTGGTACTTCATCTTCAAATATGTCATCAAAGGAGTTTATCTAGAGATGCTAGATAATGTAAATAAATGTAATTTATTTTAAGAAATTTTTTTATTGTATGTCTGTTGCAGTTGGGTGTGTCTGTGTGTTTGTGCTTGCCCTTGCATGTGTGTGTTTTTAATGTTATATGGGTTTTTAAGGCATGGATCAAATGTGATGACTGAGTGACACAATTGTAGACCCTTCTTGGCCCTCTTTATATAGTGTTCAAAGTCAGGTTGACTACCTTGTATACTGTAGCCCTTTCGTATTGCACAGATGTGCCAATAAATTTAGCTAAAACATTGCACTAGTAAAATATTGTCTTCTTTATATTTTGTAAAATAGCAAATGATCTTTCATTAATAGGATGTCCATGATACTAAGCAGTGAAGTTAGGACAGACACCACAGGGAGCCAACAGAATCAGGGACTCTCACTGCTCCAGGTGTTGGGGAACCTACCTGAATAAAAAGCTCCAAGCTGCACATATGCTAGGCATGTTTTCAGGGGGTAGCACAGGTCCAGTCCATGAATGCTTTTTGGTTTGTGGATAATTCTCTGACAATCCTGAAGTATAGAGGTCAATTAACTCTGTTGGTCTATGTATGAAGTTCTTATTACCCCCAGATTCCTCAATTTCTCCTAAAAATATATAACAAACTTCTGGAGCTCTCTCCAGTGTTTAGCCATTTTGTACAGCTGCAGCCTGGAGCCTCTACAAGGACAGATATGCTAGGCCCCTGTCTGTAAGGATGCAGAGTATCATTAATGCTGTCCGGGATTGGTTCTTGTCCATGGGATTCATCTGAAGTTGGACCAGTCATTGGTCTTCCACTCCCTCAGACCCCACTCCTTCTTTGTCCCTGCACCTCCTGTAGGCAGGAAGGTTTTGTAGATGGATTAGTATGATCAGTCCTTCATTGGGAATCAGGTCAGGTTACAGGAGGTGGTCACTTTAGGCTCCATATCACACACTCCTTGAAGTGTCTCAGCTACCATCACACTCACTCATTCCAAGGAGAATCCCCCATTCCAGGTCTCTGGCACATCCTAGAGAAGCCCTTCCGCAGCCTCTCATTCCTTCTGGAGATGCCCCCTGCCTTCTCACTTCTGTCATCATCTAATGTGTTGGGGTCCCTTGGTAGGGTCACAGCAATGAGGACAGTGGGGAGGCAGAGAAACTTTGCGACTTTGCATACATTTTTGAATTCTCCTGTGGTAATTATAGGCAAGCAGAATAAACGTTTCTCACAGCTTCTAACTCACAACAGCTTCTATTACTCAAACAGTAGTTTATCTGGGTACATCTTGACCTAAATCAACTTGCAGTCTGAGATACCTGTCTGGGGTCTCACTCTTCTAAGTGTAGATAGAGGTCAAATCATTCCTTCCTGCTTCCATGGATTAACTGCTGGGAACAAAACCAGGAACAAGGGAACAAGGGAGATTGACTGGAGGACAGACAGGTAAGCTATTGGAAGAAAAGCGGTTGTGCTGCTGAAATTCTGATCTGCAGGTATTGCAAAACATTGGCCTAGGCTGGAACCACTATGCTCTGTCTCTTTAAAACCCTCGAACCTTAAGGGTAAGGCTGATGTCACTCAAAATTCACTAGCCAATCAACACCTCGAGAGGGAGTTAGCAGTCAGGGGAGGAGGTGGCTCTTCCAGGTACAAGGTCAGCAACTTCCTTTGGGAACTCAGCCCCTCTGAGTGCTTCCTGGTGGTACATGCTGAGTCAGTCTTCAAGGTGCTGTGAGAGGAGCTCAGAACGCCCGACATGATAAGTGCAAGATCAAGTCCACAAACAGGAGGAACAAGCTGCTTAGCAAAGGATCCATGTGTAATGCGTCCTCCCAGTGGCTGCAGGGAAAGCGCCAGTCAGAACTAATGCAGCCACTTGTGAGGTCCGATGCAGTGTTTCCTTGTACCAGAGGGTGGATACTGAATTATTTTATTATGGAACCTGCATTTTTCTGAAATCGTTATGGAGGCCGCTTGTTTTGAGAAATATTCTTGGCAGGATATCAACCCTGAAATGCCGGGATTGAAACTGTCTTCTAAAAAGACTGACCTTCGTAGTTAACAGTTAGTTATAAGGTCCATTTGAGTTGATTTTTGGATGCTGTGAAATATCTCGTGTGTTGTGTAGTACTCTAATTATAAGCTGTGTAGTAAATGAGTAGAATTGAGAATGTAATGATTTACCAACGCTTAGGCTATAGTAAGTGACTCTAAGTAGAATGTAGCTGAGGTAGGACTGCTTATAAACACCTCACAGGTATGGAGTATGCTAAGCAGTCCCGTTTAAGATTAGGATAGTAGTATATATATTTGTTTAGCAGGATTGTCCAGATATTTGTCTGCAAACCATAAAAAAGGGGACAAATCTTGTTTACACTCAGCGATAAGACCTATGATGGTCTCAAAGTACAGGACCCTAACAAAATGCTCAAGGTGAGATTATAGGGTCACAAAGAACATTGAGGCCTGGTCTGCCATATGGATATGATTATCAGTTCCAAGTCAACTGTGGACTTGGCTAAGGACGTGATTTGGATACTTAGGGTTCCCTTTGTACAGCACTGTTTTATTAGACTTCTCCTGAGTTTGTACCATTGTATGAGAGTTACTGATTGCTTCATAGAAAGTTCTACTTGGTTCTACTTATCCCCTGTAAATAGTATAAAAGACGCTACTCTTTAGAAGCTTACTTGGTATAAGACACAGCTTGTGCATGATCTACTCACCACAGCTGCTGCAGATTCTACCTTCTACCTTTCCTAGCATTCTCATCCTCTGGACCTACAAATCAGGACCCAATAACAGGAAAGAAAGTACTATTTCAGGACTCTCATGCACTTAAGAAATGATTCTGGGGATCTTTGCTGTATAAATCTACTAGCTGCCTATGTAGGACTTGCAGTCCTTATTTAAACTGTATTTCAACAACCTGAGGCCTTTTCTGCATAAAAATTATCCATCCCAGCATATGGAATCCAAAACACTGTTTTTGGGCTAGCTCCTCTTTTACCATTACACAGAACGGAGCCTATGGTATCATTAAAAAGACTTTTGCTTGTTGATATTTTAATTGTATGGGAAGTGATTTCTTTCTGGGATATATTAGCTCTGAGAGAGCTGTATCTTCTGCTCTTTATAGAAATGGTTCTCAGATAATGTAGTCTTAGACTAGCCTCAGACTCAGGTAGCCTTGATCTTGGTCAGTTGCTCCCCAAGACCTTGCATTCTTCTGCTGGAAATGCCTAAATTCTTGAGTTAAAGGAATGAAGCAAAATGATGTTTTATACTTGCTCATTTGAGTCATATAATGAACTGTCCATTTCTTCTACCTTCACATGAGAACCAGGGGAATTGTGTACTCTGTTAACTGTCAGATGAAAAAGGGCGGGAAATAGCTAGATCAACAACCAAAGTTGAAGGGAGTCTGCTATAGCAGTCGCCATTCTGGAGAAGTACCTGATTCAGGCAAGGTGAAACTTTTGTAATTTCACATCACATGTTAAAAAATACATGTAATAAAAAAGTAGACTGGTGGATATTTAATTTTGGAAAATCACCTTGAGACAGTGCATGACAAATTCCTATTTTAGTACCCATAATATAGATATATGTGCAATCTTTGTTTACATACTTAAATCATCCCCAAATTGTATAGCAGATGCCATCATCTGTAGCTTGGTGTGTTATGATATAGATCTCAGCACTTAACATTTCACATAGGGACTAGGATAAAAACTATCTTATTAATGCCATTCCTTCTATGAAGAAGGACCTGCTGTTTTTCAAAGTCACTTGTATTTATCTTTGTATAAAGTCAATTTTGATTATTGCTTTATAAATTTCATTATTTATGCACAGATGCTATATTCCAGTGCTTGGTTCTACTCTAGTGTTTCCCAGGAATTAAGACTTTCATTCTGTCTTCCAAAGATAATTTATATCTTCCTTTTCGAGCAACATCTCTGTAGCTCAGGCTTTCTTGATGTCATACAGTTAAGATTGATTTGAATACCTAATCCTGCCTCTACTGACCAGTGGTCAGAACACTGTCCTCAACTCTTTTCATGCTCTCGTTTATCTTGTCATTAAGGAGAAAAAGAAGACATGAATGCATGTTTTCTAACCTCCCTGTGTTAGGGATGTGAGAACTACAAATTACAAGGAACCTGTGTAGTTAAGAATTTACTTCTCTGACAACTTAGGAGATGGTATAATCACAGCCCAAAAAAAGGAGGCGGAATAAAGAAACAGAGGCATTTCTGCTTTGGAAATTGTTCTCATTAACTATGAGTAGGCAAGTAATTTTAGACAATCAGTAAATATCCAGATTGGTCATCTTGGGGTGTTGTCCAGATCAGAGCAAAGGTGAACTTAAAAGCGAAACTGGACTTAAATGTATGAACCAAATTTCTGTATTTCCACTAGTTCGAAAAAAAGATCTAGACAAAGTGTGGCTGTGCCTAACCAGGAAAATTATTATTCCTCTTTGAAAATACACAATGTTAGAAAAAAGATATAATACTTGGTGCACTCTACTACACTCATCAGTCCTTGAAAAATATCAGACCATCCAGTGTGTTTTGAATTTGACGAATAGTATTTGAGAATATAATTAATTCATTTCGTTCTTCTCCTTTTCCAAAGTGTTAAGTCTGAATCTCTGGGACAAATGACTTGGGAGCCCTATTTATCAAGTCAATGCAAACCTGACCTTCTGATTCTCTAATCAGAGCTCACTCCCTAACTGTCACAGCATATTGGTGGCATACCTCCTCCTCTACCCCAAGGGTTAGGATGCCATTCTCCCAGCTTCAATTCCTTATGTAATCCAAGCATTTGGTAACTGATCTTTCTCTTTTATCATTATCATTCTAACCCCTTCCTTGGTGTGGCTCTTGTTTCTTCCCTGCTTCCTGTCTCAACAAGTTTCAAGGTCATGTCTATTCTTGCCTGTCACAGATAAGACTGAAGCATCTGCATTTTGATCATCCTTCTGAGTTTCATGTGTTCTATGCATCTGTGGTAGTTCGAGAATTTGGGCTAGTAACCACTTATCAATGCGTGCATACCATGTGTGTTTTTCTGTGATTGGGTTACCTCACTCAGGGTGATATTTTCCAGTGCCATCCATTTGCCTATGAATCTCATAAAGTCATTGTTTTTGAGAGCTGTGTAATATTCCATTGTGTAGATGGACCACATTTTCTGTACCCATTCCTCTCTTCAAGGGCATCTGGGTTTTGTACAGCTTCTGGGTATTATAAATAAGGCTGCAATGAACATAGTGGAGCATGTTTCTTTGTTATAGTTGGAGCATTGTTTGGGTATATGCCCGAGAGAGATATAGCTGGGTCCTCAGGTAGTGCAATGTCCAATTTTCTGAGGAACCTCCAGACTGATTTCCAGAGTGGTTGTACCATTCTGCAATCCCACCAACAATGGAGGAGTGTTCCTCTTTCTCCACATACTCGCCAACATCTGCTGTCTCCAGATTTTTAGATCTTAGCCATTCTGACAGGTGCAAGGTGGAATCTTAGGTTTGTTTTGATTTGCATTTCCCTTATGACTAAAGATGTTCAACATTTCTTTAGGTGCTTCTCAGCCATTCAGCATTCCTCAACTGTGAATTCTTTGTTTAGCTCTGAACCCCATTTTTAATAGGGTTATTTGTCTTCCTGCAGTTTAACTTCATGAGTTCTTTGTATATTTTGGATGTAAGCCCTCTATCTGTTGTAGGATTGGTAAAGATCTTTTCCCAATCTGTTGATTGCTGTTTTGTCCTAACAGCAGTGTCCTGTGCCTTACAGAAATTTTGCAGTTTTATGCGATCCCATTTGTCAATTCTTGATCTTAGAGCATAGGCCATTGGTGTTTTGTTCAGGAAATTTTTTCCAGTGCCCATGTGTTAGAGACTCTTCCCTAGTATTTCTTCTATTAGTTTGAGTGTATCTGGTTTGATGTGGAGGTCCTTGATCCACTTGGACTTAAGTTTTCTACAGGGTGAGAAGAATAGATCAGTCTGCATTCTTCTACAGGCTGACCTCCAGTTGATCCAGCACCGTGTGCTGAAAAGGCTACCTTTTTTTCCATTGGATTGTTTCGGCTCCCTTATCAAAAATCAAGTGACCATAGGTGTGGGGGTTCATTTCTGGGTCTTCAATTCTATTCTACTGGCCTATCTGCCGGTCTCTTTACCAATCCCATACAGTTTTTAATCACTACTGCTCTGTAATACTGCTTGAGTTCAGGGATAGTGATTCGCCCTGAAGTCCTTTTATTGTTGAGGATAGTTTTAGCTATGCTGGGTTTTTTCTTATTCCAGATGAATTTACAAATTGTTCTGCCTAACCTTCTGAAGAATTGCATTGGAATTTTGATGGGAATTGCATTGAATCTGTAGATTGCTTTTGGTATAATGGCCATTTTTACTATATTAATCCTCCAATCCATGAGCATAGGAGATCTTTCAATCTTCTGAGATCTTCTTCAATTTCTTTAGAGGCTTGAAGTTCTTATCATACAGATCTTTCACCTGCTTGGTTAAAGTCACATCGGGGCATCTTATATTATTTGGGACTATTATGAAAGGTGTCTTTTCCCTAATTTCTTTCTCGCCTTGTTTCTCTTTTGTATAGAGGAAGGCTTCTGATTTATCTGAGTAAATTTTGTACCCAGCCATTTTGCTGAAGGTGTTTATCAGTTTTAGTAGTTCTCTGGTGGAACTTTGGGAAGACTCAAACAGTGATATTTTGACTTCTTCCTTTCCAATCTCTATCACACTGATCTCCTTTCGCTGCCTGAATACTCTGGCTAGGACTTCGAGAACTATATTCAATAAGTAGGAAGAGAGTGGGCAGCCTTGTCTAGTCCCTGATTTTAGTGGGATTGCTTCAAGTTTCTCTCCATTTAGTTTAATGTTAGCTACCGGTTTGCTTTGTATAGCTTTCACTACGTTTCTATATGGGTCTAAAATTCCTGTTCTTTCCTGGACTTTTATTATGAAGTGGTGTCGAATTTTGTCAACTGTTTTCTCAGCATCTGATAAAATGATCATGTAATTTTTATCTTTCAGTTTGTTTATATAGTGGACTACGTTGATGGTTTTCCGTATATTAAACCATTCCTGCATATCTGGCATGAAGCTTACTTGATCATAATGAATGAGTGTTTTCATGTGCTCTTGGATTCTGTTTGCCAGAATTTCATTGAGTATTTTTACGTCGATATTCATAACAGAAATCGGTCTGAAGTTCTCTTTCCTTTTTGTCTTTGTGTGGTTTAGGTGTAATAGTAATTGTGCCTTCATAGAAGGAATTTGGTAGCACTTCGTCTATTTTAATTTTGTGGAGTAGTTTGGATAGTATTGGTATGAGGTCTTCTAGGAAGGTCTGATAGAATTCTGCACTGAACCCATCTCGACCTGGGCTTTTTTTCATTGGGAAACTTTAATGACTGCTTCTAAGTCTTTAGCAGTTATGGGGTTGTTTAAATAGTTTATTGGTTCCTGATTTAACTTCATTTCCAGATATCTGTCTAGGATTGTCCATTTCCTCCAGATTTTCAAGTTTTGTTGAATATAGGCTTTTGTAGTAGGATCTGATGAGTTTTTGAATTTCCTCTGATTCTGTTGTTATGTCTCCCTTTTCATTTCTGATTTTCTGAATTTGTACACACTCTCTATGTGCTCTGGTTAGTCTTGCTATGGGTATATCTGTCTTGTTGATTTTCTCAAAGAACCAGGTTTTGGTTCTGTTGATTCTTTGTATAGTCCTTTTTGTTTTTACTTGGTTGATTTCAGCTCTGAGTTTGATTATTTCCTCCCTCTACTCCTCCTGGGTGTATTTCCTTCTTTTTCTTCTAGAGGCTTTCGATGTGCTGTCAAGCTGCTGAAATATGCTCTCTCCTGTTTTTTTCTGCAGGCACTCAGAGCGATGCGTTTTTCTCTTAGCACAGCTTTCATTGTGTCCTATATATAAGTTTGGATATGTTGTACCTTTATTTTCATTAAATTCTAAGAAATCTTTAATTTCTTTAAATTTCTTTATTTCTTCCTTGACCAGGTTATCATTGAGTAGAGCCTTATTCAACATCCATGCATATGTGGGAGTTCTTTCCCTGTTGTTATTGAAGACCAGCTTTAGCTGTGGTTTTCTGATAGGACATGTGGGATTATTTCTACGTTTCTGTATTTGTATTATACAGTCAATTTTGGAGAAAGTAGCATGAGGTTGTGAGAAGGAGGTATGTCTTTTTGTTATAGGATAGAATGTTTATAAATACCTGTTTAAGTCCATTTGGTTCATGACTTCTTTTAGTCTACTATGTCTATGTTTAATTTCTATTTCCTGATCTGTCCACTGGTGAGACTGGGGTGTTGAAATCTCCTAGTATTCTTGTGTGAGGTGCAAGGTGTGCTTTGAGCTTTGGTAAGGTTTCTTTTATGTATATCGGTGACCTTGTATTTGGAGCATAAATATTTAGGATTGAGAGTTCACCGTGGTGGATTTTTCCTTTGGTGAATATGAAGTGTCCTTCCTTATCTTTTTTGATGACTTTTTCTTGAAAATTGATTATATTCGATATTGGAATGGCTACTCCAGCCTGCTTCTTCAGACCATTTCCTTGGAAAGTTGTTTTCCAGACCTTTACACTGAGGTAGTATCTGTCTTTGTTTCTGAGGTGCGTTTCCTGTAGGCAGCAAAGTGCTGGATCCTCATTACATATCCAGTTTCTTAGTCTGTGTCTTTTTATTGGGGAATTGAGTCCATTGATGTTGAGAGATATTAAGGAATAGTGATTGTTGCTTCCTGATATATCATATTTGGATGTGAGATTATGTTCATTTACTTGTCTTCTCTCTTTTTTTTTTTTGTTGTAAGACGATTAGTTTCTTGCTTTTTCTAGGGCATAGGTTGCCTCCTTGTGTTGGGCTTTACCATTTATTATCCTTTGTATGGCTCAATTTGTAAAAAGATACTGTGTGAATTTGATTTTCTCATGTAATATCTTGGTTTCTCCATCCATGTTAATTGAGAGTTTTGCTGGGTTCAGTAACCTGGACTGGCACTTGTGTTCTGTTAGGGTCTGTATGACATCTGTCCAGGATCTTCTGGGTTTCATAGTCTCTGGTGAGAAGTCTGGTGTAATTCTGATAGGTCTGCCTTTATACATTACTTGACCTGTTTCCCTTACTGCTTTTAATATTCTTTCTTTGTTTTGTGCTTTTGGTATTTTGACTATTATGTAATGGGAGGAGTTTCTTTTCTTTTCCAAACTGTTTGGAGTTCTATAGGCTTCTTTTATGTTTATGGGCATCTCTTTCTTTAGGTTAGTGAAGTTTTCTTCTATGATTTTGTTCAAGATGTTTACTGGTGCTGTGAGCTGGGAGTCTTCACTCTCTTCTATACCTTTTATGCTTAGGTTTGATCTTCTCATTGTGTCCTGGATTTCCAGTATATTTTGGGCCAGTAGCTTTTTCCCTTTTACATTATCTTTCACTGTTGTGTCAATGATTTCTATGGAATCTTCTGCTCCTGAAATGCTCTCTTCTTTCTCTAGTTTTCTGTTTTATGCTTGTATCTATAGCTCCTTGTCTCTTCCTTTGTTTTTTTGTTTGTTTGTTTTTTTTTCTTTTTTTTTTTATATCCAGGGTTGTCTCCCTTTGCGCTTTTTTTCATTTTTTTCTATTTCCATTTTCAGTTCCTTCACCTGTTTGATTGTGTTTTCCTGTAATTCTTTCATGGATTTTTGTTTTTCCTCTCTAAGGGCTTCTTCTTGTTTATTTGTGTTTTCCTGCATTTCTCTAAGGCAGTTCTTTATGTCTTTCTTGAAGTCCTCCATCATCGTGATCAAATGTGATTTTAAATCTAGATCTTGCTTTTCTGGTGTGTTTGGATATTCAGTGTTTTCTTTGTTGGGAGGATTGTGCTCCCATGATGCCATGTATTCTTGATTTCTGTTGCTTGGGTTCCTGCAGTTGCCTGTCAACATCCGCATGTCTCTGGTATTAAGTTGTTCTGCTATTTCTGAGAGAGACTTGACCCGTCCTATAGGCCTGTGTGTCAAGAGTGCTGTTTTCCTGTTTTCTTTCAGCCAGTTATGGTAACAGAGTGTTCTGCTTTCAGGAGTGTAGTTATTCCTGTTCACTGGCTTTCAGCTGTTTGTGTGGGCGCGTGTCATGAGTCCACCAGGCAGGTTACTTGAGTAGAAAAGTTGTTCTTACCTCTACTCTAGGGTCTGAAGTGTTCCTCAGAGTTGGGTTTAAGCTCTCAGTGAGGGCATCAGCCAGCAAGGCCTCCACCTCCTCCATCTCTGTGCACAGAGCACCCAGATGGGACTATCAAATTCCTCTAGAGTCAGAAAGGTGGGCAGAGAGTAGTCTCCTCTTTTTTCCCAGGCATGTCTGCCCCTCTGAAGGTCTAGCACTCCCTCCCACAGGATTTGGGCACAGGGAGCTGTTTGACCGGGTCTCTTCAGATCAGGGCACAGTGTGGACTGCAGTTTACAGCAGCTTGATTGTGCTTATCTTCCTGTTCCCAGAGGCCCTATACAGTTTCCTCATAGGCCAGGGATGTGGGCAATGGTAGGGAGATTTGGCAGTCTCTACTGCTGTGCAGTCTCAGGAGTGCCCACAAGTCTGGGCGATGAACTCTCTTTCCTATGTCATTTTGTGAGTTCTTGAATTTCTGAATGTTCTACATTCAGTTTTGTGTGACTAATTTTGTCAATTGTTTAGAAATTAGTAGAAAAGAGGTAATAGGGTTCCTTCAGAAGTATTTCATTAGAATCCTTTTACCTTTCTATTACCTCCAGTCAATGGCATGATTCACAGAAATTCAATTCTTAGTTATAAACGGAGCTTCTGAGATGCAAGTTTCTCATGCGCTCATACTGCTGGTTCTGTAAATAGTACAAATCACACATATTGTAACATAATCCATAAAGCAGGAAGCAGACATTAAATGATGTGTGTGATGGGAGGAAATTTTATTCTGGTCCAGTCTATTTTCAGTCTGTGGGATTCTTTTATGTTCATGGGCATCTCTTTAGTTAAGTTAGGGAAGTTTACTTCTGAGAAAATTTGAAGATCTTTGCTGTCTCTTTAAGTTTGGCATCTTTATTATCCTCAATAACTACTAACCTTAAGTTTGCTCTTCTCACAACATTGCTGTGTTCTGGATTTCCTGGATGTTTTGACTTAGAAGTTTTGTGGGGGTTTTCTGCATTCTCTTTGACCGTTGTGTCAATGTTTTCTATGGTATCATCTGCCCCTGATATTCTCTCTCAATCCCTTACATTTTGTTGGTGATGCTTACATACTACTCCTGATCTCTTTCCTATGTTTCCTATCTTCAGGTTTGTCTCTCCTTGTGGTTTCCTTATTGTTCCTATTTACAATTTTAGATCCTAGATGACTTTGTTCAATTTCTTCCCCTCTTTCTTAGTTTTTTTTTTAATGTAAATCTTTAGGGGATTTTAATGTTTCCTCCCTAAGGCAACTACTTATTTACATGTGTTCTGTATTGCTTTAAAGGAGGTAATTATGTCCTGCTTAAAATCCTCTATCATGACCATGAGATGTGATTTTCAATCCAAATCTTGCTTTGCTGGTATGTTGATATACCCATTACTTGTTGTGGTGAGAGAACTGCGTTGTGATGATGACATTAGTGTTGTTTTCTGATGCTTCGCTTCATATGCTTGCCTACTGCCATCCAGTTATTGCTAATGTTAGTTGATCTTGCTGTTTCTGACAATAGCTTGTTCCTCCTGCAGACTCATATGCCTTTGATCCTAGGAATGAGAATGCTCCTGGGAGACCAGTACTCTCTGGCCTTGTTTTTGGTCTGGAGGGCTATGACACACCCTTAGCACTGGGTACAGATAGAGACCAAGTCTGTCCTCTGCCAGGCCTCCCCACCACTCCATTGCCAAGATTGTTCCAAGCTCATCTCTCCTTTAACAACTGTGGAGCAAATGTGTGTTCCAACCTGTATGATTTGCAATGAGAGCACTCCTAAGAGACCATCTCAATGTTGCGAAGTTTTTGATCTAGAGAGCAATAGGACCGCCTCAGCTCTGGGAGCAGATGCAGACCATAAGGGTCGCATCCCAGGTTACTCAGACATTCCTGTGCCTTGCAAGCTCCTGGTGTATCTCCCTTTGGATAGTCAGTGGAGAGAAAGTGCAGTTTCACCTGTGGGCATAGGAGTGAGAGTGCTCCTGATAGACCACCCCTGAAGACCGGTTTTGGGTGTGCAGTTCCTTGGGAAAGCTCCAGCTTTTGGCGCAAATGGAGAGTGGAAGGCGGTATCATGATGTATCATGTACACATGTATTGTATCTTGTAGGATGTCCTGACCTATGATGATGTGCATGTGAACTTCACTCAGGAAGAGTGGGCATTGCTGAATCCTTCTCAGAAGAGTCTCTACCAAGGTATAATGCTGGAGACCTGTAGGAATCTCAGCGCTATAGGTAATTCAATGAATGTATCATTCACTTTGTAAAATATAGGCACAGCTGGTTTTGTTTAATATTTAATTTGTTTTTTTTTTTTTTTGGTTTTTTTTCGGAGCTGGGAACCAAACCCAGGGACACTTGCGCTTGCTAGGCAAGCACTCTACCACTGAGCTAAATCCCCAACCCTGATTCAGTTTTTTTTTTTATTTCACTTAAAATGAGGAAGAATGAAGTGAGTAAATCAGACATGGTTCTAAAGTTCACTAAAGATAGTATCTTAAATGTTGCCTAATTCCAATTATTTAACATAATTTCTCTGATACCATTTTTAGGATACATTTTGGAAGACAATACTACTGAAGAATATTATAAAAGTTCTGGAAGACATGGAAGGTAATTTTCACGTGAAAGATGATAAGATAATGCCTCCCACGAAAATTTCATGTGTGCAGCAAGTTTTAAAGAAAAGAAACAGGGTAAAATAAACACTGCATCAAATATTGATTAGGTCATCATTATATGTCTACACCCTTTTAATAAGCAAATAGTCCATAGTAAATTGTTCTGAACCATATTCTGTAACAGCATGACTAAATTTAATGATATGAACAGTCTATGAGATTTAAGAATGGTTTTGTGGAGAAACCTTAAACCCTGTACCACAGTTCTGTAAGGAAAACAAAGTGAAATTGTGTAAATGTAATGTAGAAGTTTTCTTTTGTAATGTGTTGACTGTTATGTGTTATTCTTCTTTTGATATGGATGTCATATGTCCCTGTCAATGCAAGCCAGGAGAGCATACTGATACTGAAAGAAGCAACATACCTCTCGCTTTTCCAGAACAATTAGAAGATGTACAGTAGATACCACTTTGAGGAGAGTTTCTTAATGTGGGAAAAGTTGATAAATGTTTCGTTTTTGACTATGATTGGTGACATTTACACATTCAAAGTGCTGAATCACTTTATGAGATTAGGGTTATAGAAATTGTCCTCTTTGCATTGGCTCATGTTGCAATTTTAGTATTCCTCAAAGATAGCAAAATTTGTCTTTGCAGTCAGTCTACAAATGCTCTGAGTTCATTGAGTTCTCTTCAAATATGTTAACACTCTTAATAGAAAAATTAGGGAATAAATATGAGTCATGTAATCAATTCTCTTCCTATTCCATGTGTCTTCAAACATTCAAGACAACCCATAATAAAAAGCAACACCTTTGAATGTAAACAAACTGATATTATGTTAAGATCATTTTGCTCTTTACACTTAAACCAAATTTGAAATGAATTCATAGATATAAAAAGATTCATGAATATAATTAATGTGAGAAAAAATTTACATGTGCCAATTGTATTTGCAGGTATGAAAGAAGTTTTACTGGAAAGCAAACCTTTGATTTTATTCAGTATGGTAATGGCTTTGCAGTTCAGAGTCATACCCAAAGGCATAATGCAGAAAAGCCCTATGAAGGTAACCTATGTGGTAAAGCTTTTGTACAGAGGAATAATCTCAAAACACATAAGAGGACACATAATGGAGAAGAACCTTCTGAATGTAACCAATGTTGTAAAGACTTTGTAAGAAGCAGTGCTCTCCAAAATCATGAAGGAACACACACAGGAGAGAAACTCTCTGAATGTAGTCAATGTGGTAAAGCCTTTGCACAAAGGAGCAGTCTCAAAAGACAAAAAAGGACATGTAATTGAGAAAAACGTTATAAATGTAACCAATGTTGTAAAGCCTTTGTCCAAAACCATGGTCTCCAAAAACATAAAAGGACCCATACAGGACAGAAACCCTATGAATGTCACCAATGTGGCAAAGCCTTTGCACAGAGCAGTCATCTCCAAATACATATAAGAACTCATACAGGAGAGAAACCCTATGAATATAACCAATGTGGTAAATCCTTTGCAGATAGCCGTAATCTCCAAACACATAAAAGAACACACACAGGAGAGAAACCCTATGAATGTAACCAATGTGGGAAAGCCTTTGCACAAAGGAGTCATCTCAAAAGACATATAAGAACTCATACAGGAGAGAAACCCTATGAATGTAACCAATGTGGCATAGCCTTTGTAGAAAGCCGTACTCTCCAAATACGTATAAGAACTCACACAGGAGAGAAACCCTATGAATGTAACCTGTGTGGCCAAACCTTTGCATACAGCAGTAGTCTCCAACAACATAAAAGAACAGACACAGGAGAGAATGCCTATGAATGTAACCAATGTGGCAAAGCCTTTGCAGGAAGCAGTCATCTCCAAAGCCATATAAGAATTCATACAGGAGAGAAACCCTATGAATGTAACCAATGTGGCAAAGCCTTTGCACAGAGCAGTCATCTCCAAATACATATAAGAACTCATACAGGAGAGAAAACCTATGAATGTAACCAATGTGGCAAAGCCTTTGCAGACAGCCGTAATCTCCAAACACATAAAAGAACACACACAGGAGAGAAACCCTATGAATGTAACCAATGTGGGAAAGCCTTTGCAAAAAGGAGTCATCTCAAAAGACATATAGGAACTCATACAGGAGAGAAACCCTATGAATGTAACCAATGTGGCAAAGCCTTTGCAGAAAGCCGTACTCTCCAAATACGTATAAGAACTCACACAGGAGAGAAACCCTATGAATGTAACCAGTGTGGCCAAACCTTTGCATACAGCAGTAGTCTCCAACAACATAAAAGAACAGACACAGGAGAGAATGCCTATGAATGTCACCAATGTGGCAAACCCTTTGCAGGAAGCAGTCATCTCCAAAGCCATATAAGAATTCATACAGGAGAGAAACCCTATGAATGTAACCAATGTGGCAAAGCCTTTACACGAAGCAGTCATCTCCAAAGCCATATGAGAATTCATACAGAAGAGAAACCCTACGAATGTAACCAATGTGGCAAAGACTTTGCCTAAAGCAGCAGTCTCCAAAAACATAAAAGAACACACACTGGAGAGAAACCCTATGAATGTAATCAATGTTGTAAAGCCTTTTCAGGAAGCAGTCATCTCCAAAGCCATATAAGAACACATACAGGAGAGAAACCCTATGAATGTAACCAATGTGGCAAAGCCTTTGCAGAAAGCAGTTATCTCCAAAGACATATAAGAACACATACAGGAGAGAAACCCTTTAACTTTAACCAATGTTCCAAAGCTTTCTCACAAAGCAGTGGTCTCTAAAATCTTAAAAGTACACATACAGGAACAAAACTTTTTTGAATGCATCCATTGAGGTTTTATAACATTTATACAAAGCAGTGACCTCCAAATACATAAACAATCACATACAGCAGAGAAACCCAATGAATGTGTTACATGTTCTTAAACCATTAGACATCACAAGCATCTTCAACTGCATGACTTAATAGGTCCTAGAGAAAAATGCTTGGACTGTAACTGATGTGGTAAAACCTTTCCCAAAACAGTCATCTCCTAGCCCATAAAATAATACACACTGAATAGGAACCCTATGAATGTAACAAATGTGGTAAACCTTTTGCAAATCGCAGTACGTTCTAGGTAAATAAAAGAAGACATACTCAATAGAAACCCTATGAAGATAATCAGTGTGATTATGTCTGTGTATTTGAACGAGCAATCATCTTTCAAATACATAAAAGAAGACAAACAGGAGGGACACCCTATGAATGTAAGCAAAGTGTTAAAGCCTTCGCATATCAGTCATATTCAAAGGCACAAAATAAACCAATATTTAGAAAAATCCTTTGAGTGTATTTAATAAAACCTTATGAGTGCATTTAACCTGGTCAAACCTTCATGTATTTCTATAGACTTCACCAACATGAAACAATCCGTACCAGATAGTAACTTTGTGAATAGATTTAATATGGGGAGGTCTTTTCAATTCTCACATATCATCATCGGGGCAAAAAAAATAAAGCTATGAAGGCATTGAATATGGTAAAGTCTTTGCACATTTCTAAAGTCTTTATCATCATGAAAATAATCATGCTGTAAAGATATGAGTATAAAAAATGTGGAAAAGCCTTTGTGCAATAGGGTTCTCTCAAATACAGCACAACGCAAACCCAGGTGATGAAAATGGTAGGAATTTATTGTAATAAAGCTGCTCCTGGATCATGGACAGAAAATGAAGTCAAAGCCTAAACTGTGACAAGTAAGACATCCCCTAATCACTGTGATGCAGAATGTCATAGAGCTGCCATCCCACAATCAAAATCTCTGACCAGAATGGTCCCTGTGTAAAAGAACTAGAAGAACAAAAATGGAGAAGAGCCTGAGGAAAAGGAGGTCCAAATTGATTTCCAGCTCAGTGGGAGGCACCAAGATCTGACACTATGATTCAGGCTATGGTATGCTTACACACAGGGGCCTATCATGACAGACTTCTGAAAGACCCTAGAAGCAGCTGAAAGAGTCAGATGGAGACATTTACACCCAACCAATGGGCAGAAACTGGGGACCCCTGTGGTTGAATTAGGAAAAGCCTGGAAGAACCTGAAGAGTGATCCTATATGAATACCAGCAATGTCAATTAACCTGGGCCCCTGGGATGTCTCAAACACTGAGCAACCAGCCGGTCAGCATATACATGATCATAGGAGCCCTCAACATATACAATAGAGGACATTTAGGTCTGGACCCATTCAGAGAAGATACACATATCTTCAGGAGACTTAGGGCACCACAATGTGGGATGGTGGGATGGGGACATCCTCTTAGGTGTGGTAGGGAGGAGGTGTGGGATGTGGAACAGTCAGGGTAGACCGGAAGGAGGATAACACTGGAATGAAAAAGAATTGAACAATCTATTAAAAAATAACGAAACACATCTGGGCCAATTTCAGATACATTTTCCCACTGTCCAGAATTTCGGGGTAGATGCTTATGTAGATTAAAGTGTCAACTGTTTTAGGATGTGGGTGTTACTGTTTAGCCAATGATATTCATTCGTTCTTTGATGTTAGAGTGCCCGTGTTGTGTTTTTTTTTTTTTTTTTTTTTTTTTTTTTTCCGGAGCTGGGGACTGAACACAAGCCTAGCACTTGCTAGGAAAGCCCGTGTTGTGTTTTGAGGAGACTGAGATAAATAGCCGGGGCATTATTAGAGACCGTCATTATGTTTTCAAAAACATAAAGATGAGTAAAGGAAGGTGGCCACCAATGGGAAGTCCACAACTCCTGTCTGCCTGGGAACGTGAACTTAGTTTCACCAGATGATTAAAGGAGGGTGACTAAAAAAGGGAGGAACTCTTGGGGCTGGAGCTTGTTTCTTCGTTGCTTCTTCCCAATTGGTGTTGATTGGTTGTAATGTCCTCTAGTGCTAAATTGGTTCCCAAATTACATGAGAATCCTGCATTTGAGACCTGAGACTCCCTATCCCCAGCACGTTCTTATTGGTGAAATTACAAGAGGCCAATGTCTAGGCAAAGACAGAGGAATCACTTTTGAATTCAAGAGCAAGGAGGATCACCAGACCAGGAAACAAATTGGATGCAGGCTTGAGAGCTGAGAAAGACAGATTACAGTCCATGTAAGTTTCAGGGAAGAGGAGCCTCAGCGGTAGCTCCCCAAGTCGGTTTTGAGTAGCAAAGATGTGATAAAGTTTTTACTAAGCAATCAATCAGAACTTTCACGGGGGTGGGGGGGCGTTAGCAATGTTGAAGTTTGGGAGTGGCCCAGGCAGTGAGATGATTTATGCATATTAAATACAGAACTGTGTGTATGTGTGCTTGTGCTGGGTGGTTTCTTGTGTGTGTGTGTGTGTGTGTGTGTGTGTGTGTGTGTGTGTGTGTGTGTATCCTTCATTTGAAAATCCATACCATTGATTGTTATTTATATGTACATATTTTTTAAAGTTCTGTGGTTCTTCAGGTACCAAATAGGTACCATTTGGTACTTCCACTTCAAGTATGTCATCAAAAGAGATTATCTAAAGATGCTAGATAACGTAAAAGAAATGAGATGTATTTTTAAGAAAATATTTAGTGTGTGTTTGTGTGTGTGTCTTTATTGTGATATGGGTTATTAAGTCATGTAAGATATGGAGATTGGGAGGCAAAATTTTAAGTCCTATTTATACAGTGTTTGAACTTACGTTGTGAGTATTATATACAGTAGACATTTCCTATTGCAAAGATATGTAAATAAAATTAGCTAAAACATAGTCGTAAAACTTGTCTTCTGTACATATTGTAAAATAACAAGTGTTTTTTAATTATTGCCATGTCCACGAGAATAGGCAGCGAAGTTAAGAGAACAGACAGGACAAGCAGCCAACAGGCTGGGGGACCATCATTTTTTCAGTTGTTTGGGAACACATATAAATAACAGTCTTCAAGCTGGACATAGGCTGTACAAGTTTTTGGGTGTCGGCACAGGTCCAGACCATGAATGCTCTTTGGTTTTTGGATAATTCTCTGGGACCGCTTAAGTACTGAGGTCAATGAACTCTGTTGTTCTACTTGTGAAGTTCTTATTACTTCCAGATTCCTCAATTCCTCCTTGAAAATATTCCACCAGTTCCTGGAGCTACCTCCAATATTTGGCCATTTTGGAAAGCTACTATCTGGAGCCTCGAAGAGGACAGATATGCTAGGCCCCTGTCTGTAAGGATGCAGAGTATCATTAATGCTGTCAGAGATTGGTTCTTATCTATGAGATGGCTCTGAAGTTGGACCAGTCATTGGTAGCCCATTCCCTCAGACCCCACTCCTTCTTTGTCTCTGCACCTCCTGTAGGCAGGAAGGTTTTGTAGATGGGTTAGTATGATGATTCCTTCACTGGGATTCCAGGGAGGTTACATAAGGTGGTGACTTCAGGTTCTACCTCACACGCTCTTTGGAGTGCGTCTCAGCTACCATCACACTAAATACATTCCATGGAGCATTCCCCAACCAGATCTCTGGCACATCCTAGACAATCATGTCCCAATCATATTATTCCTTCTGGAATTGCCCCCTACCTCCTCATATCTGTCATCATTTAGTGTGTTGGGGTCCCTTGGTAGGGTCACAGCAATCGGGAGAGTGAGCAGGCAGAGAAACTGTGCAACAATACATACAATTTGCTCTCTCTCAGTACCATTTATACGAAAGCAATAAAAAATTTCTCACAGCTTCTAAATCGAAACAGCCTTTACTACACAAACGGTAGTTCATCTGGGTACAAGCAAACCTAAATCAACTTGCAGTTTGAGATGTCTGTCTGGGGTCATAGTGTTCTGAGTGTGGCTAGGGGTCAGCTCACACCTTCATCCTTGCATGTTACCTTCCATGGTTTAACTGTTTACAATAGACACGGTAAACAAGGCAAACCTCATAAAGGACATCATTTAGATAGGATTGGCTTACAGGTTCAGAGTTTCAGCCCACTATCATCAAGAGAGGAACACGGCAGCATCCTTGTAGGCATAGTACAGCAGGATCTCAGAGTTCTACATCATTATCTGAAGGCTGCTAGCAGAATACTGGCTTCCAGGCAGCTAGGAAAGGGATCATAATGACCACAGCCACAGTGATATACCTGCTCCAATGGTACACACCTAACAACTCCACCCACTTGGCCAAGCATGTACAAAACAACACAAGGTAAGTTCTTTATTATCTGAGCTATTTACAGCCTGACTCAGTGGAGTAACTATTGACAAAAGAGCATTCTGCACAAGAGGTACAATTTATGAAGCTGTGCACACTTTCTCAGACTGAAAGGCCCAGGGATTCATCACAAGCTGTTGTACCCTCTGGGCATCTGTGACCTCTCTGTGTGGAGCAAAGTTTCAGCCCCTCACTCGGCTTGGTGCTTCTGGTGATTTAGATGGAGCAAAGTTAGGGATGCCTCCTAATGTCCATCAACCTATCTTCTGTGTCCCAGCTGCCCTGCTTCCGTCATCTTTGCAATTCCACTTCACTCCCACCTGCTTGACTCCACCTCTTCTTCCTCATCTTCCTATTCTTTTCATTCTTCTCCTGCACATCTTCCTGCTCCCCCTCCTCCTCTTATTTTCATTGCTTGTTTTTCCTTTTACTTGCAGTAATGTACACAGTGTCTGTGATCTACCATCCTTCTACATACAGGTATCCAATTCAGCATGTTAAGAAGATGATGTACCAATCGCCAAGAATATATACATAGTATCTTTCATATTCCAAACCTATACTCTGTGTCTATTGAAACATTAATTTTCACTTTTCTCACCCACATATTGGCTCTGACTAAATACTAACTCTGTATGTTTGAAAGCTCTAAGGAACATGAAGTGTTTGTTGGTCATTGTGAAGGTGGCTCATTTCACTTTGCCTGAGGACCTCCTGGTGGTTTGAAAGAGAACACTAACTATACTCTCATATGTTTGCATATTCTGTCCCTGGTTGGTGGGACAATTCGGGAAAAGATTAGTTGGTATGACTTACTAACGGACTTGTGTTTCCCAGGGAAGGAACAGGCAGACTTTGACGTGTCTAATGCCCAAGGAATACTGAGTGTCTCTTTTCTGCCTCATCCTTGTGGATCAGGATTCAAGGTGTAATGTCTTACCTATTGTGGCAACATGATGACACTTGCTGATTACCACCACTTTCAGTGCCATGATGATACATTCTTGTGTGTGTGTGTGTGTGTGTGTGTGTGTGTGTGTGTGTGTGTGTGTGATATTCCAAACATTCAGTTTTACCACTGAAGACTCAGGAGGCCAATGTTTTGGTGAAAGTCTTCTAGATCCAAAGGCAAAGTGAGAACCCAGCTGACCTTATTCCTAAACTGACTACCCAAAAATAAAGGGTCTTTCTCTTTCTCCAAGCTACCTTAAATACTCCTTAGCTCATTGCCTCCCGTTCCACATCCTGTGTTCATTCACTCTCAATTGCCACATTGTTTTAATTTTGATTTATGGTTAAGTTCATTTAATCCTGTTTATAGAAATATCTCAGTTTCAATGTTATGCCTTAGAGCTGAGCAATGGCTCACCAAGCAACAGGTTTTTCAAATTCACAAACTTGGAGCTCACAATAAGAATAAATGTCTTGCAAAAATGGCTGCAAAATCTTACTGTACTTACTATGAAACTGTAAGTCCTCAGTGAGCTTTTCTATGTGTTTCCTTTGTTATGGTATTTTATCAGAACAATAGAAAAACCACTAAGGGACTTGAATGTTCATCCACATTATGGCAGATGTGTTGACTGATACTCTGTTCTCTGTATAAATCATTCATTCCTTACTTCTTCATCTCTCTAATGAAGTCTGGATGTTTCAACTTGCATGTCTTGAGAATATGGGTGTGATGAACCTGTGTGGAAACCTATATGACACCTGTTGTTCAGTTGTTCTGTAAGTGGAATCATGGGCTTCCCTGCTAATTCTTTGGTTGGTTGCCCTAAGGCTGTCACCATACCATTTTGTATAGAATGGGATCTTGTCATAATCCCCCAACCATGCACAAGTGCTCTGGTTTGTTCAAAGCCCAGAAGACTTACTTTTCAGTTTGTCTCACCGACCATAGAAATGAAGAGGATGTGATGGATCCTTATAATTGTCAACTTGGCACAATCTGGAATCACAGGAAGGAAAGTCTCAAGCAGGGATCATTTGAATCAGGTTAGCATGTGACTATATGTGTGGGATACTGTCATAATTATGTTTCTTGAGGTGAATATACTCACTAAGGTGAGTGCTTCCATTTCCTAGGGACGGACCCTGGTTGTGGAAGAATTCAGAAAGTGAACTGTTCATTAGCCCACATAATCTAAGCAATCTCTGCTCTTGTCAGTGGACAGCTGCGTACTCTCGTATCAAGCTCCTGACCCTGTGACATCATCTAATAATGAGATATAGCCAGGAACTGTGATCTCAAATTATATTTTCTTTCCCAAGTTGGTATTGTTACTATATTTTATTTTAACAATAGCAATGAGCCTTAGAAATAAATTTAAGCGCAAGGCCCTGGGTTCGGTCCCCAGCTCCAAAAAAAAAAAGAACCAAAAAAAAAAAAAGAAATAAATTTAAACATTTCATTTCTACTTGTAGGATTTTTTAAAAATGAAACTTAAAGAGAATATGACTTGGATGGGGTAGTCTACAGAATACTAAGTTTATGGTTTTAGAGACATGTATTCCTGTCTCCTGGGATTAAAAGATTTTTCTAAATGGCTGGAGCTAATTTAGTTTGGTGGAACCTTGGCAAAAGATCATTACTTCCTTAATTCAATTTACTAACCTTCAAGGGAGGATTCAGCTCCATTTCACTGGATAACATTAATACTCAAATCATATATTTTGTACTTTTCCTCTCTCAACTTCCCGTTTTTCATTAAAGTGCTCTACATGAGACTTAACCTGAAAACAAAGTCTATGATGGGTATTTCTGAGACTTCTTTGTCAAGACAATTAATCTGAATCTTTTCACCTTAGCCTTGATCAGACTCTTCAGACAAGGCATAAAGTAGTGACATTATGCAACAAAATACTGCATAAGCAGTCTATACAGCACATACTGAAATCGTTCTCCTTTGAACCCTCTTGGGCCAAGCCTGCACAATACAAATCACTCTCAGTAACAAAGATTGCCCCATTCCTAATAAGAAAACACATTAAGTCCCATTTAAAGCATTCCATTGCTATCCAAATCCAAAGTCCCAAAGTCCACATTCTTTCAAAGAAAAGGATGAACAGGCCTATCACAGCAATACCCCAGGCCCTGCTACCAGTTTCTGTCTCACTTAGGGTTTTATTTCCGTGAACACACACAATGGTCAATGCAAGTTTTTGCAGCACAACATTTAATTGGGGCAGGCATACAAGTATAGAGGTTTAATCCATTATCATCAAGAAGAGAGCATGGCAGCATCCAGGGGGGCATGGTGCAGAATGATCTGAGTTCTACATCTTCACGCAAAGAAAGCCAGGAACAGACTAATCATCTGAGGGAGTAGGTAGGAGGAGGATCTCAAAGGCCATCACACAGTGACACACAACCTCAAACAAGGCCATCCCTGATAATAGTGCAAATCCCTGGGCCAAGCATATGCAAACCATCACAATTTATAATGAGATGAACATGGGTTTTTTCTTTGAGTTTGTTTATACAATGAATTACATTTATGGAGTTACATATACTTTACCATCCCTGCATTCCTTGGATGAAACCTTCTTGATCGGGATGGGTGATTATTTTGATGTGTTCTGGGATTTAGATTGCTAGAAATTTATTGAGTATTTTGTAATAGGTATTCTTATGGGAAATTGATCTGGAGTTCTCTTTGATGGGTGTTTGTGTGCTCCCCTGCCGGGAAATTCCACCAGTTATACCTCCCCCACTCATTTGTGGTTTTATTACCTAGTTACATCCTCTCCTCTTGGTAGTCACATGACCGGTAGGAATGGCAGAGACTTTCTACCACCCAAAACCACAGCATTGTTCCAGGAACCAAGGACAATCTGACTATAGCTCCAAAAAAATCCTTGTGGGCCTTGATAGCCCCATCCCCATTCCTGTGGCTTTTTTTTTTTTTTGGTTGTTGTCCTTAAATATAGCATATATCTGTAGAATGGGGTTCTTAGCCATCTTCTCCTGCTTGAAGGCTGAGGAACCCCGATGCCCCAGAATTAATAAACCTCTTGCTGATTGCATCGAATCTAGGCTCTGGTGGTCTTTGGTTACCTGTGGATCTTTGGTGGTATTCCTTCGGGTCCAAGAGTATCTGTGTAGAAAATTTTCCACTTTCTCCTGATGTTCAAGTTTTGTTCAGTATAGGTGTTTGGAATGGGATCTCATAATTATTTAGTATTTTCTGTTTCTGCTGTTTTTTCTCCCTTTTCATTTCTGATTTTGTTAATTTCGAAACAGTCAAGGTGCCCTCCCCTGAGTTCGGCAAAGGTTTTTCTACCTTGGCCATTTTCTCAAAGAACTAGCTTCTGGTTTTTTTCATTCTACATAGAGTTTGTTTTGTTGTTGTTGTTGTTGTTGTTGTTGTTGTTTCTTTGTATTTGTTTTGTTTGATTTTTCTTTTTGTTTTTCTTTTTTGTTTCTTTCTTTGTTTCCACTTGGTTGTTGACAGCACTGAGTTTCAGTATGCCATGCTGTCTTTGTGAGTATTTGTTCCATTTTGTTCTAGAGCTTGCAAGTGTGTTGTCAAGCTGCTGCTGTACTCTCTCCAGTTTGATTTTGGAGAAACTCAGAACTTTGAGTTCTCTTGTTAAGTGTGCTTTCATTGTGTCCCATGAGTTTGGGTATGTTGTCCCTTCATTTGCATTAAATTCTTAAAAGTCTTTAATTTTTTTCTTTCTTCCTTAACTAATTATGTTGTTGTAAAATTATTAAATATATAATGGTTGTCTTTTACTCCCTCTAGATCCAGCATTTGGGTCTTTCTTACTTACAGTTGGGTATTTCTTATTTACATTTCAATTATTATTACATTTACTGGTTTCCATGGAAACATCCACCTAACTCCTTCCCCTCTCCTTCTGTATGGGTATGGAGTATGCTAAGCAGTCCTGTTTAAGATTAGGATAGTAGTATATATGTTTGTTTAGCAGGATTGTCCAGATATTTGTCTCCAAACCATAAAAAAGGGGACAAATCTTGTTTAAACTCAGCGATAAGGCCCATGATGGTATAAAAAACAGGACCCTAATAAAATGCTCAAGATGAGATTAGAGTGTCACAAACAACATTGAGGCCTGGTCTTCCATATGGATACGATTATCAGTTCCAAGTCAAATGTGGACTTGGATAGGAATGTTTTTTGGATACTTAGGGTTCCCTTTGTACAGCACTGTTTTATTAGACTTCTCCTGAGTTTGTACCATTTTATGAGAGTTACTGACGGCTTCATAGAAATTTCCACTTGGTTCTACTTATCCCCTGTAAATATTAAAAAACACGCTACTCTTCAGAAGCTCACTTCCTATAAGACACAGCTTGTGCATGATCTACCCACCACAGCTGCTGCAGATTCTACCTTCTACCTTTCCTAGCATTGTCATCCTCTGGACCTCCAAATCAGGATCCCATCACTGGAAAAGAAACTACTATTTCAGGACTCTCATGCACTTAAGAAATGATTCTGGGGATCTTTGCTGTGTAAATCTGCTAACTGCCTACGTAGCACTTGCAATCCTTATTTAAACTGTATTTCAACAACCTGAGGCCTTTTCTGGATAGAAAATCATCCATCCCAGCATATGTGGAATCCAAAACACTGTTTTTTGGCTAGCTCCTCTTTTAGCATTACACAGAACGGAGCCCATGGTATCATTAAATTGTTGATATTTTAATTGTATGGGAAGTGATTTCTTTCTGGGATATATTAACTCTGAGAGAGCTGTATCTTCTAGTCTGTATTGAAATGATTCTCAGACAATGTAGTCTTAGACTAGCCTAAGACTCAGGTAGCCTTGATCTTGGTCAGTTGCTCCCCAGGGCGATGACCTTGCATTCTTTTACTGGAAATGCCTAAATTTTTGAGATAAAGGAATGAAGCAAAATGATTTTTTATACTTGCTTTTTTGAGTCATATAATGAACTGTCCATTTTTTCTACCTTCACATGAGAACCAGGGGAATTGTGTACTCTCTTAACTGTCAGATGAAAAAGGGCGGGCAATAGCTAGATCAACAACCAAAGTTGAAGGGAGTCTGCTGTAGCAGTCGCCATTCTGGAGAAGTACCTGATTCAGGCAGGGTGAAAAATTTGTAATTTCACATCACATATTAAATAATACATGTAATAAAAAAGTAGATTAGTGGATCCTTAATTTTTTTTAATGTGGAAATCCATTGATATAATTCAGTATATAAAAACTGAAAAATGTCACATGATTATATCATTAGATGCTGAAAAATATCGGGAAAATTCCATCATTTCTTTTTTTTTTTTAAAGACACCTTCACACTTTTTACTCCCTTTACCTAATGCGTCCTTAATGCACAAACAACCTAAAGAATCCAATTAAAAGAATCAAAGTTTACAACACGGTGGGACAGCGAGACCGCCATGGTTCTATATCATGACACAGTGAGTGAAGGGTTAATTTGGAATTTCTGCTCCATAAACTGTTCCCAAATGGTTTGCTGCACCCATAAGAGATAAATACACAATACTGCCGCTGCTGATCCATAGCGTGGCTTCTTTTCTTTTCTTTTCTTTTCTTTTCTTTTCTTCTCTTTTCTTTTTTTTTTAAGCTGAGCACAACTATTATCATTTTGTAATTAAAAGCATAAAATATATCTAACACCCAGTCCAACACTACATCAGTTATACAGAATATTTAGTTATCCATTCCATTATTATCCATTATTTAAGAAAGGCCTAAAATCTATATTATATCTTGCTAGCTTGTACACTATCTGATAACTATCCAATAAAATATGTATTTTCAGAGTTAAACAGCCTGATAGGCTATGAAACTAGAATCAGTCTTCAACCCCATCAGAAATCTGAGAACGACCAAATATCTATACACATAGGAAGCCTGACATGGCTTCCAGAACTGAGAGGTTGTAGAGACAAATCTCCACTAGTGCAGTTGCCTGTTAGGAACATGTGAGTGCAAGTCTTCAGTCTTCGGGCCCAAAATCAACTGACAGACTCTTGAAATGGAGATTTTGAAGGGCTAATCACCCTGTCTTGGCAGTTTATCAGTCAAATATTCTGCATAATTTGTCCTTTTCTGGACAGTATAGTCTGCAGATGAAACAGGCAGTTTTGTCAAGTGGCTGCCTAGCCACAAATTATTTCCTCACCTGAAGGTAGAGATGTTCACATTCTTCGTTAAATCCACCAAAGGGGAACAGTTAGGGGCAGATATGACTCAAAAAAAGATAAATAACTTTAAATCTCATACTTTGTGGATTTCTGACGTTTGTGAAAACCATCTATGTATATGAGACTATCTGGACTGTTGTCTTATATCTTTTTTCTTTTTCAGTTACTACTGTACTTTATTGTGTTCAACCAAATCATCATGTTACAAAAATAGCAAGCTGCCATAATAAAAAATAAGGCTCCTCTATTCAGCACCAGATAGCATCATTTTACTTTCAAGCCTAGAAATTGCACACTTGTATATAAACCAACCGAAGATGAGCATTGAGAGTTCATCTTGTTGGATTTTTCCTTTGATGAATATGAAGTGTCCTTCCTTATCTTTTTTGATGACTTTTAATTGAAAATTGATTTTATTTGATATTAGAATGGCTACACCAGCTTGCTTCTTCTGACCATTTGCTGGGAAAGTTGTTTTCCAGCCTTTCACTCTGAGGTAGTGTCTGTCTTTGTCTCTGAGGTGTGTTTCCTGTAGGCAGCAGAATGCAGGGTCCTCATTGCGTATCCAGTTGTTAATCTATGTCTTTTTATTGGGGAGTTGAGGCCATTGATGTTGAGAGATATTAAGGAATAGTGATTATTGCTTCCTGTTATATTCATATTTGGATGTGAGGTTATGTTTGTGTGCTTTTCTTCTCTTTGTTTTGTTGCCAAGACGATTAGTTTCTTGCTTCTTCTAGGGTATACCTTGTCTCCTTATGTTGGGCCCTACCCTTTATTATCCTTTGTAGTGCTGGATTTGTAGAGAGATATTGTGTAAATTTGGTTTTCTCATGGAATATCTTGGTTTCTCCATCTATGTTAATTGAGAGTTTTGCAGGATACAGTAACCTGGGCTGGCACTTGTGTTCTCTTAGGGTCTGCATGACATCTGTCCAGGATCGTCTGGCCTTCATAGTTTCCGGCGAAAAGTCTGGTGTGATTCTGATAGGTCTGCCTTTATATGTTACTTGACCTTTCTCCCTTACTGCTTTTAATATTCTTTCTTTATTTTGTGCGTTTGGTGTTTTGACTATTATGTGACGGAAGGTGTTTCTTTTCTGGTCCAATCTATTTGGAGTTCTGTAGGCTTCTTGTATGCCTATGGGTATCTCTTTTTTTAGGTTAGGGAAGTTTTCTTCTATGATTTTGTTGAAGATATTTACTGGTCCTTTGAGCTGGGAGTCTTCACTCTCTTCTATACCTATTATCCTTAGGTTTGATCTTCTCATTGAGTCCTGGATTTCCTGTATGTTTTGGACCAGTAGCTTTTTCTGCTTTACATTATCTTTGACAGTTGAGTCAATTATTTCTATGGAATCTTCTGCTCCCGAGATTCTCCCTTCCATCTCTTGTATTCTGTTGGTGAAGCTTGTATCTACAGCTCCTTGTCTTTTCTTTTGATTTTCTATGTCCAGGGTTGTTTCCATGTGTTCTTTCTTGATTGCTTCTATTTCCATTTTTAATTCCTTCAACTGTTTGATTGTGTTTTCCTGGAATTCTTTCAGGGATTTTTGTGTCTCCTCTCTATGGGTTTCTACTTGTTTATTTATGTTTTCCTGGAATTCTTCCAGGCATTTTTGCGCTTCCTCTCTGTAGGCTTCTACTTGTTCTCTAAGGGAGTTCTCCATGTCTTTCTTGAAGTCCTCCAGCATCATGATCAAATACGATTTTGAAACTAGATCTTGCTTTTCTGGTGTGTTTGGATATTCCATGTTTATTTTGGTGGGAGAATTGGGCTCCGATGATGGCATGTAGTCTTGGTTTCTGTTGCTTGGGTTCCTGGGCTTGCCTCTCGCCATCAGATTATCTCTAGTGTTACTTTGTTCTGCTATTTCTGACAGTGGCTAGACTGTCCTATAAACCTGTGTGTCAGGAGTGCTGTAGACCTGTTTTCCTGTTTTCTTTCAGCCAGTTATGTGGACAGAGTGTTCTGCTTTCGGGCGTGTAGTTTTTCCTCTCTACAGGTCTTCAGCTGTTCCTGTGGGCCTGTGTCTTGAGTTCACCAGGCAGGTTTCTTGCAGGGGAAAAGTTGGTCCTACCTGTGGTTCCAAGGCTCAAGTTTGCTCGTAGGGTACTGCCTAAGTCCTCTCCGCGGCGGCAGCAACTTGGAAGATCTGCGCCGCTCCTTCCGGGAGCCTCCGTGCACCAGGGTTCCAGATGGTGTTTGGTGTTTTCCTCTGGCGTCTGGACGTGCGCAGAGTGCAATCTCTTCTGGCCTCCCAGGCGCGCCCGCCTCTCTGAAGTTTCAGCTCTCCCTCCCATGGGATTTGGGTGCAGAGAACTGTTTATCCGGTCTGTTTCCTTCAGGTTCCGGCGGTGTCTGAGGCGCAGGGGTCCTGCCGCTCCTGGGCCCTCCTCTACGGGAACCCAGAGGCCTTAAACAGTTGCCTCTTGGCCAGGGATGTGGGCAGGGGTGGGCAGTGTTGGTGGTCTCCTCCGCTCTGCAGCCTCAGGAGTGCCCACCTGACCAGGCGTTGAGGTCTCTCTCCCACGGGGTTTGGTAGCAGAGAGCTGCTGCGGGCCAGGATCCGCGGGTGTGGGACTTCCGGTAAACACAGGAAGTGCCCTGTCCTGTGGTTCCAAGGCTCAAGTTTGCTCCTAGGGTACTGCCTAAGTCCTTTCCGCGGCGGCAGCAACCGGGAAGATCTGCGCCGCTCTTTCCGGTAGCCTCCGTGCACCAGGGTTCCAGATGGTGTTTGGTGTTTTCCTCTGGCGTCTGGACATGCGCAGAGTACAGTCTCTTCTGGCCTCCCAGGCGTGCCCGCCTCTCTGAAGGTTCACCTCTCCCTTCCACGGGATTTGGGTGCAGAGAACTAGATCCTTAATTTTTGAAGATGAGCTTCAGACAGTGGATGATAAATTCCTATTTTAGGACCCGTAATATAGAGATATGTGCAATCTTTGTTTACAAAATTAAATCATCCCCAAATTTTATAGCAGATGCCATCTTCTGTAGCTTGGTGTGTCATGATATAGATCTCAGAAGTTAACATTTCACATAGGGACAAGGATAAAAACTATCTTATTAATGCCATTCCTTCTATGAAGAAGTACCTGCTGTTTTTCAAAGTCACTTGTATTTATCTTTGCTTAATGTCAATTTTGATTATTACTTTATAAATTTCATTTTTTATGCACACATGCTATATTCCAGTACTTGGTTCTATTCTCTAATGTTTCCCAGGAATTAAGAATTTCATTTCTTCTTATAAAGAGAATTTATATCTTCCTTTTTCGAGCAACATCTCTGTAGCTCAGGCTTTCTTGAAGTCATCCAGTTAAGATTGATTTGACCACCTAATCCTGCCTCTACTGACCAGTGGTCAGAACAATGTCCTCAACTCTTTTCTCACTCTCGTTTATCTTGTCATTAAGGAGAAAAAGAAGACATGAATGAGTGTTGTCTAACCTCTCTGTGTTAGGGATGCGAGAACTACAAATTACAAGGAACCTGTGTAGTTAAGAATTTACTTCTCTGACAACTTTGGAGCTGGAATAATCACAGCCCAAAAAAGCCAGAGGAATAAATAAGGCGAGGCATTTCTGCTTTGGAACTTGTTCTCATTAACCATGAGTAGGCAAGTAATTTTAGACAATCAGTAAATTTCTAGACTGGTCATCTTGGAGTGTTTTCCAGATCGGAGCAAAGGTGAACTTAAAAGAGAAACTGAACTTATATGTATGAACCAAATTTCTGTATTTCCACTACTTCAAAAAAAAGATCTAGACAAAGTGTGGCTGTGCCTAACCAGGAAAGTTATTATTCCTCTTTGAAAATACAAAATGTTAGAGAAAAGATATAATACTTGGTGTGCTCTAGTACACACATCAGTCCTTGGAAAATATCGGACCATCCAGTGTGTTTTGAATTTGACAAATAGTATTTGAGAATATAATTAATTCATTTCGTTCTTCTCCTTTTCTGTAGTGTTAAGTCTGAATCCCTGGGACCAATGGCATGGGAGCCCTATTTATCAAGTCAATGCAAAACTGACCTTCTGATTCTCTAATCAGAACTCACTCCCTAACAGTCACAGAATATTGCTGGCATACCTCCTCCTCTACCCCAAGTGTTAGGATGCCATTCTCCCAGCTTCAATTCTTTATGTAATCCAAGCATTTGGTAACTGATCTTTCTCTTTTATCATTATCATTCTGACCCCTTCCTTGGTGTGGCTCTTGTTTCTTTCCTGCTTCCTGTCTCAACAAGTTTCAAGTTCATGTTTATTCTTGCCTGTTACAGATAATCCTGAAGCAAATGCATTATGATCATCCTTCTGATTTTCATGTGTTCTATGGATCTATGGTAGTTCGAGACTATGGGCTAGTAACCACTTATCAAAGAGTGCATACCATGTGTGTTTTTCTGTGATTGGGTTACCTCACTCAGGGTGATATTTTCCATTGCCATCCATTTGCCTACGAATCTCATAAAATCATTGTTTTTGAGACCTGAGTAATATTCCATTGTGTAGATGTACCACATTTTCTGTATCCATTCCTCTCTTCAAGGGCATCTGGGTCCTTTCCAGATTCTGACTATTATAAATAAGGTTGCTATGAACACAGTGGAGCATGTTTCTTTGTTATATGTTGGGGCATTTTTTGGGTATATGCCCAAGAGAGGTATAGCTGGTTCCTCAGGTAGTGCAGTGTCCAATTTTCTGAGGAACCTCCAGACTGATTTCCAGAGTGGTTGTACCAGTCTTCAATCCCACCATCAATGGAGGAGTGTTCCTCTTTCTCCACATCCTCGCCAGCATCTGCTGTCTCTGGAGTTTTTCATCTTAGCCATTCTGACAGGTTCAAGGTGGAATCTTAAGGTTGTTTTGATTGGCATTTCCCTTATGACTAGAGATGTTCAACATTTCTTTAGGTGCTTCTCAGCCATTCAGCATTCCTCAACTGTGAATTCTTTGTTTACCTCTGAACCCCATTTTTCATAGGGTTATTTGTCTCCCTGCAGTTTAACTTCTTGAGTTCTTTGTATGTTTTGGATATACGGCCTCTATCTGTTGTAGGATTGGTAAAGATCTTTTCCCAATCTGTTGATTGCTGTTTTGTCCTAACAGCAGTGTTCTTTGCCTTACAGAAGTTTTACAGTTTTTTTTTTATTAACTTGAGTATTTCTTATATACATTTCGAGTGTTATTCCCTTTCCCGGTTTCCAGGCAAATATCTCCCTCCCCCCTCCCCTTCCTTATGGGTGTTCCCCTCCCAACCCTCCCCACATTGCCGCCCTCCCCCCATAGACTAGTTCACTGGGGGTTCAGTCTTAGCAGGACCCAGGGCTTCCCCTTCCACTGGTGCTCTTACTAGGATATTCATTGCTACCTATGGGGTCAGAGTCCAGGGTCAGTCCATGTATAGTCTTTAGGTAGTGGCTTAGTCCCTGGAAGCTCTGGTTGCTTGGCATTGTTGTACTTTTGGGGTCTCGAGCCCCTTCAAGCTCTTCCAGTTCTTTCTCTGATTCCTTCAATAGGGGACCTATTCTCAGTTCAGTGGTTTGCTGCTGGCATTCGCCTCTATATTTGCTGTATTCTGGCTGTGTCTCTCAGGAGCGATCTACATCCGGCTCCTGTCGGTCTGCATTTCTTTGCTTCATCCATCTTGTCTAATTGGGTGGCTGTATATGTATGGGCCACATGTGGGGCAGGCTCTGAATGGGTGTTCCTTCAGTCTTTGTTTTAATCTTTGCCTCTCCCTTCCCTGCCACGGGTATTCTTTTTCCTCATTTAAAGAAGGAGTGAAGCATTCACATTTTGATCATCCGTCTTGATTTTCGTTTGTTCTAGGGATCTAGCGTAATTCAAGCATTTGGGTTAATAGCCACTTATCAATGAGTGCATACCATGTATGTCTTTCTGTGATTGGGTTAGCTCACTCAGGATGATATTTTCCAGTTCCAACCATTTGCCTACGAATTTCATAAACTCGTTGTTTTTGATAGCTGAGTAATATTCCATTGTGTAGATGTACCACATTTTCTGTATCCATTCCTCTGTTGAAGGGCATCTGGGTTCTTTCCATTTTCTGGCTATTATAAATAAGGCTGCGATGAACATAGTGGAGCACGTGTCTCTTTTATATGTTGAGGCATCTTTTGGGTATATGCCCAAGAGAGGTATAGCTGGATCCTCAGGCAGTTCAATGTCCAATTTTCTGAGGAACCTCCAGACTGATTTCCAGAATGGTTTTCCCAGTCTGCAATCCCACCAACAATGGAGGAGTGTTCCTCTTTCTCCACATCCTCGCCAGCATCTGCTGTCACCTGAGTTTTTGATCTTAGCCAATCGCACTGGTGTGATGTGAAATCTCAGGGTTGTTTTGATTTGCATTTCCCTTATGACTAAAGATGTTGAACATTTCTTTAGGTGTTTCTCAGCCATTCAGCATTCCTCAGCTGTGAATTCTTTGTTTAGCTCTGAACCCCATTTTTAATAGGGTTATTTGTTTCCCTGCGGTCTAACTTCTTGAGTTCTTTGTATATTTTGGATATAAGGCCTCTATCTGTTGTAGGATTGGTAAAGATCTTTTCCCAATCTGTTGGTTGCCGTTTTGTCCTAACCAGAGTGTCCTTTGCCTTACAGAAGCTTTGCAGTTTTATGAGATCCCATTTGTCGATTCTTGATCTTAGAGCATAAGCCATTGGTGTTTTGTTCAGGAAAGTTTTTCGAGTGCCCATGTGTTCCAGATGCTTCCCTAGTTTTTCTTCTATTAGTTTGAGTGTGTCTGGTTTGATGTGGAGGTCCTTGATCCACTTGGACTTAAGCTTTGTACAGGGTGATAAGCATGGATCGATCTGCATTCTTCTACATGTTGCCCTCCAGTTGAACCAGCACCATTTGCTGAAAATGCTATCTTTTTTCCATTGGATGGTTTTGGCTCCTTTGTCAAAAATCAAGTGACCATAGGTGTGTGGGTTCATTTCTGGGTCTTCAATTCTATTCCATTGGTCTATCTGTCTGTCTCTGTACCAATACCATGCAGTTTTTATCACTATTGCTCTGTAATACTGCTTGAGTTCAGGGATAGTGATTCCCCCTGAAGTCCTTTTATTGTTGAGGATAGCTTTAGCTATCCTGGGTTTTTTGTTATTCCAGATGAATTTGCAAATTGTTCTGTCTAACTCTTTGAAGCATTGGATGGGTATTTTGATGGGGATTGCATTGAATCTGTAGATTGCTTTTGGTAAAATGGCCATTTTTACTATATTAATCCTGCCAATCCATGAGCATGGGAGATCTTTCCATCTTCTGAGGTCTTCTTCAATTTCTTTCCTCAGTGTCTTGAAGTTCTTATTGTACAGGTCTTTTACTTGCTTGGTTAAAGTCACACCGAGGTACTTTATATTATTTGGGTCTATTATGAAGGGTGTCGTTTCCCTAATTTCTTTCTCGGCTTGTTTCTCTTTTGTATAGAGGAAGGCAACTGATTTATTTGAGTTAATTTTATACCCAGCCACTTTGCTGAAGTTGTTTATCAGCTTTAGTAGTTCTCTGGTGGAACTTTTGGGATCACTTAAATATACTATCATGTCATCTGCAAATAGTGATATTTTGACTTCTTCTTTTCCGATCTGTATCCCTTTGATCTCCTTTTGTTGTCTGATTGCTCTGGCTAGAACTTCAAGAACTATGTTGAATAAGTAGGGAGAGAGTGGGCAGCCTTGTCTAGTCCCTGATTTTAGTGGGATTGCTTCAAGTTTCTCTCCATTTAGTTTAATGTTAGCAACTGGTTTGCTGTATATGGCTTTTACTATGTTTAGGTATGGGCCTTGAATTCCTATTCGTTCCAGGACTTTTATCATGAAGGGGTGTTAAATTTTGTCAAATGCTTTCTCAGCATCTAATGAAATGATCATGTGGTTCTGTTCTTTCAGTTTGTTTATATAATGGATCACGTTGATGGTTTTCCGTATATTAAACCATCCTTGCATGCCTGGGATGAAGCCTACTTGATCATGGTGGATGATTGTTTTGATGTGCTCTTGAATTCGGTTTGCCAGAATTTTATTGAGTATTTTTGCGTCGATATTCATAAGGGAAATTGTTCTGAAGTTCTCTTTCTTTGTTGTGTCTTTGTGTGGTTTAGGTATAAGAGTAATTGTGGCTTTGTAGAAGGAATTCGGGAGTGATCCATCTGTTTCAATTTTGTGGAATAGTTTGGATAATATTGGTATGAGGTCTTCTATGAAGGTTTGATAGAATTCTGCACTAAACCCGTCTGGACCTGGGCTCTTTTTGGTTGGGAGACCTTTAATGACTGCTTCTATTTCCTTAGGAGTTATGGGGTTGTTTAACTGGTTTATCTGTTCCTGATTTAACTTCGATACCTGGTATCTGTCTAGGAAATTGTCCATTTCCTGAAGATTTTCAAGATTTGTTGAATATAGGTTTTTATAGTAAGATCTGATGATTTTTTGAATTTCCTCCGAATCTGTAGTTATGTCTCCCTTTTCATATCTGATTTTGTTAATTTGGACACACTCTCTGTGTCCTCTCGTTAGTCTGGCTAAGGGTTTATCTATCTTGTTGATTTTCACAAAGAACCAACTTTTGGTTCTGTTGATTCTTTCTATGGTCCTTTTTGTTTCTACTTGGTTGAATTCAGCTCTGAGTTTGATTATTTCCTGCCTTCTACTCCTCCTGGGTGTATTTGCTTATTTTTGCTCTAGAGCTTTTAGGTGTGCTGTCAAGCTGCTGACATATGCTCTTTCCTGTTTCTTTCTGCAGGCACTCAGCGCTATGCGTTTTCCTCTTAGCACAGCTTTCATTGTGTCCCATAAGTTTGAGTATGTTGTATCTTCATTTTCATTAAATTCTAAAAAGTTTTTAATTTCTTTCTTTATTTCTTCCTTGACCAGGTTATCATTGAGTAGAGCATTGTTCAATTTCCACGTATATGTGGGCATTTTTCCCTTATTGCTATTGAAGACCAGTTTTAGGCCGTGGTGGTCCGATAGCACGCATGGGATTATTTCTATCTTTCTGTACCTGTTGACGCTTGTTTTTTGACCAATTATATGGTCAATTTTGGAGAAAGTACCATGAGGAGCTGAGAAGAAGGTATATCCTTTTGCTTTAGGATAGAATGTTCTATAAATATCCGTTAAATCCATTTGGCTCATGACTTCTCTTAGTCTGTCTACATCACTGTTTAATTTCTGTTTCCATGATCTGTCCATTGATGAGAGTGGGGTGTTGAAATCTCCCACTATTATTGTGTGAGGTGCAATGTGTGTTTTGAGCTTTACTAAGGTTTCTTTTACGTATGTAGGTGCCCTTGTATTTGGGGCATAGATATTTAGGATTGAGAGTTCATCTTGGTTGATTTTTCCTTTGATGAATATGAAGTGTCCTTCCTTATCTTTTTTGATGACTTTTAGTTGGAAATTGATTTTATTTGATATTAGAATGGCTACTCCAGCTTGCTTCTTCTGCCCATTTGCTTGGAAAGTTGTTTTCCAGCCTTTCACTCTGAGGTAGTGTCTGTCTTTGTCTCTGAGGTGTGTTTCCTGTAGGCAGCAGAATGCAGGGTCCTCGTTGCGTATCCAGTTTGTTAATCTATGTCTTTTTATTGGGGAGTTGAGGCCATTGATATTGAGAGATATTAAGGAATAGTGATTATTGCTTCCCGTTATATTCATATTTGGATGTGAGGTTATGTTTGTGTGCTTTCATTCTCTTTGTTTTGTTGCCAAGACGATTAGTTTCTTGCTTCTTCTAGGGTATAGCTTGCCTCCTTATGTTGGGCTTTACCATTTATTATCCTTTGTAGTGCTGGATTTGTAGAAAGATATTGTGTAAATTTGGTTTTGTCATGGAATATCTTGGTTTCTCCATCTATGTTAATTGAGAGTTTTGCTGGATACAGTAACCTGGGCTGGCATTTGTGTTCTCTTAGGGTCTGTATGACGTCAGTCCAGGATCTTCTGGCCTTCATAGTTTCTGGCGAGAAGTCTGGTGTGATTCTGGTAGGTCTGCCTTTATATGTTACTTGACCTTTTTCCCTTACTGCTTTTAAAATTCTTTCTTTATTTTGTGCGTTTGGTGTTTTGACTCTTATGTGACGGGAGGTGTTTCTTTTCTGGTCCAATCTATTTGGAGTTCTGTAGGCTTCTTGTATGCCTATGGGTATCTCTTATTTTAGGTTAGGGAAGTTTTCTTCTATGATTTTGTTGAAGATATTTACTGGTCCTTTGAGCTGGGAGTCTTCACTCTCTTCTATACCTATTATCCTTAGGTTTGATCTTCTCATTGAGTCCTGGATTTCCTGTATGTTTTGGACCAGTAGCTTTTTCCGCTTTACATTATCTTTGACAGTTGAGTCAATGATTTCTATGGAATCTTCTGCTCCTGAGATTCTCCCTTCCATCTCTTGTATTCTGTTGGTGAAGCTTGTATCTACAGCTCCTTGTCTCTTCTTTTGGTTTTCTATATCCAGGGTTGTTTCCATGTGTTCTTTCTTGATTGCTTCTATTTCCATTTTTAATTCCTTCAACTGTTTGATTCTGTTTTCCTGGAATTCTTTCAGGGATTTTTGCGCTTCCACTCTGTAGGCTTTTACTTGTTTATTAATGTTTTCCTGTGCTTCCCTAAGTGTGTTCATGTCTTTCTTGAAGTCCTCCAGCATCATGATCAAATATGATTTTGAAACTAGATCTTGCTTTTCTGGTGTGTTTGGATATTCCATGTTTGTTTTGGTGGGAGAATTGGGCTCCGATGATGGCATGTAGTCTTGGTTTCTGTTGCTTGGGTTCCTGCGCTTGCCTCTCGCCATCACATTATCTCTAGTGTTACTTTGTTCTGCTATTTCTGACAGTGGCTAGACTGTCCTATAAGCCTGTGTGTCAGGAGTGCTGTAGACCTGTTTTCCTCTCTTTCAGTCAGTTATGGGGACAGAGTGTTCTGCTTTCGGGTGTGTAGTTTTTCCTCTCTACAGGTCTTCAGCTGTTCCTGTGGGCCTGTGTCTTGAGTTCACCAGGCAGCTTTCTTGCAGCAGAAAATTTGGTCTTACCTGTGGTCCTGAGGCTCAGGTTTGCTCGTGGTGTGCTGCCCAGGGCCTCTCTGCAGCGGCAGCAACCAGGAAGACCTGTGCTGCCCCTTCCGGGAGCTTCAGTGCACCAGGGTTCCAGATGGTCTTTGGCTTTTTCCTCTGGCGTCCGAGATGTGTGTGCAGGGAGCAGTCTCTTCTGGTTTCCCAGGCTTGTCTGCCTCTCTGAAGGTTTAGCTCTCCCTCCCACGGGATTTGGGTGCAGAGAACTGTTTATCCGGTCTGTTTCCTTCAGGTTCCGGCGGTGTCTCTGGCAGGGGTCCTGACGCTCCTGGGCCCTCCCCCACGGGAGCCCAGAGGCCTTATACAGTTTCCTCTTGGGCCAGGGATGTGGGCAGGGGTGAGCAGTGTTGGTGGTCTCTTCCGCTCTGCAGCCTCAGGAGTGCCCACCTGACCAGGCGGTTGGGTCTCTCTCTCACCGGGTCTGGGAGCAGAGAGCTTCTGCAGGCTGGGATCCGCGGGTCAAGTTTTACAGTTTTATGCGATCCCATTTGTCGATTCTTGATCTTAGAGCATAAGCCATTGGTGTTTTGTTCAGGAAATTTTCTCCAGTGCCCACGTGTTAGAGACACTTCCCCACTTTTATCTCTATTAGTTTGAGTGTATCTGGTTTGTGTGGAGGTCCTTGATCCACTTGGACTTAGGTTTTCAACAGGGTGAGAAGAATGGATCAATCTGCATTCTTCTACAGGCTGACCTCCAGTTGAACCAGCACCATGTGCTGAAAAGGCTATCTTTTTTTCTTTTCTTTTTTTTTTTAAAGGTAAAATTTTATTCACATAGACATTGACTTACAAATACATTTGCCTGTGATTTTATTCATGTATGAATGACTAGAGTCGGTTGCTGCAGGAGTCTGCCTCTGTTTCTTACATGAAAGCTGTGTATGTCCCACTGAAAGGTGTGCGGTTTTTTTTAAATTTATTTAATACTTAATAATAATTCTTTGGTTTCCGGGCAAACATCCCCCTCCCCCCTCCCCTTCCTTATGGGTGTTCCCCTCCCACCCCTCCCCCCATTGCCACCCTCCCCCCAACAGTCTAGTTCACTGGGGTTTCAGTCTTAGCAGGACCCAGGACTTCCCCTTCCACTGGTGCTCTTACTAGGATATTCATTGCTACCTATGAGGTCAGAGTCCCGGGTCAGTCCATGTATAGTCTTTAGGTAGTGGCTTAGTCCCTGGAAGCTCTGGTTGCTTGGCATTGTTGTACATATGGGGTCTCGAGCCCCTTCAAGCTCTTCCAGTTCTTTCTCTGATTCCTTCAACGGGGGTCCTATTCTCACTTCAGTGGTTTGCTGCTGGCATTCGCCTCTGTATTTGCTGTATTCTGGCTGTGTCTCTCAGGAGCGATCTACATCCGGCTCCTGTCGGTCTGCACTTCTTTGCTTCATCCATCTTGTCTAATTGGGTGGCTGTATATGTATAGGCCACATGTGGGGCAGGCTCTGAATGGGAGTTCCTTCAGTCTCTGTTTTAATCTTTGCCTCTCTCTTCCCTGCCAAGGGTATTCTTGTTCCCCTTTTAGAGAAGGAGTGAAGCATTCACATTTTGATCCTCTGTCTTGAGTTTCATTTGTTCTAGGCATCTAGGGTAATTCCAGCATTTGGGCTAATAGCCACTTATCAGTGAGTGCATACCATGTATGTCTTTCTGTGGTTGGGTTAGCTCACTCAGGATGATATTTTCCAGTTCCAACCATTTGCCTACGAATTTCATAAAGCTGTTGTTTTTGATAGCTGTGTAATATTCCATTGTGTAGATGTACCACATTTTCTGTATCCATTCCTCTGTTGAAGGGCATCTGGGTTCTTTCCAGCTTCTGGCTATTATAAATAAGGCTGCGATGAACATAGTGGAGCATGTGTCTTTTTTATATGTTGTGGCATCTTTTTGGTATATGCCCAAGGGAGGTATAGCTGGATCCTCAGGCAGTTCAATGTCCAATTTTCTGAGGAACTTCCAGACTGATTTCCTGAATGGTTGTACCAGTCTGCAATCCCACCAACAGTGGAGAAGTGTTCCTCTTTCTCCGCATCCTCGCCAGCATCTGCTGTCACCTAGTTTTTTATCTTAGCCATTCTCACTGGTGTGAGGTGAAATCTCAGGGTTGTTTTGATTTGCATTTCCCTTATGACTTAAGATGTTGAACATTTCTTTAGGTGTTTCTCAGCCATTCGGCATTCCTCAGCTGTGAATTCTTTGTTTAGCTCTGAACCCCATTTTTAATAGGGTTATTTGTCTCCCTGCTGTCTAACTTCTTGAGTTCTTTGTATATTTTGGATATATGGCCTCTGTCTGTTGTAGGATTGGTAAAGATCATTTCCCAATCTGTTGGTTGCCGATTTGTCCTAACCACAGTGTCCTTTGCCTTACAGAAGCTTTGCAGTTTTATGAGATCCCATTTGTCGATTCTTGATCTTAGAGCATAAGCCATTGGTGTTTTGTTCAGGAAATTTTTTCCAGTGCCCATATGTTCCAGATGCTTCCCTAGCTTTTCTTCTATTAGTTTGAGTATATCTGGTTTGATGTGGAGGTCCTTGATCCACTTGGACTTAAGCTTTGTACAGGGTGATAAGCATGGATCAATCTGCATTCTTCTACATGTTGACCTCCAGTTGAACCAGCACCATTTGCTGAAAATGCTATCTTTTTTCCATTGGATGGTTTTGGCTCCTTTGTCAAAAATCGAGTGACCATAGGTATGTGGGTTCATTTCTGGGTCTTCAATTCTATTCCATTGGTCTATCTGTCTGTCTCTGTACCAATACCATGCAGTTTTTATCACTATTCCTCTGCAATACTGCTTGAATTCAGGGATAGTGATTCCCCCTGAAGTCCTTTATTGTTGAGGATAGTTTTAGCTATCCTGGGTTTTTTGTTATTCCAGATGAATTTGCAAATTGTTCTGTCTAACTCTTTTAAGAATTGGATTGGTATTTTGATGGGGATTGCATTGAATCTGTAGATTGCTTTTGGTAAAATGGCCATTTTTACTATATTAATCCTGCCAATCCATGAGCATGGGAGATCTTTCCATCTTCTGAGGTCTTCTTCAATTTCTTTCTTCAGTGTCTTGAAGTTCTTATTGTACAGATCTTTTACTTGCTTGGTTAAAGTCACACCGAGGTACTTTATATTATTTGGGTCTATTATGAAGGGTGTCGTTTCCCTAATTTCTTTCTCGGCTTGTTTCTCTTTTGTGTAGAGGAAGGCTACCAATTTATTTGAGTTAATTTTATACCCAGCCACTTTGCTGAAGTTGTTTATCAGCTGTAGTAGTTCTCTGGTGGAACTTTTGGGATCACTTAAATAAACTATCATATCATCTGCAAATAGTGATATTTTGACTTCTTCTTTTCCGATCTGTATCCCTTTGATCTCCTTTTGTTGTCTGATTGCTCTGGCTAGAACTTCAAGAACTATGTTGAATAAGTAGGGAGAGAGTGGGCAGCCTTGTCTAGTCCCTGATTTTAGTGGGATTGCTTCAAGTTTCTCTCCATTTAGTTTAATGTTAGCAACTGGTTTGCTGTATATGGCTTTTACTATGTTTAGGTATGGGCCTTGAATTCCTATTCTTTCCAGGACTTTTATCATGAAGGGGTGTTGAATTTTGTCAAATGCTTTCTCAGCATCTAATGAAATGATCATGTGGTTTTGTTATTCAGTTTGTTTATATAATGGATCACGTTGATGGTTTTCCGTATATTAAACCATCCCTGCATGCCTGGGATGAAGCCTACTTGATCATGGTGGATGATTGTTTTGATGTGCTCTTGGATTCGGTTTGCCAGAATTTTATTGAGTATTTTTGCATCGATATTCATAAGGGAAATTGGTCTGAAGTTCTCTTTCTTTGTTGGGTCTTTGTGTGGTTTAGGTATAAGAGTAATTGTGGCTTCATAGAAGGAATTCGGGAGTGATCCATCTGTTTCAATTTGGTGGAATAGTTTGGATAATATTGGTACGAGGTCTTCTATGAAGGTTTGATAGAATTCTGCACTAAACCCGTCTGGACCTGGGCTCTTTTTGTTGGGAGACCTTTAATGACTGCTTCTATTTCCTTAGGAGTTATGGGGTTGTTTAACTGGTTTATAGTTCCTAATTTAACTTCGGTACCTGGTATTTGTCTAGGAAATTGTCCATTTCCTGTAGATTTTCAAGATTTGTTGAATATAGGCTTTTATAGTAAGATCTGATGATTTTTTGAATTTCCTCTGAATCTGTAGTTATGTCTCCCTTTTCATTTCTGATTTTGTTAATTTGGACATACTCTCTGTGTCCTCTCGTTAGTCTGGCTAAGGGTTTATCTATCTTGTTGATTTTCTCAAAGAACCAACTTTTGGTTCTGTTGATTCTTTCTATGGTTCTTTTTGTTTCTACTTGGTTGATTTCAGCTCTGAGTTTGATTATTTCCTGCCTTCTACTCCTCCTGGGTGTATTTGCTTATTTTTGCTCTAGAGCTTTTAGGTGTGCTGTCAAGCTGCTCACATATGCTCTTTCCTGTTTCTTTCTGCAGGCACACAGCGCTATGAGTTTTCCTCTTAGCACAGCTTTCATTGTGTCCCATAAGTTTGGGTATGTTGTATCTTCATTTTCATTAAATTCTAAAAAGTTTTTAATTTCTTTCTTTATTTCTTCCTTGACTAGGTTATCATTGAGTAGAGCATTGTTCAATTTCCACGTAAATGTGGGCATTCTTCCCTTATTGTTTTTGAAGACCAGTTTTAGGCCATGGTTGTCTGATAGCACGCATGGGATTATTTCTACCTTTCTGTACCTGTTGAGGCCCGTTTTTTGACCAATTATATGGTCAATTTTGGAGAAAGTACCATGAGGAGCTGAGAAGAAGTTATACCCTTTGGTTTAGGATAGAATGTTCTATAAATATCTGTTAAGTCCATTTGGCTCATGACTTCTCTTAGTCTGTCGACATCACTGTTTAATTTCTGTTTCCATGATCTGTCCATTGATGAGAGTGGGGTGTTGATATCTCCCACTATTATTGTGTGAGGTGCAATGTGTGTTTTGAGCTTTACTAAGGTTTCTTTTACGTATGTAGGTGCCCTTGTATTTGGGGCATAGATATTTAGGATTGAGATTTCATCTTGGTTGATTTTTCCTTTGATGAATATGAAGTGTCCTTCCTTATCTTTTTTTGATGACTTTTAATTGAAAATTTATTTTATTTGATATTAGAATGGCTATTCCAGCTTGCTTCTTCTGACCATTTGCTTGGAAAGTTCTTTTCCAGCCTTTCACTCTGAGGTAGTGTCTGTCTTTGTCTCTGAGGTGTGTTTCCTGTAGGCAGCAGAATGCAGGGTCCTCGTTGCGTATCCATTTTGTTAATCTATGTCTTTTTATTGGGGAGTTGAGGCCATTGATGTTGAGAGATATTAAGGAATAGTGATTATTGCTTCCTGTTATATTCATATTTGGATGTGAGGTTATGTTTGTGTGCTTTTCTTCTCTTTGTTTTGTTGCCAAGACGATTAGTTTCTTGCTTCTTCTAGGGTATAGCTTCCCTCCTTATGTTGGGCTTTACCATTTATTATCCTTTGTAGTGCTGGATTTGTAGAAAGATATTGTGTAAATTTGGTTTTGTCATGGAATATCTTGGTTTCTCCATCTATGTTAATTGAGAGTTTTGCAGGATACAGTAACCTGGGCTGGCATTTGTGTTCTCTTAGGGTCTGTATGACATCTGTCCAGGATCTTCTGGCCTTCATAGTTTCTGGCGAAAAGTCTGGTGTGATTCTGGTAGGTCTGCCTTTATATGTTACTTGACCTTTTTCCCTTACTGCTTTTAAAATTCTTTCTTTATTTTGTGCGTTTGGTGTTTTGACTCTTATGTGACGGGAGGTGTTTCTTTTCTGGTCCAATCTATTTGGAGTTCTGTAGGCTTCTTGTATGCCTATGGGTATCTCTTATTTTAGGTTAGGGAAGTTTTCTTCTATGATTTTGTTGAAGATATTTACTGGTCCTTTGAGCTGGGAGTCTTCACTCTCTTCTATACCTATTATCCTTAGGTTTGATCTTCTCATTGAGTCCTGGATTTCCTGTATGTTTTGGACCAGTAGCTTTTTCCGCTTTACATTATCTTTGACAGTTGAGTCAATGATTTCTATGGAATCTTCTGCTCCTGAGATTCTCCCTTCCATCTCTTGTATTCTGTTGGTGAAGCTTGTATCTACAGCTCCTTGTCTCTTCTTTTGGTTTTCTATATCCAGGGTTGTTTCCATGTGTTCTTTCTTGATTGCTTCTATTTCCATTTTTAATTCCTTCAACTGTTTGATTCTGTTTTCCTGGAATTCTTTCAGGGATTTTTGCGCTTCCACTCTGTAGGCTTTTACTTGTTTATTAATGTTTTCCTGTGCTTCCCTAAGTGTGTTCATGTCTTTCTTGAAGTCCTCCAGCATCATGATCAAATATGATTTTGAAACTAGATCTTGCTTTTCTGGTGTGTTTGGATATTCCATGTTTGTTTTGGTGGGAGAATTGGGCTCCGATGATGGCATGTAGTCTTGGTTTCTGTTGCTTGGGTTCCTGCGCTTGCCTCTCGCCATCACATTATCTCTAGTGTTACTTTGTTCTGCTATTTCTGACAGTGGCTAGACTGTCCTATAAGCCTGTGTGTCAGGAGTGCTGTAGACCTGTTTTCCTCTCTTTCAGTCAGTTATGGGGACAGAGTGTTCTGCTTTCGGGTGTGTAGTTTTTCCTCTCTACAGGTCTTCAGCTGTTCCTGTGGGCCTGTGTCTTGAGTTCACCAGGCAGCTTTCTTGCAGCAGAAAATTTGGTCTTACCTGTGGTCCTGAGGCTCAGGTTTGCTCGTGGTGTGCTGCCCAGGGCCTCTCTGCAGCGGCAGCAACCAGGAAGACCTGTGCTGCCCCTTCCGGGAGCTTCAGTGCACCAGGGTTCCAGATGGTCTTTGGCTTTTTCCTCTGGCGTCCGAGATGTGTGTGCAGGGAGCAGTCTCTTCTGGTTTCCCAGGCTTGTCTGCCTCTCTGAAGGTTTAGCTCTCCCTCCCACGGGATTTGGGTGCAGAGAACTGTTTATCCGGTCTGTTTCCTTCAGGTTCCGGCGGTGTCTCTGGCAGGGGTCCTGACGCTCCTGGGCCCTCCCCCACGGGAGCCCAGAGGCCTTATACAGTTTCCTCTTGGGCCAGGGATGTGGGCAGGGGTGAGCAGTGTTGGTGGTCTCTTCCGCTCTGCAGCCTCAGGAGTGCCCACCTGACCAGGCGGTTGGGTCTCTCTCTCACCGGGTCTGGGAGCAGAGAGCTTCTGCAGGCTGGGATCCGCGGGTCAAGTTTTACAGTTTTATGCGATCCCATTTGTCGATTCTTGATCTTAGAGCATAAGCCATTGGTGTTTTGTTCAGGAAATTTTCTCCAGTGCCCACGTGTTAGAGACACTTCCCCACTTTTATCTCTATTAGTTTGAGTGTATCTGGTTTGTGTGGAGGTCCTTGATCCACTTGGACTTAGGTTTTCAACAGGGTGAGAAGAATGGATCAATCTGCATTCTTCTACAGGCTGACCTCCAGTTGAACCAGCACCATGTGCTGAAAAGGCTATCTTTTTTTCTTTTCTTTTTTTTTTTAAAGGTAAAATTTTATTCACATAGACATTGACTTACAAATACATTTGCCTGTGATTTTATTCATGTATGAATGACTAGAGTCGGTTGCTGCAGGAGTCTGCCTCTGTTTCTTACATGAAAGCTGTGTATGTCCCACTGAAAGGTGTGCGGTTTTTTTTAAATTTATTTAATACTTAATAATAATTCTTTGGTTTCCGGGCAAACATCCCCCTCCCCCCTCCCCTTCCTTATGGGTGTTCCCCTCCCACCCCTCCCCCCATTGCCACCCTCCCCCCAACAGTCTAGTTCACTGGGGTTTCAGTCTTAGCAGGACCCAGGACTTCCCCTTCCACTGGTGCTCTTACTAGGATATTCATTGCTACCTATGAGGTCAGAGTCCCGGGTCAGTCCATGTATAGTCTTTAGGTAGTGGCTTAGTCCCTGGAAGCTCTGGTTGCTTGGCATTGTTGTACATATGGGGTCTCGAGCCCCTTCAAGCTCTTCCAGTTCTTTCTCTGATTCCTTCAACGGGGGTCCTATTCTCACTTCAGTGGTTTGCTGCTGGCATTCGCCTCTGTATTTGCTGTATTCTGGCTGTGTCTCTCAGGAGCGATCTACATCCGGCTCCTGTCGGTCTGCACTTCTTTGCTTCATCCATCTTGTCTAATTGGGTGGCTGTATATGTATAGGCCACATGTGGGGCAGGCTCTGAATGGGAGTTCCTTCAGTCTCTGTTTTAATCTTTGCCTCTCTCTTCCCTGCCAAGGGTATTCTTGTTCCCCTTTTAGAGAAGGAGTGAAGCATTCACATTTTGATCCTCTGTCTTGAGTTTCATTTGTTCTAGGCATCTAGGGTAATTCCAGCATTTGGGCTAATAGCCACTTATCAGTGAGTGCATACCATGTATGTCTTTCTGTGGTTGGGTTAGCTCACTCAGGATGATATTTTCCAGTTCCAACCATTTGCCTACGAATTTCATAAAGCTGTTGTTTTTGATAGCTGTGTAATATTCCATTGTGTAGATGTACCACATTTTCTGTATCCATTCCTCTGTTGAAGGGCATCTGGGTTCTTTCCAGCTTCTGGCTATTATAAATAAGGCTGCGATGAACATAGTGGAGCATGTGTCTTTTTTATATGTTGTGGCATCTTTTTGGTATATGCCCAAGGGAGGTATAGCTGGATCCTCAGGCAGTTCAATGTCCAATTTTCTGAGGAACTTCCAGACTGATTTCCTGAATGGTTGTACCAGTCTGCAATCCCACCAACAGTGGAGAAGTGTTCCTCTTTCTCCGCATCCTCGCCAGCATCTGCTGTCACCTAGTTTTTTATCTTAGCCATTCTCACTGGTGTGAGGTGAAATCTCAGGGTTGTTTTGATTTGCATTTCCCTTATGACTTAAGATGTTGAACATTTCTTTAGGTGTTTCTCAGCCATTCGGCATTCCTCAGCTGTGAATTCTTTGTTTAGCTCTGAACCCCATTTTTAATAGGGTTATTTGTCTCCCTGCTGTCTAACTTCTTGAGTTCTTTGTATATTTTGGATATATGGCCTCTGTCTGTTGTAGGATTGGTAAAGATCATTTCCCAATCTGTTGGTTGCCGATTTGTCCTAACCACAGTGTCCTTTGCCTTACAGAAGCTTTGCAGTTTTATGAGATCCCATTTGTCGATTCTTGATCTTAGAGCATAAGCCATTGGTGTTTTGTTCAGGAAATTTTTTCCAGTGCCCATATGTTCCAGATGCTTCCCTAGCTTTTCTTCTATTAGTTTGAGTATATCTGGTTTGATGTGGAGGTCCTTGATCCACTTGGACTTAAGCTTTGTACAGGGTGATAAGCATGGATCAATCTGCATTCTTCTACATGTTGACCTCCAGTTGAACCAGCACCATTTGCTGAAAATGCTATCTTTTTTCCATTGGATGGTTTTGGCTCCTTTGTCAAAAATCGAGTGACCATAGGTATGTGGGTTCATTTCTGGGTCTTCAATTCTATTCCATTGGTCTATCTGTCTGTCTCTGTACCAATACCATGCAGTTTTTATCACTATTCCTCTGCAATACTGCTTGAATTCAGGGATAGTGATTCCCCCTGAAGTCCTTTATTGTTGAGGATAGTTTTAGCTATCCTGGGTTTTTTGTTATTCCAGATGAATTTGCAAATTGTTCTGTCTAACTCTTTTAAGAATTGGATTGGTATTTTGATGGGGATTGCATTGAATCTGTAGATTGCTTTTGGTAAAATGGCCATTTTTACTATATTAATCCTGCCAATCCATGAGCATGGGAGATCTTTCCATCTTCTGAGGTCTTCTTCAATTTCTTTCTTCAGTGTCTTGAAGTTCTTATTGTACAGATCTTTTACTTGCTTGGTTAAAGTCACACCGAGGTACTTTATATTATTTGGGTCTATTATGAAGGGTGTCGTTTCCCTAATTTCTTTCTCGGCTTGTTTCTCTTTTGTGTAGAGGAAGGCTACCAATTTATTTGAGTTAATTTTATACCCAGCCACTTTGCTGAAGTTGTTTATCAGCTGTAGTAGTTCTCTGGTGGAACTTTTGGGATCACTTAAATAAACTATCATATCATCTGCAAATAGTGATATTTTGACTTCTTCTTTTCCGATCTGTATCCCTTTGATCTCCTTTTGTTGTCTGATTGCTCTGGCTAGAACTTCAAGAACTATGTTGAATAAGTAGGGAGAGAGTGGGCAGCCTTGTCTAGTCCCTGATTTTAGTGGGATTGCTTCAAGTTTCTCTCCATTTAGTTTAATGTTAGCAACTGGTTTGCTGTATATGGCTTTTACTATGTTTAGGTATGGGCCTTGAATTCCTATTCTTTCCAGGACTTTTATCATGAAGGGGTGTTGAATTTTGTCAAATGCTTTCTCAGCATCTAATGAAATGATCATGTGGTTTTGTTATTCAGTTTGTTTATATAATGGATGACGTTGATGGTTTTCCGTATATTAAACCATCCCTGCATGCCTGGGATGAAGCCTACTTGATCATGGTGGATGATTGTTTTGATGTGCTCTTGGATTCGGTTTGCCAGAATTTTATTGAGTATTTTTGCATCGATATTCATAAGGGAAATTGGTCTGAAGTTCTCTTTCTTTGTTGGGTCTTTGTGTGGTTTAGGTATAAGAGTAATTGTGGCTTCATAGAAGGAATTCGGGAGTGATCCATCTGTTTCAATTTGGTGGAATAGTTTGGATAATATTGGTACGAGGTCTTCTATGAAGGTTTGATAGAATTCTGCACTAAACCCGTCTGGACCTGGGCTCTTTTTGTTGGGAGACCTTTAATGACTGCTTCTATTTCCTTAGGAGTTATGGGGTTGTTTAACTGGTTTATAGTTCCTAATTTAACTTCGGTACCTGGTATTTGTCTAGGAAATTGTCCATTTCCTGTAGATTTTCAAGATTTGTTGAATATAGGCTTTTATAGTAAGATCTGATGATTTTTTGAATTTCCTCTGAATCTGTAGTTATGTCTCCCTTTTCATTTCTGATTTTGTTAATTTGGACATACTCTCTGTGTCCTCTCGTTAGTCTGGCTAAGGGTTTATCTATCTTGTTGATTTTCTCAAAGAACCAACTTTTGGTTCTGTTGATTCTTTCTATGGTTCTTTTTGTTTCTACTTGGTTGATTTCAGCTCTGAGTTTGATTATTTCCTGCCTTCTACTCCTCCTGGGTGTATTTGCTTATTTTTGCTCTAGAGCTTTTAGGTGTGCTGTCAAGCTGCTCACATATGCTCTTTCCTGTTTCTTTCTGCAGGCACACAGCGCTATGAGTTTTCCTCTTAGCACAGCTTTCATTGTGTCCCATAAGTTTGGGTATGTTGTATCTTCATTTTCATTAAATTCTAAAAAGTTTTTAATTTCTTTCTTTATTTCTTCCTTGACTAGGTTATCATTGAGTAGAGCATTGTTCAATTTCCACGTAAATGTGGGCATTCTTCCCTTATTGTTTTTGAAGACCAGTTTTAGGCCATGGTTGTCTGATAGCACGCATGGGATTATTTCTACCTTTCTGTACCTGTTGAGGCCCGTTTTTTGACCAATTATATGGTCAATTTTGGAGAAAGTACCATGAGGAGCTGAGAAGAAGTTATACCCTTTGGTTTAGGATAGAATGTTCTATAAATATCTGTTAAGTCCATTTGGCTCATGACTTCTCTTAGTCTGTCGACATCACTGTTTAATTTCTGTTTCCATGATCTGTCCATTGATGAGAGTGGGGTGTTGATATCTCCCACTATTATTGTGTGAGGTGCAATGTGTGTTTTGAGCTTTACTAAGGTTTCTTTTACGTATGTAGGTGCCCTTGTATTTGGGGCATAGATATTTAGGATTGAGATTTCATCTTGGTTGATTTTTCCTTTGATGAATATGAAGTGTCCTTCCTTATCTTTTTTTGATGACTTTTAATTGAAAATTTATTTTATTTGATATTAGAATGGCTATTCCAGCTTGCTTCTTCTGACCATTTGCTTGGAAAGTTCTTTTCCAGCCTTTCACTCTGAGGTAGTGTCTGTCTTTGTCTCTGAGGTGTGTTTCCTGTAGGCAGCAGAATGCAGGGTCCTCGTTGCGTATCCATTTTGTTAATCTATGTCTTTTTATTGGGGAGTTGAGGCCATTGATGTTGAGAGATATTAAGGAATAGTGATTATTGCTTCCTGTTATATTCATATTTGGATGTGAGGTTATGTTTGTGTGCTTTTCTTCTCTTTGTTTTGTTGCCAAGACGATTAGTTTCTTGCTTCTTCTAGGGTATAGCTTCCCTCCTTATGTTGGGCTTTACCATTTATTATCCTTTGTAGTGCTGGATTTGTAGAAAGATATTGTGTAAATTTGGTTTTGTCATGGAATATCTTGGTTTCTCCATCTATGTTAATTGAGAGTTTTGCAGGATACAGTAACCTGGGCTGGCATTTGTGTTCTCTTAGGGTCTGTATGACATCTGTCCAGGATCTTCTGGCCTTCATAGTTTCTGGCGAAAAGTCTGGTGTGATTCTGGTAGGTCTGCCTTTATATGTTACTTGACCTTTTTCCCTTACTGCTTTTAAAATTCTTTCTTTATTTTGTGCGTTTGGTGTTTTGACTCTTATGTGACGGGAGGTGTTTCTTTTCTGGTCCAATCTATTTGGAGTTCTGTAGGCTTCTTGTATGCCTATGGGTATCTCATTTTTTAGGTTAGGGAAGTTTTCTTCTATGATTTTGTTGAAGATATTTACTGGTCCTTTGAGCTGGGAGTCTTCACTCTCTTCTATACCTATTATCCTTAGGTTTGATCTTCTCATTGAGTCCTGGATTTCCTGTATGTTTTGGACCAGTAGCTTTTTCTGATTTACATTATCTTTGACAGTTGAGTCAATGATTTCTATGGAATCTTCTGCACCCGAGATTCTCTCTTCCATCTCTTGTATTCTGTTGGTGAAGCTTGTATCTACAGCTCCTCGTCTCTTCTTTTGATTTTCTATATCCAGGGTTGTTTCCATGTGTTCTTTCTTGATTGCTTCTATTTCCATTTTTAATTCCTTCAACTGTTTGATTGTGTTTTCCTGGAATTCTTTCAGGGATTTTTGTGTCTCCTCTCTATGGGTTTCTACTTGTTTATTTATGTTTTCCTGGAATTCTTTCAGGCATTTTTGCGATTCCTCTCTGTAGGCTTCTACTTGTTCTCTAAGGGAGTTCTCCATGTCTTTCTTGAAGTCCTCCAGCATCATGATCAAATATGATTTTGAAACTAGATCTTGCTTTTCTGGTGTGTTTGGATATTCCATATTTATTTTGGTGGGAGAATTGGGCTCCGATGATGCCATGTAGTCTTGGTTTCTGTTGCTTGGGTTCCTGGGCTTGCCTCTCGCCATCAGATTATCTCTAGTGTTACTTTGTTCTGCTATTTCTGTCAGTGGCTAGACTGTCCTATAAGCCTGTGTGTCAGAGGTCCTGTAGACCTGTTTTCCTGTTTTCTTTCAGCCAGTTATGGGGACAGAGTGTTCTGCTTTCGGGCATGTAGTTTTTCCTATCTACAGGTCTTCAGCTGTTCCTGTGGGCCTGTGTCTGGAGTTCACCAGGCTGGTCACTTGCAGCAGAAAAGTTGGTCCTAACTGTGGTCCGGAGGCTCAAGTTTGCTCGTGGGGTACAGCCTAAGTCCTCTCCTCGGGGGCAGCAACCGGGAAGATGTGCGCTGCTCTTTCCGGGAGCCTCTGTGCACCAGGGTTCCAGATGGCGTTTGGTGTTTTCCTCTGGCATCTGGATGTGCGCAGAGTGCAGTCTCCTCTGGTTTCCCAGGTGTGTCTGCCTCTCTGAAGGTTTAGCTCTCCCTCCCACGGGATTTGGGTGCAGAGAACTGTTTATCCGGTCTGTTTCCTTCAGGTTCCGGCGGTGTCTCAGGCATAGGGGTCCTGCCACTCCTGGGCCCTCCCCTACGGGAACCCAGAGACCTTATACAGTTTCCTCTTCGGCCAGGGATGTGGGCAGGGGTGGGCAGTGTTGGTGGTCTCCTCCGCTCTGCAGCCTCAGGATTGCCCACCCGACCAGGCGGTGAGGCCTCTCTCCCATGGGTTTGAGAGCAGATATCTGCTGTGTGCCGGGATCCGCAGGTGTGGGACTTCCGGTAAACACAGGAAGTGCCCGGTCCTAGAGGAATTTTGCCTCTGTGTGTCCCGAGTTCACCAGGCAGGCCTCCTGCAGGGGAAAAGCTGGTCCCACCTGTGGTTCCAAGGCTCAAGTCCGCCCGCGGGGCACTGGCCAAGTCCTCTCCGCTGCGGCAGCAACTAGGAAGATCTGCGCCACTCTCTCTGGGAGCCTCTGCGCACCAGGGCTCCAGATCGCGTCTGGTGTTTTCCTCCGGCGTCTGGACGTGCGCAGAGTGCAGTCTCCTCTGGCCTCCCAGGCGTGTCTGCCTCTCTGAAGGTCTAGCTCTCCCTCCCACGGGATTGGGGTGCAGAGAACTGCCCATCCGGTCTGTTTCCTTCAGGTTCCGGTGGTGTCTCAGGCGCAGGGGTCCTGCCGCTCCTTGGCCCTCCCCTACGGGAACCCAGAGGCCCTATACAGTTTCCTCTTGGGCCAGGGATGTGGGCAGGGGTGGGCAGTGTTGGTGGTCTCCTCCGCTCTGCAGCCTCAGGAGTGCCCACCTGACCAGGCGGTGAGGTCTCTCTTCCACGGGTTTGGGAGCAGAGAGCTGCTGCGGCCGGGATCCGCGGGTGTGGCACTATCATTTTTTCTATTGGATTGTTTTGCCTTCCTTATCAAACATCAAGTAACCATAGGTGTGTGGGGTCATTTCTGTATCTTCAATTATATTCTTCTGGTCTATCTGCCTGTCTCTTTATCAATCCCATACAGTTTTTATCACTACTGATCTGTAATACTGCTTGAGTTCAGGGATAGTGATTTCCCCAGAAGTCCTTTTATTGTTGAGGATAGTTTTAGGTGTCCTGGGTTTTTTCTTATTCTAGATGAATTTACAAATTGTTCTGTCTAACCCTCTGAAGAATTGGATTGGAATTTTGATGGGAATTGCACTGCATCTATAGATCGCTTTTGGTAAAACGGCCATTTTTACTATATTAATCCTGCCAATCCATGAGCATGGGAGATCTTTCCATCTTCTGAGATCTTCTTCAATTTCTTTACAGGATTGAAGTTCTTATCATACAGATCTTTCACCTGCTTGGTTAAAGTCAGACTGAGGCATTTTATATTATTTGGGACTATTATGAAAGGTGTCTTTTCCTTAATTTCTTTCTCACCTTGTTTGTCTTTTGTGTAGAGGAAGGCTTCAGATGTATTTGAGTAAATTTTGTACCCAGCCATTTTCCTGAAGGTGTTTATCAGTTTTAGTAGTTCTCTGGTGGAACTTTTGGGATCACTTAAATATACTATCATATCATCTGCAAATAGTGATATTTTGACTTCTTCCTTTCGAATCTGTATCACATTGATCTCCTTTCGCTGTCCGAATACTCTGTCCAGGATTTCGAGAACAATACTGAATAAGTAGCAACAGAGTGGGCAGCCTTGTCTAGTCCCTAATTTTAGTGGTATTGCTTCAAGTTTCTCTCCATTTAGTTTAATGGTAGCTACTGGTTTGCTTTATATACTTTTACTATGTTTCTATATGGGCCCAAAATTCCTGTTCTTTCCTGGACTTTTATCATGAAGGGGTGTGGAATTTTGTCAACTGCTTTCTCAGCGTCTGATATAACGATCATATAAGCATGTAAGCAGTTTGTTTATATAGTGGACTACGTTGATGGGTTTCCGTATATTACACCATACCTGCATATCTGGCGTGAAGCCTTCTTTATTATGATGGATGAGTGTTTTCATGTGCTCTTGGATTCGGTTTGCCAGAATTTCATTGAGTATTTTTGCGTCAATATTCATAAAAGAAATCGGTCTGAATTTCTCTTTCCTTTTGGTCTTTGTGTGGTTTAGGTACAAGAGTAATTGTGCTTTCATAGAAGGAATTGGGTAGCACTTCGTCTATTTCAATGTTGTGGAGTAGTATGGATATTATTGGTATGATGTCTTCTAGGAAGGTCTGATAGAATTCTCCACTGAACACATCTGGACCTGGGCTTTTTTTCATTGGGAAACTTTAATGACTGCTTCTAATTCTTGACAGGTTATGGGGTTGTTTAAATGGTTTATCAGTTCCTGATTTAACTTCGTTTCCTCATATCTGTCTAGGAAATTGTCCAGATTTTCCAGTTTTGTTGAGTATATGCTTTTGTAGTAGGATCTGATGATTTTTTGAATTTCCTATGATTCTGTTGTTATGTCTCCCTTTTCGTTTCTGATTTTGTGAATTTGGACACACTCTCTGTCTTCTCTGGTTAGTCTTGCTATGGGTTTATCTATCTTGTTGATTTTCTCAAAGAACCAGGTTTTGGTTCTGTTGCTTCTTTGTATAGTCCTTTTTGTTTCTACTTGGTTGATTTCAGCTCTGAGTTTGATTATTTCCTGCCTTCTACTCCTCCTGGGTGTATTTGCTTCTTTTTCTTCTAGAGCTTTTCGATGTGCTGTCAAGCTGCTGACATATGCTCTCTCCTCTTTTTTTCTGCAGGCACTCAGAGCTATGAGTTTTTTTCTTAGCACAGCTTTCATTGTGTCCTATATATAAGTTTGGGTATGTTGTACCTTCATTTTCATTAAATTCTAAGAAATCTATAATTTCTTTCTTTATTTCTTCCTTGACCAGGTTATCTTTCAGTAGAGCCTTGTTCAACTTCCCTGCATATGTGGGAGTTCTTTCCCTGTTGTTATTGAAGACCAGCTTTAGCCATGGTGTTCTAATAGAACATGTTGGATTATTTCTACCTTTCTGTATTTGTTGAGGCCTGTTTGTGCCCGATTATACAGTCAGTTTTGGAGAAAGTAGCATGAGCTGGTGAGAAGGAGGTATATCTTTTTGTTTAGGATAGAATGTTGTATAAATGTCTGTTTAAATCGATTTGGTTCATGACCTCTTTTAGTCTACTATGTCTCTGTTTAATTTCTTTTTCCATGATCTATCCATTGGTGAGAGTGGGGTGTTGAAATCTCCTAATATTCTTGTGTGAAGTGCAAGTTATGCTTTGAGCTTTGGTAAGGTTTCTTTTATGTATATAGATGCCCTTGTATTTGGAGCATAGATATTTGGGATTGAGAGTTCATCATGGTGGATTTTTCCTTTGGTGAATATGAAGTGTCCTTCCTTATCTTTTTTTGATGATTTTTGCTTGAAAATTGAAAATCTCAATGTGGTAAGGTTTTTGGTCTAGAGAGCAATAGGACAACCTCAGCTCTGGAAGCAGATGCAGACCAAACGGAAACTGGAAGGCGATATCATGCTGTATCATGTACACATGTATTGTATCTTTTAGGATGTACTGACCTATGATGATGTGCATGTGAACTTCACTCAGGAAGATTGGGCATTGCTGGATCCTTCTCAGAAGAGTCTCTACCAATGTGTTATGCTGGAGACCTGTAGGAATCTCAGCGCTATAGGTAATTCAATGAATTTATCATTCACTTTGTAAAACATAGGCACAGCTGGTTTTGTTTAATACTTGATATTTTTTTTTTTCGGAGCTAGGTACCAAACACGGGGCCTTGCGCGTCCTTATCTTTTTTGATGACTTTTTCTTGAAAATTGATTTCATTCAATATTAGAAAGGCTACTTCAGCTTGCTTCTTCAGACCATTTCCTTGGAAAGTTGTTTTCCAGACTTTCACACTGAGGTAGTATCTGTCTTTGTTTCTCAGGTGTGTTTCCTGTAGGCAGTAAAGTGCTGGATCCTCATTACATATCCAGTTTCTTAGTGTGTCTTTTTATTGGGGAATTGAGTCCACTGATGTTGAGAGATATTAAGGAATAGTTATTGTTGCTTCCTGATACATTCATATTTGGATGTGAGATTATATTCGTGTACTTGTCTTCCCTTTTTTCTGTTGCAAGACAATTAGTTTCTTGCTTTTTCTAGGGTGTAGCCTGCCTCCTTTATGTTGGGCTTTACCATTTATTATCCTTTGTATGGCTCGATTTGTAAAAAGATATTGTGTAAATTTGATTTTCTCATGGAATATCTTGGTTTCTCCATCCATGTTAATTGAGAGTTTTGCTGGGTACAGTAACCTGGACTGGCACTTGTGTTCTGTTAGGGTATGTATGACATCCTTCCAGGATCTTCTGGGTTTCATAGTCTCTGGTAGAAGACTGGTGTAATTCTGATAGGTCTGCCTTTATAGGTTACTTGACCTGTTTCCCTTACTGCTTTTAATATTCTTTCTTTGTTTTGTGCATTTGGTGTTTTGAATATTATGTAACGGGTGGAGATTCTTTTCTGGTGCAAACTGTTTGGAGTTCTGGAGGCTTCCTTTATGTTTATGGGCATCTCTTTCTTTAGGTTAGTGAAGTTTTCTTCTATGATTTTGTTCAAGATATTTACTGGTTCTTTGAGCTGGGATTCTTCACTCTCTTCTATATCTTTTATGCTTAGGTTTGATCTTCTCATTGTGTCCTGGATTTCCAGTATATTTTGGGCCAGTAGCTTTTTCCCTTTTACATTATTTCACTGTTGTGTCAATGATTTCTATGGAATCTTCTGCTCCTGAAATGCTCTCTTCTTTTTCTAGTTTTCTGTTTTATGCTTGTATCTATAGCTCCTTGTCTCTTTCTTTGTTTTTTTTTTTTGTTTGTTTTTTTATATCCAGGGTTGTATCCCTTTGTGCTTTCTTCATTTTTTTTCTATTTCCATTTTCAGTTCCTTCACCTGTTTGATTGTCTTTTCCTGTAATTCTTTCATGGATTTTTGTTTTTCCTCTCTAAGGGCTTCTACTTGTTTATTTGTGTTTTCCTGCATTTCTCTAAGGCAGTTCTTTATGTCTTTCTTGAAGTCCTCCATCATCGTGATCAAATGTGATTTTAAATCTAGATCTTGCTTTTCTGGTGTGTTTGGATATCCAGGTTTTCTTTGGTGGGAGGATTGTGCTCCCATGATGCCATGTATTCTTGATTCCTCTTGTTTGGGTTCCTTCCGTTACCTGTCAACATCCAGTTGTCTCTGGTATTAAGTTGTTCTGCTATTTCTGAGAGAGACTTGACCCGTCCTATAGGCCTGTGTGTCAAGAATCCTGTTTTCCTGTTTTCTTTCAGCCAGTTATGGTAACAGAGTGTTATGCTTTGAGGAGTGTAGTCTTTCCTGTCCACTGGCTTTCAGCTGTTCCTGTGGGCATGTGTCATGAGTCCACCAGGCAAGTTTCTTGGAACAGAAAAGTTATTCTTACCTCTAGTCTCGGTTCTGAAGTGTTCCTCTGGCCTGTGTTTAAGCTCTCAGTGAGGGCATCAGCCAGCAGGGCCTCCACCTCCTCCAGGATCTCTGTGCACAGGGCACCCAGATGGGACTAAGCAAATTCCTCTAGAGTAAGAAATGTGGGCAGAGAGTAGTCTCCTCCGGTTTCCCAGGTGTGTCTGCCCCTCTGATGGTATAGCTCTCCCTCCCACAGGATTTGGGTGCAGGGAGCTGCTTGACCAGGTGTTTTCAGATCAGGACACAGTCTGGACTGCAGTTTACTGCAGCTTGATTGTGCCTATCTTCCTGTTCCCAGAGGCCCTATACAGTTTCCTCTTAGACCAGGGATGTGGGCAATGGTAGGGAGAGTTGGCGGTCTCTACTGCCCTGCAGTCTCAGGAGAGCCCAAAAGTCTCTGTGATGAACTCTCTTTCCCATGTCGTTTTGTGAGTTCTTGAATTTCTGAATGTTCTACATTCAGTTTTGTTTGACTAATTTTGTCAATTGTTTAGAAATTAGTAGAAAAGAGGTAATAGGGTTCCTTCAGAAGTAGTTCATTACAATCCTTTTACCTTTCTATTACCTCCAGCCAATGGAATGATTCACAGAAATTCAATTCTTACTTACAAAAGGAGCTTCTGAGATGCAAAATTTCTCATGTGCTCATACTGCTGGGTCTGTAAATAGTACAAATTCCACATCTTGTAACATAATCCATATAGCAGGAAGCAGACATTAAATGATGTGTGTGATGGGAGGAAATTTTATTATGGTCCAGTCTATTTTGAATCTGTGGGCTTCTTTTATATTCTTGGGCATCTCTTTCGTTAAGTTAGGGAAGTTTACTTCACAAAAAATTTGAAGATATTTGCTTTTTATCTTCAGCATCTTTATTATCCTCTATAACTACTAACCTTAAGTTTGCTTTTCTCACAACATTGTTCTGTCTGGATTTCCTGGATGTTTTGACTTAGAAGTTTTGTGGGTTTTTTTTGCATTCTCTTTAACTGTTGTGTCAATGTTTTCTATGGTATCTTCTGCCCCTGAGATTCTGTCTCAAACCCTTATAATTTATTGGTGATGCTTACGTACTACTCCTGATCCGTTTCCTATGTTTCCTATCTTCAGGTTTGTCTCTCCTTGTGGTTTCCTTATTGTTCCTATTTACAATTTTAGATCCTAGATGACTCTGTTCAGTTTCTTCCCCTCTTTATTAGTTTTTTTATGTAAATCTTTAGGGGATTTTATTGTTTCCTCCCTAAGGCAACTACTTATTTACATGTGTTCTGTATTGCTTTAAAGGAGGTAATTATGTCCTGCTTAAAATCCTCTATCATGACCATGAGATGTGATTTTCAATCCAAATCTTGCTTTGCTGGTATGTTGATATACCCATTACTTGTTGTGGTGAGAGAACTGCATTGTGATGATGACAATTAGTGTTGATTTCTGATGCTTCGCTTCATATGCTTGCCTACTGCCATCCAGTTATTGCTAATGTTAGTTGATCTTGCTGTTTCTGACAATAGCTTGTTCCTCCTGCAGACTCATATGCCTCTGATCTTAGGAATGAGAATGCTCCTGGGAGACCAGTACTGTCTGGCCTTGTTTTGGGTCTGGAGGGCTATGACACACCCTTAGCACTGGGTACAGATAGAGATCAGGTCTGTCCTCTCCCAGGCCTCCCCACCACACCATTGCCAAGAATGTTCCAAGGGTGTCTCTCCTTTAACAACTGTGGAGCAAATGTGTGTTCCACCCCGAGTGATTGGCAATGAGGGCACTCCTAAGAGACCACCTCAATGTGGCGAGGGTTTTGGTCTAGAGAGCAATAGGACAGCCTCAGCTCTTGGACCAGATGCAGACCATAAGAGTACCACCCCAGGTTGCTCTATAGATCCTGGGCCTTGGGATGTCCAGGTATTTCTCCCTTTGGACAGTCAGTTGAGAGAAAGTGGGGTTTCACCTGTGGGCTTAGCAGTGAGAGTGCTCCTGATAGACCACCCCTGAAGACCAGTTTTGAATATGTAGTTCCTTGAGACAGCTCCAGCTGTGGACACATATGGAGACTGGAAGGCGGTATCATGCTGTATCATGTACACATGTATTGTATCTTTTAGGATGTACTGACCTATGATGATGTGCATGTGAACTTCACTCAGGAAGAGTGGGCATTGCTGAATCCTTCTCAGAAGAGTCTCTACCACGGTGTAATGCTGGAGACCGATAGGAATCTCAGCGCTATAGGTAATTCAATGAATTTATCTTTCACTTTGTAAAATATAGGCACAGCTGGTTTTGTTTAATATTTGATCTGTTTTTTTTGTTTGTTTGGTTGGTTTTTTGTTTGTTTGTTTGTTTTTGAGAGCTGGGGACCGAACCCAGGGCCTTGCGCTTGATAGACAAGCGCTCTACCACTGAGCTAAATCCCTAAACCTGATTTTTTTTATTTCACTTAAAAATGAGGAAGAATGAAGTGAGTAAATCAGTTATGGTTCTAAAGTTTACTACAGATAGTAATTTAAATGTTGCCTAATTCCAATAATTTAACATAATTTCTCTGATACTATTTTTAGGCTACATTTGAGAAGACAATACTACTGAAGAATACTGTAAAAGTTCTAGAAGACATGGAAGGTAATTTTCACATGAAAGATGATAAGATAATATCTCCCAAGAAAGTTTCATATGTGTAGCAAGTTTTAAAGAAAAGCAACTGGGTAAAATACACACTGCATCAAATATTGATTAGGTCATCATTATATGTCTACACACTTTTAATAAGCAAATAGTCCATAGTAAATTGTGGTGAACCTTATTCTGTAACAGCATGGCTAAATTTAATGATATGGACAGTTTTAGAGATTCAAGAATGGTTTTGTGGAGAAACCTTAAACCCTGTACCACATCTCTCTAAGGAAAACAAATTGAAATTTTGTAAATGTAATATAGAAATTTATTTTGTTATGTGTTGAATGTAATGCATTATTCTTCTTTTGCTATGGATGTCATATGTCCCTATGAATGCAAGCCAGGTGAGCATAACAGGGGGGGATAACACTGGAATGAAAAAAAATTGAACAATCAATTAAAAAATAATGAGGAAACACATCTGGGCCAATTTCAGATATATTTTCCCACTGTCCAGAATTTAGGGGTAGATGCTTATGTAGATTAAAATGTCAACTGTTTTAGGATGTGGGTGTTACAGTTTAGTCAATGATATTCGTTTGTTATTTGGTATTGGAGTACACATGTTGTGTTTTGAGTAGCACAAGATAAATAGCCGGGGCATTATTAGAGACCGTCATTATGTTTTCAAAATCAAAAAGATGAGTAAAGGAAGGTGGCCACCAAAGGGAAGTCCACAACTCCTGTCTGCTTCGGAACGTGAACTTAGTTTCACCAGATGATTAAAGGAGGTTGACTAAAAAAGGGGTGTATTCTTGGGGCTGGGGCTTGTTTCTTTGTTGCTTCTTCCCAATTGGTGTGGATTGGTTGTAATGTCCTCTAGTGCTAAATTGGTTCCCAAATTACATGAGAATCCTGCATTTGAGACCTGAGACTCCCTATCCCCAGCACGTTCTTATTGGTGAAATTACAAGAGGCCAATGTCTAGGCAAAGACAGAGGAATCACTTTTGGATTCAAGAGCAAGGAGGATCACCAAACCAGGAAACGAATTGGATGCAGGCTCGAGAGCTGAGAAAGACAGAGTACCCTCCATGTAAGTGCCACAGAAGAGGAGCCTCAGCGGTTTTGCCCAAAGTCGGTTTTGAGTAGCAAATATGTGATAAAGATTTTACTAAGCAATCAATCAGAACTGTCACAGGTGGGTACGTTAGCAATGTTGAAGTGTGGGAGTGGCCCAGGCAATGAGATGATTTATGCATATTAAATACAGATCTGTGTGTGCATGTGTGCTTGTGGGGGTTGGTTTGTATGTGGGTGTGTGTGTATGTGTGTGTGAGTGTGTGTGTGTGTGTGTGTGTGTGTGTGTGTGTGTATCCTTCATTTGAAAATCCATACCATTGATTGTTGTGGATTTGTACATATTTTTTAAAGTTCTGTGGTTCTTCAGGTACCAAATACTTCAAGAATGTCATCCAAGGAGATTATCTAAAGATGCTAGATAATGTAAAAGAAATGAGATGTATTTTTAATAAAATATTTTGTGTGTGTTTGTGTGTGTGTTTACTGTGATATGGGTTATTAAGGCATGTAAGATGTTGAGACTGAGAGACAAAATTTTAGATCCTCTTTATACAGTGTTCGAACTTACGTTGTGAATATTACATACTGTAGACATTTCCTATTGAAATAATAGAAAAACCACTGAGGGATTTGAATGTTCATCCATATTATGGCAGATGTGTTTACTGATACTATGTTCTCTGTATAAATCTTGCATTCCTTACTTCTTCATCTCTCTAATGAAATCGGGCTGTTTCAACTCGCATGTCTTGAAAATATGGGTGTGGTGAACCTGTGTGTGGAAACCTATAAGACACCTGGTGTTCAGTTCTTCTGAAAGTGGAATTATGGGCTTCCCTGTTAATTCTTTGGTTGGTTACCCTAAGGCTGTCACCATACCATTTTTTTGTTTGTTTTTTCTTTTTTCTGTTTTTCAGAGCTGGGGACTGAACCCAGGGCCTTGCGCTTGCTAGGCAAGTACTCTAACACTGAGCTAAATCCCCAACCCCTACCATCCCATTTTGTATAGGGTGTGATCTTCTCACAATCCCCCAACCATGCACAAGTGCTCTGGTTTGTTCAAAGCCCAGAAGACTTACTTTTCAGTTTGTCTCATCGACCATAGAAATGAAGAGGATGTGATGGATCCTTATAATTGTCAACTTGGCACAATCTGGAATCACAGGAAGGAAAGTCTCAAGCAGGGATCATTTGAATCAGGTTAGCATGTGACTATATCTGTGGGATATTGTCATAATTATGTTCCTTGAGGTGAATACACTCACTAAGGTGAGTGCTTCCATTTCCTAGGGACGGACCCTGGTTTTGAAAGAATTCAGAAAGAGAACAGTTCATTAGCCCACATAATTTAAGCAATCTCTGCTCTTGTCTTTGGATAGCTGTGTACTCTTGTATCAAGCTCCTGAACCTGTGACATCATCCAATAATGAGATATAGCCAGGAACTGTGATCTTAAATTATATTTTCTTTTCCAAGTTGCTATTGTTACTATATTTTATTTTAACAATAGCAATGAGCCTTAGAAACAAATTTAAACAATTCGTTTCTACTTCAAGGATTTTTTTAAAAATGAAACTTAAAGAGAATGTGGCTTGGATGGGGTAGTCCACACAATACCAAGTTTATGTTTTTAGAGACCTGTATTCCTGTCTCCTAGCATTAAAAGTATTTTCTAAATGGCTGGAGCTAATTTAGTTTGGTGGAATCTTGGCACAAGATAATTACTTCCTTAATTCAATTTAATAACCTTGAACCCAGGATTCAGCTCCATTTCACTGGATAACTTTAATACTCTAATCATGTATGTTGTACTTTTCATCTCTCAACTTCCTGTTTTTCATTAAAGTGCTCTACATGAGACTTAACCCAAAAACAAAGTCTATGATGGATATTTCTGAGACTTCCTTTGTCAAGACAATTAATCTGAGTGTTTTCCCCTTAGCCTCAGGCAGACTCTTCAGACAAGGCATAAAGTAGGGACATTCTACAACAAAATACCACATAAGCAGTCTATACAGCACATACTGAAATTCTTCCCCTTTCAACCTTCTTGGGCCAATCCTGCCCAATTCAAATCACTCTAAGTAACAAAGATTTTCCCCATTCCTAATAAGATAACACATTAAGTCCCATTTAAAGCATTCTTCTGCTATCCAAATCAAAAGTCCCAAAGTCCACATTCTTTCAAAGTAAAGGATGAACAGACCTATCACAATAATACCCCAGGCCCTGGTACCAGTTTCTGACTCACTTAGGATTTTATTTCCGTGAACACACACAATGGTAAATGCAAGTTTTGCAGCACAACATTTAATTGGGGCGGGCTTACAAGTATAGAGGTTTAATCCATTATCATCAAGAAGGGAGCATGGCAGCATCCAGGGGGGCACGGTGCAGAATGATCTGAGTTCTACATCTTCACCCAAAGAAAGCCAGGAACAGACTAATCATCTGAGGAGTAGGTAGGGGGAGGGTCTCAAAGGTCATCACACAGTTACACACAACCTTAAACAAGGCCATCCCTGCTAATAGTGCAAATCCCTGCACCAAGCATATGCAAACCATCACTATATATAACGAGATGAACATGGGTTTTTTTCTTTGAGTTTGTTTATACAATGAATTACATTTATGGAGTTACATATACTTTACCATCCCTGCATTCCTTGGATGAAACCTACTTGATTGGGATGGGTGATTATTTTGATGTGTTCTGGGATTTAGATTGCTAGAAATTTATTGAGTATTTTGTAATAGGTATTCTTATGGAAAATTGATCTGGAGTTCTCTTTGATAGGTGTTTTTGTGCAACCCTGCAGGGAAATTCCACCAGTTATACCTCCCCCCCCCATTTGTGGTTTTATTACCTAGTAACATCCTCTCCTCTTAGTAGTCACATGACCGGCAGGACTGGCAGAGACTTTCCACCACCCAAATCCAGAGCATTGGTCCAGGAAACATGGATAATCTGACTATGGCTGCAAAAGAAATCCTTGTGTGCCTTGATGTACCCATCGCCATTCCTGTGCCTTTTTTTTTTTTTTTTTGGTTCTTGTGCTTAAACGTAGCATGTATCTGTAGAACAGAGTTCTTAGCCTTCTTCTCCTTCTTGAAGGCTGAGGAACCCCAATGTCCCAGAATTAATAAACCTCTTGCTGATTGCATCGAATCTCGGCTCTGCTGCTCTTTGGGTACGAATGGATCTTTGGTGGTATTCCTTTGGGTCCAACAGTATCTATATAGAAAATTGTCCACTTTCTCCTGATGTTCAAGTTTTGTTGAATGTAGGTGTATGGAATGGGATCTCAAAAGTATTTAATATTTTCTGTTTCTGTTGTTTTGTCTCCCTTTTCATTTCTGATTTCATTAATTTCGAAACTGTCACTGTGTCCTCCGCTGACTCTGACTAAGGGTTTTTCTACCTAGGACATTTTCTCAAAGAACTAGCTTCTGGTTTTGTTCATTCTACATAGAGTTTGTTTTTTGTTGTTGTTGTTGTTGCTTTGTATTTGTTTTGTTTGATTTTTCATTTTGTTTTTCTTTGTTTTTTTTTTTTTTTTGGTTGTTTGTTTCTACTTGGTTGATTAGAACACTGAGTTCAGTATGCCGTGCTGTCTAATCCTCTTGGGTGTATTTTTTCCTTTTTGTTCTAGAGATTGCAAGCGTGCTGTCAAGCTGCTGCTGTACTCTCTCCAGTTTGATTTTGGAGGATCTAAGAACTTTGAGTCCTCCTCTTAAGTCTGCTTTCATTGTGTCCCATAAGTTTAGGTATGTTTTGCCTTCATTTGCATTAAACTCTTAAAAAGTCTTTAATTTTTTTCTTTCTTCCTTAACTAATTATGTTGTTGTAATATTATAAAATATAAAATGGGTTCTTTTACTCCCTCTAGATCCAGCATTTGGGTCTTTCTTACTTACAATTGGGTATTTCTTATTTACATTTCAATTGTTAGTACTTTTCCTTGTTTCCAGGCAAACATCCACCTAACCCCTTCTACTCCCCTTCTATATGGGTGTTCTCCTCACCATCCTCCTCACATAACCGCCCTCCTTTCAACAATCCCATTCACTGGGGATTCAGGTTTGGCAGGACCAAGGGCTTCCCCTTCCTCTGGTGCTCCTAATAGGCTATTCATTGCTACCTATGCAGTTGGAGCCCAGGGTCAGTCCATGTATAGTCTATGGGTAGTTGCTTAGTCCCTGGAAGCTCTGGTTGGTGGGCATTGTTGTTCATGTGGGGTCTCAAGCCCCTTCAAGCTCTTTCAGTCCTTTCTCTGATTCCTTCAACTAGGGTCCCGTTTTCAGTTCAGTGGTTTGAAGCTGGCATTCACCTATGTATTTGCCATATTCTGGCTGTGTCTCTCAGGACATCTACATCCGGTACCTGTCAGCCTGCACTTCTTTGCTTCATCCATATTATCAAGTTTGGTGTGTGTAGACATATGGGATACATGTGGCTCAGGATCTGAATGGGCGATCCTTCAGCCTCTGTTCTAAACTTTGCCTTCCTATTCCCTTCCAAGCGTATTCTTGTTCCCCTTTTACAAAGGACTGAAGCATTCATATTTTGGTCATACTTCTTGAGTTTCATGTGTTCTGTGCATCTAGGGTAATTACAGCATTTGAGCTAATATACACTTATCAATGAATGCATACATTTGTGTTTTTCTGTGATGGATTACCTCACTCAGGATGATATTTTTCAATGCCATCCATTTGCCTATGAATTTCATAGAGTCATTGTTTTGATAGCAGCATAGTTTTCCATTGTGTAGATGTACCACATTTCCTGTATCCATTCCTCTGTTGAAGGGCATCTGGGTTCTTTCCAGCTTCTGGATATTATAAATAAGGCTGCTATGAACATAGTGGAGCATGTGTCTTTGTTATATGTTGGAGCATCTTTTGGGTATATGCCCAAGAGAGGTATAGCTGAATCGTCAGGTAGTACAATGTCCAATTTTCTGAGTCACTTCCAGACTCATTTCCTGAATGGTTGTTCCAGTCTGTAATCCTACCAACAAGGGAGGGATGTTTCTCTTTCTCCACATCCTCACCAGCATCTGCTGTCACCTGAGTTTTATATCTTAGTCATTCTGACTGTTGTGTGGTGGAATCTCAGGGTTCTTTTGATGTGCATTTCCCTTATGACAAAAGATGTTGAACATTTTTTAGGTGTTTCTCAGCCATTTGGCATTCCTTAGTTGTGACTACTGGCTGGCCTGGGACTCCCAACATAAGACTCTATGGTCTGGACTCAGTGAAAGAAGACACACCAAACCCTTGAGAGCCTTGATATCCATGGGAGTGGGACAAGCTGGTGGGATATTGTGTATGTGTCTGTTTGGAGACATCCTCTTGGAGAGGGGGTAGGAGGAATGAGATGACGATCTGTTGGAGGGCAGAAAGGAGGGAGATAAGGACTGGACAATAAAAAATTGTGAAAGATAAGTTTACAAAGTGATTTACCTTCCTGGTTGTTTGAAGTATCTCTTTTAAATTCCCAGCGAAAACCCCCCTTCGCCTGGCCACAACCTAAGTTTGCAATCATCCTACCAACTGAATAAAGTTATACCTTAATTACAGAAAGATAGATAAATAGATAGCTAGATGTAGAGATATAATATATATATATATAATGTTTTATATATATTGATATATATATAAAGAGAGAAAGAGAAAGAGAGAGAGAAAGAGAGAGAGAGAGGGAGAGAGAGAGAGAGAGAGGGAGAGAGAGAGAGAGAGAGAGAGGGAGGGAGAAAGAATATACCTTGCGTTATTAATTCAAAAGATAGACGTTACTCTCAGAAGACACTAATTAACAAAGAATATTTTCAGGTTCCCATGTAGGACACAGCACTTTAAGGCCAGGACCCAGGAGTTTTTGAAATGGTAATTTCAGGACATTCCCACCAAGCTCTCTTAACATCTCTGCTTAACAGAGACAGATCTCTGTTAAGTACTTTTGCAATGTTGACAGAAAATATGTCCTTGTTGTCTACTAAAAAATAAGGGCCTGTAGTCATGGGCCACTCATTCTTACGATAATCACAAGGAAACTTTGAGTAAATGATTGGGTTGATATGTAAAATGAAAGGCTGGGTTTGTTATCTGCATGCCATGAGCTACACAGAGAATTTTTTTTTGAACCGCTCAATAAATAAATGAATTGCTGCTCAATAAAGAGTAGAACTCTCCTGCAGTTGGGACAATTAGACTCAGAAAAACCTGACTTCCCTCTGTAGCCATTCAGTGCAATCAATGCAGTTTGGTCAGTCCTGAAACCATATGCACACATCAACTGAAATGGACTCATCATGCGTTATTCATGTATGTGAACATACTTTTTCACACATAGTTAAAAGTAATCAGAAATTGATGGGAAAAGTTTTGGGACATGATGGTCCTAGGAATAAATGGGATAACTGATGTAGCACACATTCATTAAGAAGGATAAAAATAATTTTGAATTACAAAATGGCTAGTGGGCAAAGTTAGAGCTAAGAATAATTTATGTTGTTGCCAAAGATTAATGTTCCATCCCTATAAATTGGTTTTGCTGTAATTCCAGTCCCATGCTTCTCCTGTGATTGTATGTCCTCTGTGGGAGCAGACATGTGCAAACACATGAAAACCCACTCAATCATGTTCACAAGCACAGGTTTTCTCTAGAGACATACATACATATATGTGATCATGAATTAATTGTAACATAAATGTAAATGTAATGTAACATAAATGTAATCTGGCAGAGGTATTTCTTTACCTTTAGTTTGTTCCCAGTCCCTGCACAACAAAACTTAGATTTACTTAAAAGTGCTCCTCGACTGCTAAGCAATCAAAGACCTATGCTGACCTTTGATGCTGACCTGGCTACCTCCAAACCCTATCCTGTGGTACTTATTTATATTTATTGACTTGACTCTTCTGACCATCTTTTCATGCGTCAATTTCATTTTTCCATACAGCACACCTGCTCCCCACCTATCCTCACCCTTCCTAGTGGAATTCCCACCCTGATCTCGGTTTCTGCCCATTCACTTATTCAGGATTCCTTGATCAGATTTACAAGACAGAGAATATGTGATAAGAATTGTGTACACAACTTACAAACTTGAAAGAGGAGATTCTTTGTATAATCATTACAATGTGTCTTTCCAATTTAAATAGGATTTAAAATATCAGCTCAGGGTTTCCTAAGATCATAATCACGATTTATTTGAACCCATAATCCTGCCTCTGCTGACCAGTGGTCAGAGGACTGTCATGCAATTCCTTTCAAGCTGGTTTCTGTCTGGATAGTAAGAGAAAAAGACCATGTGAATGAGTGTTGTTTTATGTCCCTATAATAGGATTGATGGGAGTATGAATTAAGAGGAACCTGTGTAAGAATTGAATTCACTGACCAACTTTCAAGACCAGAAAAAGAGGCGGAAGAAGGAAGGTGAAGCCTTTCTGCTTTGGTAGTTGTTGGCATTAACCATGAGTAGGCAAGAAATTCATTTTAGAAAATCAGTTAATTTCCATACCGGCCAGCTTGGGGCATTCTACAGAGCAGGCCAATGATGAACCTGAATGAGGAACTGAACTGATATATAGAAACCAAATTTCTGTGTTTTCCCTAGTCCAAAAATAGATCAAGACAAACTGGTGTGGCTTTACCTAACAGAAAAATTATTATTCCTCTTTGAAAATAAAGAATATAAGAGAAAAGATACAATACTTGGTGTGCTCTAGTACATACTTTAGTCCCTGAAAAATATTGGACCATACAGTGTGTTTTAACTTTTAAAAATAACATTTGAGAGTAAAATTAAATCATTTCTTTCTTTTCCTTTCTTCTTGTTGTTAAGTCTGAAAGCCTGGGAAAAGTGGCTAGCCGGGAGGGAGCTAATAATCAAAACAAAGCAAGCCTGGCCTTCTTATTTTCTCATCAGAACTCAGTCCCTAACTGTCACAGCATATTCCTGGCATACCTCATCCTCTAGCCCAAGAGTAGGGATGCCATTCTCTCACTTACATTTCCAACCATTTGATCACTGGTCATTTTTATTCATAATTATTATTCTGACCTCTTTGTCTGGCTCTTGCTTCTCCCCTCCTTCCGTTCTCCACAAGTTTCAAGGTCATGTCTATTCTTCGCTGTCCCAAAAACCCAAAGATCTATCTGTGTTCTCCCTTTTGTGTATAATAAACTCTCTAATCCAACATGCCTAGGAGCAGTGATGTCTTTTATTTTATACAGTGCATGTATAATTGAATGTGCAAAGATTGGACACTGTGCCAGGGAAAAGGGTAACAAGTGCTCTGGGAGACTGGAACATTCTATTAAATGCCAACGTCATGGACTGGGGCTCTGTCTGTACTCATGATGGAACTGCAGAGCTTGGAGGACTCAGATGTTTGAGTCATTCGCTCTGTGATTCCCCCAGTAGAGGAGCTACTACTGTCCTGGGACCCAAATGAGTTGTACAAGCTTATTAGTAACTCTGGCTATGCCTTTCAAACATGAACAATGACATATAGTTTGAAGGTTCTTTATAGGGTTCTCCTTAAATGCATCTGTAGCGATTGGGTATCAAAGCCCTAAGAGGACAGGAACTCAATATGTCCGGACCGTGATTTTCCTAGTCGCTGGGTGCAGGGGCACAGATGGCACTAGGCATTTTCCTCTTATGTCGGAAATTTAAGCAGAGAGTAGTCTCCTCTAATTTCTTAGGAGCGTCCACAGTTCTGAGGGTTGAGCTCCGTATCCACACTTCATGAGTTTTGTGTTTGTGGAGCTGTTTGACCAGTTCAGTTCAGTTCCAGATGCAGACCTTCACTGTGGGTTCACACACTTGACTGCTCCTATATTCCTATGTCCAGAGGCATTATGCAGGTTCCTTGTGGGCCAGAAATATTGTAGAGGTGGGCAGAAGTGGCAATCTGTCCTGCAGTCTCAAGATTATCTGCACTTCTGGGTGTTCAGTTCTATCCCGCAAAGCATTTGGGAGCAGGGAGCAATTGAATTGGATCAGATTATTTCCAGACACAGCCAGAAACCAGAAGTGCCCTGTTCCAGAGCACTTCTGCCTTTCTGTGTCCTGAGTCAACCAGGCAGGTCACTTGTTGTAGAAAAGTTGGTCTTACCTCTACATTGAGGCATGTAGGCAGACCTGTTGTCTGGCATTCAGGTCTCAGCAAGGGCAATAACCTGAAGGGTCCTACCCCTGATTCCTCCTAGGTCCCTGGGTGAAGGGGGCACTGATGGCACTAGGCATTTTCCTCTTGGTTTGGCAGTGTGGGCATAGAGTAGTCTCCACCAATTTCTCAGGAGTGTCCTCAGTTCTGTGGGTCTGGCAATCCCCCCCAACAAGATAGATAAACCCTTAGCCAGAATGACCAGATGTTACAGAGAGCCTGTGCAAATTATGAAAATCAGAAATGAAAAGGGAGTCATAAAAACGGAATCTGTGAAAATTCAAAAAAGTCATCAGATACTACTACAAAAGCATACATTCAAAAAAACTTGAAAATCTGGAGGAAATGGACAATACTGTCCAAACTGTTTCACAAAATGGAAACAGACGAGCATATCCAAATTACTTCTATGAAGCCACAATTACTCTTGTACTTAAACCACACAAAGACCCAACAGAGAAAGAGAACTTCAGACCAATTTCCCTTATGAATATTGACGCAAAAGTACTCAATACAATTCTTGCAAACCGAATCCATGAACACATCAAAACTATCATCCACCATGATCAAGTAGGCTTCATCCCAGGTATGCAGCAATGGTTCAAAATATGGAAATCCATGAACATAATCCACTATAGAAACAAATTCAAAGATAAAAACCACATGATCACACTAAAGCCAGGGACTATAGAAAGCTGTCCAATCTCTCCCTACTTATTCAGTATAATTCTCAAAGTCATAGCCAGTGCAGTCAGAAAACAAAAGGAGGTCAAATGAATACAAATTGGAAAGGAAGATGTTAAAATATCACTATTTGCAGATAATATGATAGTATACTTAAGTGACCCCAAAAGATCCACCAGAGAACTACTAAGCCTGATAAAACACTTCAACAAAATGGCTGGGTATATAATTAACTCAAACAAATCAGTCGCCTTCCTCTACTCAAAGGATAAACAGACTTAGAAAGAAATTACGGAAATTACACCCTACATAATAGTCCCAAAGGATATAAAACACCTCGTTGTTACTTTAATCAAGCAAGTGAAAGATCTGTATAATAAGTATTTCAGTCTCTGAAGAAAGAAATGGAAGAAGATCTCAGAAGATGGAAAGACCTCTCATGCCAATGATTGGCAGGATTAACATAATAAAAATACACATTTTGCAAAAAGCAATCTACAGATTAAATGCAATCCCGAACAAAATTCCCACTCAATTCTAGATAGAGATAGAAGGAGCAATTTGCAAATTAATTTGGAATAACAACAAAAAAAAAAACAGGAGAGCTAAAATAATTCTCAACAATAAAAGAAATTCTTGGAAATCACCATTCCTGACCTCAGGAAGTATTACAGAGCAATAGTGATAGAACCTGTATGGTATTGGTGCAGAGACACGCATATAAATTGGTGGAGTAGAATTGAAGTATCAGAAATGAAGCAACACACCTGTGGTCTCTTGATCTCTGCCAATGAGCTAAAACCATCCAATGGAGAATAGATAGCATTTTCAAGCAATGATGGTGGTTCATCTGGAGGTCACCATGTAGAAGAATACAAATCAATCTATTCTTATACCCTGTACAAAGCTTAAATCCAACAGGATCAAAGACCTTCAAATAAAAGCAGATGCACTCAAACCAATAGAAGAAAAGTGGAGAAGATTTTTGTACACATTGGCACTGGGGAGGTTTCCTGTACAGAAAACCAATGGCTTATGCTCAAAGATCAAGAACTGAGAAGTGAGACCTCATAAAAGTGTGATGATTCTGTAAGTTAAAGGTCAATGTCCTTAGCAAAATCATCAACCAACAGATTGGGAAAAGGTCTTTTACAATCCTACACAGAGGATTGAGGGCTAATATCCAAAATATACAAGGAAGTCAAGAAGTTAGACTCCAGAGAGCCAAATAACCCTATTAAAAAAACGGGTACAAAGGGTTGGGGATTTAGCTCAGTGGTAGTGCGCTTGCCTAGCAAGCACAAGGCCCTGGGTTCGGTAGCATTTTACACTGTACGATTTCTTTATACAAGAATAAAATGTTCAGTGTATAATTAATCTCACTAGTCTAAAAGGACTGAAGGGAATCTATGACATTCTGTTACAGAAGATTAGTTTTCAGGAGAAACAATGTGTTCATAATCTTTTGAAGCTGTAAGATATGATCGACCTCCTACTTTCTTAAAATTATAATAATATTTTTCTTCGATTACAAAAATTTCTCAACCAGGTATAAAACATTTTGGACGTGTATTACTGCCTTTTATGTATATGATAAAAACAATGTCTAAAAAAACTTAAATAACAATTTAATTTACCCATGGCTTTAGAGGGGTGTAGGTTCCCATGTGAGGTGACAACAGAAGTATTAAAAATTCCTTTCAGATATTGTGATTTGTTATATATGTTTGCTTGGATGTCAGTCATTAGTCAAGGGAACCTTTTGCCTCTTGATTTTTATGTGTCAGCCTGCTGCATACATGTTATAACATAGAAGATACACTTCAATCTATCCTGTTTTGTCAACACATTTTAACAATGTTAAAGTTAAATGTTTAAAAGAATGCAACAATGATTAAATAATTCATATGTATCCAAACAGCGTTTTCACATATATCTTAGAAGTAAATAAATATGATAATCAGTAACTAACTCTGTATCTCACAGCATACCTTGATTGTTATGTATAGGTACATATTTTTGATGTTCTACGCTTCTTTAGATTCCCATTGCACAGGACTTTGTCCTTCATCTTCAAGTATGTCATCAAAGGAGTTTATCTAGAGATGCTACATAATGTAAAAGAAATGTGATTTATTTTAATAAATACTTTATTATATGTGTGTTCTAGTTTGGTGTTTCTGTGTGTTTGTGTGTGCCCATGTATGTGTGTGTTTTAAATGTGTTATATGGGTTTTTAAGGCATGGATCATATGTGGTGACTGAGTGACACAATTGTAGACCCTTCTGGGCCCTCTTTATATAGTGTTCAAAGTCAGGTTGACTACCTTGTATACTCTAGACCTTTCGTATTGCACAGATGTGCCAATAAATTTAGCTAAAACATTACACTAGTAAAATATTGTCTTCTTTATATTTTGTAAAATAGCAAATGATTTTTCATTAATACTATGTCCATGAGACTAAGCACTGAAGTTAGAACAGACCACACAGGGAGACAACAGAATCAGGGACTCTCACTGCTCCAGGTGTTGGGGAACCTACCTGAATACGAAGCTCCAAGCTGCACATATGCTATGCATGTTTTCAGAGGGTAGCACGGGTCCAGTCCATGAATGCTTTTTGGTTTGTGGAAAATTCTCTGACAACCCTTAAGTATAGAGGTCAATTAACTCTGTTGGTCTATGTATGAAGTTCTTTTTACCCCCAGATTCCTCAATTTCTCCTAAAAATATATCACAAACTTCTGGAGCTCTCTCCAGTGTTTAGCCATTTTGTACAGCTGCAGCCTGAAGCCTCTAAAAGGACAGATATGCTAGGCCCCTGTCTGTCAGGATGCAGAGTATCATTAATACTGTCAGGGATTGGTTCTTGTCCATGGGATTCATCTGAAGTTGGACCAGTAATTGGTTGGCCACTCCCTGAGACCCCACTCCTTCTTTGTCCCTGCACCTCCTGTAGGCAGGAAGGTTTTGTAGATGGGTTAGTATGATCAGTCCTTCATTGGTAGTCCGGTCAGGTAACAGAAGGTGGTCACTTCAGGCTCCATATCACACACTCCTTGGAGTGAGCCTCAGCTACCATCACACTCACTCATTCCATGGATCATCCCCCATTCCAGGTCTCTAGAGAAGTCCTTCCGCAGCCTCTCATTCCTTCTGGAGATGCCCCCTGCCTTCTCACTTCTGTCATAATCTAATGTGTTGGCGTCCCTTGGTAGGGTCACAGCAATCAGGACACTGGGGAGGCAGAGAAACTTTGCAACACTGCATACATTTTTGAATTCTCCTGTGGCATTTATACACAAGCAGAATAAAAATTTCTCATAGCTTCTAACTCACAACAGCTTCTATTACTCAAACAGTAGTTTATCTGGGTACATGTTGACCTAAATCAACTTGCAGTCTGAGATATCTGTCTGGGGTCTCACTCTTCTAAGTGTAGAGAGAGGTCAAATCATTCCTTCCTGCTTGCGTGGATTAACTGCTGGGAACAAAACCAGGAACAAGGGAACAAGGGAGATTGACTGGAGGACAGACAGGTAAGCTATTGGAAGAAAAGCGTTGGTGCTGCTGAAATTCTGACCTGCAGGTATTGCAAAACATTGGCCTAGGCTGGAACCGCTATGCTGTGTCTCTTTAAAACCCTTGAACCCTAAGGATAAGGCTGATGTCACTCAAAATTCACTAGCCAATCAGCACCTCGAGAGGGAGTTAGCAGTCAGGGGAGGAGGTGGCTCTTCCAGGTACAAGGTCAGCAACTTCCTTTGGGAACTCAGCCCCTCTGAGTGCTTCCGTGTAGTACTTTCTGAGTCACTCTTCATGGTGCTGTGAGAGGAGCTCAGAACGCCTGACATGGTAAGTGCAAGATCAAGTCCTCAAACAGGAGGAGCAAGCTGCTTAGCAAAGGATACATGTGTAATGCGTCCTCCCAGTGGCTGCAGGGAAAGCAGGGAAAGCGGCAGCCAGAACTAATGCAGCCACTTATGAGGTCTGTGGCAGTCCTTCCTTGTACCAGAGGGTGGATACTGAATTACTTTATTATGGAACCTGCATTTTTCCGAAATCGTTATGGCGGCCGCTTGTGTTGAGAAATATACTTGGCAGGATATCAACCCTTAAACCCCGGGATTTAACGGTTTTTTTTTTTACAATTCATTTATTATATATAAGTATACTGTAGCTGTCTTCAGATACACCAGAAGAGGGCATAGGATCTCTTTACAGATGGTTGTGAGCCACCATGTGGTTGCTGGGAATTGAACTCAGGACTTCTGGAAGAGCAGTCGGGTGCTCTTAACCGCTGAGCCATCTCTCCAGCCCAAACCCCGGGATTTAAACTATCTTCTAAAAGGTCTGACCTTTGTAGTTAACAGTTAGTTATAAGGTCCAGTTGAGTTGATTTTTGTAGGCTGTGAAATATCTCGTGTGATGTGTAGTACTCTAATTATAAGCTGTGTAGTACATGAGTAGAATTGATGATGTAATAAATTACGAACGTTTAGACTATAATACGTGACACTAAGTGAAATGTAGCTGAGGTAGGACTAATTATACACACCTCAAAGGTATGGAGTATACTAAGCAGTCCTGTTTAAGATTAGGATAGTAGTATATATGTTTGTTTAGCAGGATTGTCCAGATATTTGTCTCCAAACCATAAAAAAGGGGACAAATCTTGTTTAAACTCAGCGATAAGGCCCAGGATTGTATCAAAGAACAGGACCCTAACAAAATGCTCAAGGTGGGATTATAGGGTCACAAAGAACATTGAGGCCTGGTCTGCCATATGGATATGATTATCAGTTCCTAGTAAACTATGGACTTAGGTAGGAACGGTTTTTGGATAGGTAGGGTTCCCTTTGTGCAGCACTGTTTTATTAGACTTCTCCTGAGTTTGTACCACTGTATGAGAGTTACTGATTGCTTCATAGAAATTTCCACTAGGTTCTCCTTATCCCCTGTAAATAGTGTAAAAGACGCTACTCTTCAGAAGCTTAGTTGGTATAAGACACAGCTTGTGCATGATCTACCCACCACAGCTGCTGCAGATTCTACCTTCTACCTTTCCTAGCATTGCCATCCTCTGGACCTCCAAATCAGGACCCCATCACTGGAAAAGGAACTACTATTTCAGGACTCTCATGCACTTAAGAAATGATTCTGGGGATCTTTGCTGTGTAAATCTGCTAGCTGCCTAGGTAGGACTTGCAGTCCTTATTTACACTGTATTTCAGCAACATGAGGCCTTTTCTGGATAAAAAATTATCCATCCCAGCATATGTGGAATCCAAAACACTGTTTTTTGGCTGGCTCCTCTTTTAGCATTACACAGAACGGAGTCCATGGTATCATTAAAAAGACTTTTGCTAGTTGATATTTTAATTATATGGGAAGTGATTTCTCTCTGGGACATATTAACTCTGAGAGAGCTATATCTTCTGCTCTTTATAGAAATGATTCTCAGACAATGTAGTCTTAGACTAGCCTAAGACTCAGGTAGCCTTGATCTTGGTCAGTTGCTCCCCAGAGCAATGACCTTGCATTCTTTTGCTGGAAATGCCTAAATTCTTGAGTTAAAGGAATGAAGCAAAACGGTGTTTTATACTTGCTCATTTGAGTCGTATAATGAACAGTCCATTTCTTCTGTTCACATGAGAACCAGGGGAATTGTCTATTCTGTTCACTGTCAGATGAAAAAGGGCGGGAAATAGCTAGGTCAATGACCAAAGTTGAAGGGAGTCTGCTATAGCAGTCGCCGTTCTGGAGAAGTACCTGATTCAGGCAGGGTGAAAAATTTGTAATTTCACATCACATACTAAGTAATACATGTAATTAAAAAGTGTCGGCGCCTGCACCGACACAGTACCGAGAATCGGGCGAAATCCTGTGGGATGAAAGAAACACACACAGGTTTTTCGTGTCAAGCCAGAAGAGGAAGAGAGCCCTGGTTTCTTTATTGACCAAACTATATATCCAAAGTACACCAAGTAGCAGGTATCTGCCAAGCACAGTGGGGAACCCTGGCTGAGACTGTGGTAACAAAGGACCTACTATCTGACCTGAGTAAATTAGGGAAATAACCAGGAAGGCCAGCCTAATTCTTTGACTCAGGTGAGAAGTACCTGGCCAGACTGTTCAGAGTTGGGAACAAAAAGCTTCCAAGTGCAAGGGCAGGGCTCAGCAGGGGTCAAACCTTGCTGGAGACCCAGAAGGCTCTTGTTCTGGCTGGAAACATTCTGGGAATTCAAACTTCTTGTGCTGTAAATTACAGGGAGAGGCTTTTGATCTACAATCTCAGTCACAAGGAGACCGGGCCCAAATCCAGTGCGGCCCCCACAAAAAAGTATATGGGTGGATATTTAATTTTGGAAGATGAGCTTGAGACAGTGGATGATAAATTCCTATTTTGGGACCCGTAATATAGAGATATGTGCAATCTTTGTTTACAAACTTAAATCATCCCCAAATTGTATAGCACATGCCACTGTCTGTAGCTTGGTGTGTCATGATATAGATCTCAGCAGTTAACATTTCACATAGGGACAAGGATAAAAACTATCTCATTAATGCCATTCCTTCTATGAAGAAGGACCTGCTGTTTTTCAAAGTCACTTGTAGTTTTCTTTGCATAAAGTGAATTTTGATTATTGCTTTATAAATTTCATTATTTATGCACAGATGCTATATTCCTGTACTTGTTTCTATTCTCCAATGTTTCCCAGAAATTAAGAATTTCCTTCTTTAGCCTAGTAAGAGCACCAGTGGAAGGGGAAGACTTTGGTCCTGCCAAGACTGAACCCCCCAGTGAACATGATTGTTGTGGGGAGGGCCGTAATGGGGAGAGGATGGGGAGGGGAACATCAATATATAAGGGGATGGGGAGGGGTTAGGGGATGTTGGCCTGGAACCCGGGAAAGGGAATAACAATCGAAATGTAAATGAGAAATACTCAAGTTAATAAAGATTAAAAAAAAAAGAATTTCATTCTTTCTTCTAAAGAGAATTTATATCTTCCTTTTTCGAACAACATGTCTGTAGCTCAGGCTTTCTTAATGTCATACAGTTAAGATTGATTTGAACACCTAATCCTGCCTCTACTGACCAGTGGTCAGAAGACTGTCCTCCAACTCTTTTCAAGCTCTCGTCTCTCTTGTCAGTAAGGAGGAAAAGAACAGATGAATGAGTGTTGTCTAACCGCCCTGTGTTAAGGATGCGAGAACTACAAATTACAAGGAACCTGTGTGGTTAAGAATTGAGTTCTCTTTCCAACTTTGGAGCTGGTGTAATCAAAGCCCAAAAAAAGGAGGAGGAATAAAGAATGTGAGGCATTTCTGCTTTGGAAGTGGTTCCCATTAACCGTGAGTAGGCAATCAGTAAATTTCCAGACTGGCCATCTTGGGGCGTTTTCCAGATCAGAGCAAAAAGGAGCTGAACTTATATGTATAAACCAAATTTCTGTATTTCCACTAGTTTGGGAAAAAGAAGATCTAGACAAAGTGTGGCTGTTCCTAACCAGGAAAGTTATTATTCCTGTTTGAAAATACACAATGTAAGAGAAAAAGTATAATGCTTGGTGCGCTCTAGTACACACTTCAGTCCTTGAAAAATATCGGATCATCCAGCATGTTTTGAATTTGACAAATAGTATTTGAGAATATAATTAATCCATTTCCTCTCCTTTCCCATAGTGGTAAGTATGAATCCATGGGACAAATGACTGGGGGGCCCTGTTTATCACATCAAAGCAAAGCTGGCCTTCTGATTCTCTCACCAGAACTCAGTCCTAACCTATGACAGCATATTGCTGGCATACCTCCTCCTCTAGCCCAAGAATAAGGATGCCATTCTCCCAGCTGCAATTCCTTATGGAATCCAACCATTCAGTTTCTGATCTTTCTCATTTCTCATTATCATTCTGACCCCGTCCTTGGTGTGGCTCTTGCTTCTTCCCTGCTTCCTGTCTCAACAAGTTTCAAGGTCATGTCTACTGTTGGCTGTCACAGATAAGCCTACATCTCTCTGTGTTCTCTCTTTTGTGTACAATAAACTCTACTCCACCATGCATTGGAGCAGGGATGTCCTTTACTTTATACATTGTATGTATAACTGAATATGCAAAGAAGGGACACTGCCTTCGCAAAGATGAATGAGTGCTCTTGGAGACTGGGACATTCTATTAAATGCAAACTTCCAAGCCTAGGGCTTTGTCTGTACCTAATATGGAACTGCAGAGCTTGAAGGCCTCAGCTGTTGGAGTCATTTGCTCTGTCATCCCCCAGTAGAGGAGCTGCTAGTCATATGATGCACAAATGAGCTTTCCATTCTAATGAGTGACTCTGGCAAGCCTATCATTCAGAGATAGTAGAGAAAGGTGTCTTTAGAGTTCTTTATAGTATTCTCCTCAGATGTGTCTGTAGCAAACTGTGAGGAAGACCACAAGACATTCCTTGATGACTGTGGGGAATCTCCATTGCCAGGGCAAGAGTAGCAAGTCTGGTGACATACCCAACTGTGATCTGCAGGTACTAAGATGCACTGTGGGTCAGACTCTGGTTCTGTTGTCCATGCGGTAATTAGAGCAGAGTCTCTTGATTTTGATCCTTCCTGAGTGTGAATGCACATGAGTGGAAGGGGCTCTGTAGCCCTTGGAGACGCCAGGTGTTGCACTTACATCTCACGATCCAGGACATGCACACAGGTGTTGCTTTGCGTTTTTTTTCCAGTAGGACAGGATTGGCAAAGTGAAGGCTTGATTTCTTGAATTTCTTTGTTTTTTTAATGGATGGGGGTGTTTAGACAGGGTTTCTCTGTGCAGTCCTGATTGTCCAGAACTCACGTAGATCTGCCCACCACTTCCTCTTGAGCACAGTGATTAAGGGCAATTTTGAACACATCTGACTAATGTTACATTTTTTCTCAATCTGTACTAAATTGGGTATTTCTTATTTACATTTCAAATGCTGTTCCCTTTCCCGGTCTCCATGCCAACATCCCCCTAGCCTCTGTCCTTCCCTTTCTATATGGTTGTTCCCCTCCCAATTCCCCATATTACCACGCACCTCCCCAAGAATCCCGTTCACTGGGGATCCAGCTATGGCAGGACCATGGGCTTCCCCTTCCACTCGTGTCCTTACTAGGCTTTTCATTGCTATCTGTGCAGTTGGAGCCCAGGGTCAGTCCATGTATAGTCTTTGGGTAGTGGCTTAGTCCCTGGTAGCTCTGATTGCTTGGCATTGTTGTTCATATGGGGTCTCAAGCCCCTTCAGCTCTTTCAGTCCTTTCTCTGATTCCTTCATCACGGGTCCTGTTCTGAGTTTAGTGCTTTGCTACTGGCATTCGCCTATGTATTTGCCATATTCTAGCTGTGTCTCTCAGGAGATGTCTACATCTGTTTCCTGTCAGCCTGCACTTTTAGCTTCATCCATCTTATCTAGTTTGGTGGCTGTATATGCATGGGCCACATGTGGGGCAGACTCTGAATGGGCTTTACTTCAGCTTTTGTTCTAAACTTTGCCTCCTTATCCTGTCCCTTTTAAAGAAGGACTGAAGCATCCGCATTTTGGTCATCCTTCTTGAGTTTCATGTTTCCTGTGCATCTATAGTAGTTCAAGAATTTGGGCTAATAACCACTTATCAATGAGAGCATACCAAGTGTGTTTTTCTGTGATTGGGTTACGTCACTCAGGGTGATATTTTCCAGTTTCATCCATTTGCCTATGAATCTTATAAAGTCATTGTTTTTGATAGCTGAGTATTATTCTATTCTGTAGATGGACCACATTTTCTGTATCCCTTCCTCTCTTCAAGGGAATCTGGATTCTATCCAGCTTCTGGCTATTATAAATGAGGCTGCTATGAACATAGTGGAGCATGTGTTTGTTATATGTTCGAGCATCTTTTGGGTATGTGCCCAAGAGAGGTATAGCTGGGTCCTGAAAGAATTCCAGGAAAACATAATCAAACAGGTGAAGGAGTTAAAAGTTGAAATAGAAGCAATAAAAAAGGACACAAATACAGCACTACAAAGGATAATAAATGGTAAAGCCCAACATGAAGGAGGCAAGCTACACCCTAGAAAAAGCAAGAAACTAATAGTCTTGGCAACAAAACAAAGAGAAGAAAAGCACACAAACATAATCTCACAGCCAAATATGAATACAACAGGAAGCAATAATCACTATTCCTTAATATCTCTCAACGTCAATGGTCTCCACTTCCCAATAAAAGACATAGATTAAGAAACTGGGTACGCAATGAGGACCCTGCATTCTGCTGCCTACAGGTAACACACCTCAGAGAAAAAGACAGACACTACCTCGGAATGAAAGGCTGGAAAACAACGTTCCAAGCAAATGGTCTGAAGAAGCAAGCTGGAGTAGCCATTCTAATATCAAATATAATCGATTTTCAATTAAAAGTCATCAAAAAGATAAAGAAGGACACTTCATATTCATTCATCTGAGGAAAAATCCACCAAGATGAACTCTCAGTCCTAAATATCTATGCTCCAAATACAAGGGTAACTACATACATAAAAGAAGCCTTAGTAAAGCTCAAAGCACACATTACTCCTCACGCAATAATAATAGGAGATTTCAACACTGCACTCTCATCAATGGACAGATCATTGAAACAGAAATTAAACAGAGACATAGACAGACTAAGAGAAATCATGATCCAAATGGACTTAACAGATATTTATTTATATTACATTCTATCCTAAAACAGAAGGATATACCTTCTTCTCATCACCCCATGGTACTGTGTCATGATGATGACAATTACTGTTGGTTTCTGATGCTTCGCTTGTGGGCTTGCCTATTGCCATCCAGTTATTGCTAATGTTAATTGGTCTTGTTTTTTCTGACTTTAGCTTGTTCCTCCTGGAATCTCATATACCTCTGATCTTAGGAATGGAATGCTCCTGGGAGACCAGTTCTCTCTAGCCTTGTTTTGGGTCTGGAGGGCTATGACACACCCTTAGCTCTGGGCTCTGATAGAGACCAGGTGTTTCCTCTCCCATGTCTCCCCACAATTCCATTGCCAGGAATGTTCCCAGTTTGTCTCTCCTTTAACAACTGTGCAGCAAATGTGTGTTCCAACCTGTGTGATTCGCAATGAGAGCACTCCTAAGAGACCATCTCTCTGTGGGAAGGTTTTTGGTCTAGAGAGCAATAAGACAGCTCCAGCTCTGGGAGCAGATGGAGACCAGAAGGGTCCCATCTCAACCAGCCAGGCAGCATGTACATGAGCATAGGAGCCCCCAACACATACAATAGAGGACATTTAGGTCTGGACCCATTCAGAGAAGATACACATATCTTCAGGAGACTTACGGCGACACAATGTGGGATGGTGGGATAGGGACATCCTCTTGGGTGTTGTAGGGAAGAGGTGTGGAATGTGGAACAGTGAGGTTAGACCAGGAGGGGGATAACACTGGAATGAAAAAAAAATTGAACAATCAATTAAGAAATAAAGAGGAAACACATCTGGGCCAATTTCAGTTACATTTTCCCACTGTCCAGAATTTAAGGGTAGATGCTTGTATAGATTAAAGTGTCAACTGTTTTAGGATGTGGGTGTTACAGTTTAGTCAATGATATTCGTTTGATCTTTGGTGTTAGAGTACAAGTGTTGTGTTTTGAGGAGCACAAGATAAACAGCCAGGGCATTATTAGAGACCGTAATTATGTTTTCAAAAACAAAAAGATGAGTAAAGGAAGGTGGCCACCAATGGGAAGTCCACAACTCATGTCTGCCTGGGAATGAGAACTTAGTTTTACCAGATGATGAATTGGAGGGTGATGAAAAAGGCAGGGGGTATTTTTGGGGCTGGGGATTGTTTCTTTGTTGCTTCTTCCCAATTGGTGTGGATTGGTTCTAATGTCCTCTAATGCTAAATTGGTTCCCAAATTACATGAGAATCCTGCATTTGAGACCTGAGACTCCCTATCCCCAGCACGTTCTTATTGGTAAAATTACAAGAGACCAATGTCTAGGCAGAGACAGAGGAATCACTTTTGGATTCAAGAGCAAAGAGGATCACCAGACCAGGAAACGAATTGGATGCAGGCTTGAGAGCTGAGAAAGACAGAGTACCCTCCATGTAAGTGGCATGGAACAGGAGCCTCAGCGGTGTCGCCCCAAGTCGGTTGTGAGTAGCAAAGATGTGATAAAGATTTTACTAAGCAATCAATCAGAACTGTCACAGGGAGGGTCGTTAGCAATGTGTAAGTTTGGGAGTGGCCCAGGGAATGAGATGATTTATGCATATTAAATACAGATCTGTGTGTGCTTATGGTGGGTGGTTTGTGTGTGTGTGTGTGTGTGTGTGTATCCTTCATTTGAACATCCATACCATTGATTGTTGTGGATGTGTACATATTTTTTAAAGTTCTGAGGTTCTCCAGGTACCAAATAGGTCCCATTTGGTACTTCCACTTCAAGGATGTCATCAAAGGAGATTATCTAAAGATGCTAGATAACGTAAAAGAAATGAGATGTATTTTAATAAAATATGTAGTGTGTGTGTGTTTGTGTGTGTGTGTGTGTTTACTGTGATATGGGTTAGTAAGGTATGTAAGATGTTGAGATTGGGAGACAAAATTTTAGATCCTCTTTATACAGTGTTCGAACTTATGTTGTGATTATTACATACTGTAGACATTTCCTATTGCAAAGATATGCAAATAAAATTAGCTAAAATATCATAGTCAAAAAGTGTCTTCTGTACATATTGTAAAATAACAAGTGTTTTTTCAATATTGCCATGTCCACGAGAATAGGCAGCGAAGTTAAGAGAACAGATAGGACAAGCAGTCAACAGGCTGAGGGTCCATCTCTCTTTCAGTTGTTTGGGAACATATATAAATAACAACCTTCAAGCTGCTCATGGGGTATACATGTTTTCGGGTGTGGGCACAGGTCCAGGCCATGAATCCTCTTTGGTTTTTGGATAATTCTCTGGGATCCTTTAAGTACTGAGGTCAATGAACTCTGTTGTTCTACCTGTGAAATTGTTATTCCTTCCAGATTCCTCAATTCCTCCTGGAAAATATTCCACCAGTTCCAGGAGCTCCCTCCAGTGTTTGGCCATTTTGGAAAGCTACTACCTGGGTCCTCCAAGAGGACAGATATGCTAGGCTCCTGTCTGTAAGGACGCAGAGTATCATTAATGCTGTCAGAGATTGGTTGTTATCCATGAGATGGGTCTGAAGTTGGACCAGTCATTGGTAGCCCATTCCCTCAGACCCTACTCCTTCTTTGTCCCTGCATCTCCTGTAGGCAAGAAGGTTTTGTAGATGGGTTAGTATGATGATTCCTTCACTGGGAGTCCTGTCAGGTTACAGAAGGTGGTCACTTCAGGCTCCATCTCACACGCTCCTTGGAGTGAGTCTCAGCTACCATCACACTAATACATTCCATGGAGCGTCCCCTAACCAGATCTCTGGCACATCCTAGACAATCATGTCCCAATCATATTATTCCTTCTGGAGATGCCCCCTACCTCCTCACATCTGTCATCCTCTAGTGTGTTGGGGTCCCTTGGTAGGGTCACAGCAATCAAGTTAGTGGGCAGGCAGAGAAACTGTGCAACACTACATACAATTTGTTCTCTCTCAGTACCATTTATAGGAAAGCAATATAAAAATTTCTCACAGCTTCTAAATCTAAACAGCCTTTACTACACAAATGGTTGTTCATCTGTGTACAAGCTAACCTAAATCAATTTGCAGTTTGAGATGTCTGTCTGGAGTCATAGTGTTCTGAGTGTGGCTAGGGGTCAGCTCAAACCTTCATGCTTGCATGTTACCTTCCAAGGTTTAACTGCTTATAATAGATACTGTGAACAAGGCAAATCTCATAATAAACACGGTGAAAAAATCAAATCTAACAAAGGACATCATATAGATGGGATTGGCTTACAGGTTCAGAGTTTCAGCCCACTATCATCAAGAGAGGAACATGGCAGCATCCTGGTAGGCATAGTACAGGAGGATCTCAGAGTTTTACATCATTATCTGAAGGCTGCTAGCAGAATACTGGCTTCCAGGCAGCTAGGAAAGGGATCATAATGACCACAACCACAGTGATATACCTTCTCCAATGGTACACACCTAACAACTCCACCCACTTGGCCAAGCATGTACAAAACAACACAATGTAAGTTCTTTATTATCTGAGCTATTTACAGCCTGACTCAGTGGAGTACCTATTGGCAAAGGAGCATTCTGCACAAGAGGTACACTTTATGAAGCTGTGCACACTTTCTCAGACAGAAAGGCCCAGGGATTCATCAAAAGATGTTGTACCCTCTGGGCATCTGTGCCCTCTGTGTAGAGCAAGGTTTCAGCCCCTCACTAAGCATCTTGCTTTAGAGGCTAGTATTTCACCAGATGGAGCAAATTTAGGGATGCCTCCTAATGTCCATCAGCCCAACTTCTGTGTCCTGTCTGCCCTGGTGTCCCTCGTCTTTGCAATTCCACTCTTTCAGTTCTTACTCTGATTCCTTCAACAGGGATCCCGTTTTCAGTTCAGTGGTTTGAAGCTGGCATTCGTCTATGTATTTGCCATATTCTTGCTATATCTCTCAGGAGAGATCTATATCCGGTACCTGTCAGCCTGCACTTCTTTGCTTCATCCATCTTATCAAGTTTGGTGGCTGTATACATATGGGATACATGTTGGTCAGGATCTGAATGGGCGTTCCTTCAGCCTCTGTTCTAAACTATGCCTTCCTATTCCCTCCCTAGGTTATTCTTGTTCCCCTTTTACAAATGGACTGAAGCAGTCGCATTTTGGTCATACTTCTTGAGTTTCATGTGTTCTGTGCATCTAGGTTAATTAGAGCATTTGAGCTAATATACACTTTTCAATGAATGCATACATTTGTGTTTTTCTGTGATTGGATTACCTCACTCAGGATGATATTTTTCAGTGCCATCCATTTGCTTATGAATTTCATAGAGTCATTGTTTTTGATAGCAGAGTAGTATTCCATTGTGTAGATGTACCACATTTCCTGTATCCATTCCTTTGTTGAAGGACATCTGGGTTCTTTCCAGCTTCTGGCTATTATAAATAAGGCTTCTATGAACATAGTGGACCATATGTCTTTGTTATATGTTGGAGCATCTTTTGGGTATATGCCCAAGAAAGGTATAGGTGGAACTTCAGGTAGTACAATGTCCTCTTTTCTGAGGCACCTTCAGACTCATTTCCTGAATGGTTGTACCAGTCTGTAATCCCACCAACAATGGAGGAATGTTTCTCTTTCTCCACATCCTCACCAGCATCTGCTGTCACCTGAGTTTTATATCTTAGCCATTCTCACTGGTGTGGGGTGGAATCTCAGGGTTCTTTTGATGTGCATTTCCCTTATGACTAAAGATGTTGAACATTTCTTTAGGTGTTTCTCAGTCATTCATCATTCCTTAGTTGTGACTACTGGTTGACCTGGGACTCCCAACATAAGTACACCAAAGACTGTATGGTCTGGACTCTGTGAAAGAATACACACCTAACCCTTGAGAGCCTTGATATCCATGGGAGTGGGAAAAAGCTTGTGGGATATTGTGTTTGTATCTGTTTGGGGACATCCTTTTGGAGACAGGGTAGGAGGAATGAGATGAGGAACTGTTGGAGGGCAGAAAGGAGGGAGATAAGGACTGGACTGTAAAAAATGATTAAAGATAAGTTTACAAAGTAATTTACCTTCCTGGTTGTTAGAAATATCTCTTTTAAATTCCCAGTGAAAGACCCCCTTCGCCTGGCCACAATCTAAGTTTGCAATCATCCTACTGACTGAATAAAGTTAGACCTTAATTACAGAAAGGTAGATAAATAAATAGGTAGATAGATGTAGAGATATTATATATATGTATATATATGTATGTATATATATATATATAGAGAGAGAGAGAGAGAGAATATACCTTGCATTATTAATTCAAAAGATTGAAGTTAGTGTGAGAAGACAGTAATTAACATGGAATATTTTCAGGTTCACTTGTAGGACACAGCATTATAAGGCCAGGACCAATAATTTTTGAAATGGTAATTTCAGGACATTGCCACCAAGCTCTCTTAACACCTCTGCTTAACAGAGACAGATCTCTGTTAAGTACTTTTGCAATATTAACAGAAAATATATCCTTGTTGTCTACTAAAAAATTAAGGGCCTGGGGTCATGGGATGCTCATTCTAAAGGTAATCACAAGGAAACTTTGAGTAAATGACTGGCTTGATATGTAAAATAAAAGGCTGGGATTGTTATCTGCATGGCATGAGCTACACAGAGAATTTTCTTTGAACCACTCAATAAATAAATAAATTGCTGCTCAATAAAGAGTACAACTCTCGTGTAGGTAGGACAATTAGACTCAGAAAAACTTGACTTCCCTCTGTAGCCATTCAATGCAATCAATGCAGTTTGTTCAGTCCTGAATCCATATGCACACATCACCTGAAATGGACTCATCATGCTTTATTCATGTATGTGAACATACTTTTTCACACATAGTTAAAAGTAATCAGAAATTGATGGGAAAAGTTTTGGGACATGATGGTCCTAGGAATAAATGGGACAACTGATGTAGCACACATTCATTAAGAAGGATAAAAATAATTTTAAATTACAAAATGGCTAGTCGGCCAAGTTAGAGCTAAGAATAATTTATGTTGTTGCCAAAGATTAATGTTCCATCCCTACAAATTGGTTTTGCTGTAATTCCAGTCCCATGCTTCTCCTGTGATTGTATGTCCTCTGTGGAGCAGACATGTGCAAACACATGAAAACCCACTCAATCATGTTCACAAGCACAGGTTTTCTCTAGAGACATACATACATACATATGATCATGAATTAATTGTAACATAAATGTAAACAGTGTATTAATCTGGCAGAGTTATTTCTTTACCTTTTGTTGTTCCCATTCCCTGCACAACAAAACTTAGATTTACTTAAAAGTGCTCCTCGATTGCTCAGCAATCAAAGGACCTATGCTGACCTTCTATGCTGACCTGGCTACCTCCAAACCCTATCCTGTGGTACTTATTTAAAATTATTGATTTGACTCTTCTGACCATTTTTTCATGGGTCAGTTTCATTTGTCCACACAGCACATCTGCTCCCCACCTCTCCTTCCTCTTCCCAGTGGAATTCCCATCCTGGTCTCTGATTCTGCCCAATCACTGATTCAGGATTCCTTGATCAGTATTACAAGACAGAGAATATGTGATAAGAATTGTGTACACAAACTTACAAACTTGAAAGAGGAGATTCTTGGTATAATCATTACAGTGTGTCTTCCCAATTAAAATAGGATTTAAGGTATCAGCTCAGGCTTTCCTAAGATCATAATCAAGATTTATTTGAACACCTAATCCTGCCTCTGCTGACCAGTGGTCAGAGGACTGTCATGCAATTCCTTTCAGGCTGGGCTCTGTCTGCTCACTAAGGAGAAAAAGACCATGTGAATGACTGTTGCTCTACCTCCCTATATGAGGATTGACGGGAGTATGAATTAGGAGGAAGCTGTGTAACAATTTAATTCACTGACCAACGTTCAAGCAGGTATAATCACAGCCCAGAAAAAGAGGAGGAAGAAGGAAGGTAAAGCCTTTCTGCTTTGGTAGTTGTTGGCATGAGTAGGCAAGAAATCCATTTTAGAAAATCAGTAAATTTCCATACCGGCCAGCTTGGGGCATTCTACAGAGCAGGCCAATGATGATCCTGAATGATGAACTGAACTGATATATAGAAACCAAATTTCTGTGTTTTCCCTAGTTCAAAAAGAGATCTAGACTAACTGGTGTGGCTGTGCCTAACAGAAAAATTATTATTCCTCTTTGAAAATAAAGAAAATAAGAGAAAAGTTACAATACTTCGTGTGCTCTAGACCATATTTTACTCCGTGAAAAATATTGGACCATACAGTGTGTTTTAAGATTAAAAAAAAACATTTAAGAGTAAAATTAAATCATGTCTTCTTTTCCTTTCTTCCTGGTGTTAAGTCTGAAAGCCTGGGAATAGTGGCTAGGGAGGAGGGAGCTATTGATCAAAACAAAGCAAATCTGGCCTTCGGATTTTCTCATTGGAACTCAATCCCAAGCTTTCACAGCATATTGCTAGCATACCTCGCCCTCTAGCCCAAGAGTAGGGATGCCATTCTCTCACTTACACTTCCAACCATTTGATAACTGGGCTTTTTCATTTATAATTATTATTCTGACCTCTTTGTCTGGCTCTTCCTTCTCCCCTCCTTCCACTCTCCACAAGTTTCAAGGTCATGCTTTTCTTGGCTGTCCCAGAAACCCAAAGATCTATCTGTGTTCTTTCTTTTGTGTATAATAAACTCTCTAATCCAACATGCCTTGGAGCAGTGATGTCTTTTATTTTACTCAGTGAATGTATAATTGAATGTGCAAAGAATGCACACTGTGCCATGGAAAAGGGTAACAAGTGCTCTGGGAGACTGGAACATTCTATTAAATGCCAACGTCATGGACTGGGGCTCTGTCTGTACTCATGATGGAACTGCAGAGCTTGGAGGACTCAGATGTTTGAGTCATTCGCTCTGTGATTCCCCCAGTAGAGGAGCTACTACTGTCCTGGGACCCAAATGAGTTGTACAAGCTTATTAGTAACTCTGGCTATGCCTTTCAAACATGAACAATAGTGACAGGTAGTTTGAAGGTTCTTTATTGTGTTCTCCTTAGATGCATCTCTAGCAGTTGGCTATCAATCCCCTGAGAGGACAGGAACCGGATATGTCCTGACCCTGATTCTCCTAATTCCCTGGGTGCTGGTGCAGAGATGGCACTAAGCATTTTCCTCTGATGTCAGATATTTCGGCAGAGGGTAGTCTCCTCTGATTTCTTAGGAGTGTCCACAATTCTGAGGGTCCAGCTTAGTCACAACCCCTCTCATGTTTTGTGTGTGTGGAGCTGTTTGACCAGTTCCATTCAGTTCCAGATGTAGACATGGACTGTGGGTTGACACACCTGGCTGCTCCTATATTCCAATGTCCAGAGGCATTATGCAGTTTCCTCAAGGGCCAGAAATATTGTAGAGGTGGGCAGAATTGGCAATCTGTCTTGCGGTCTCAAGATTGTCTGCACTTCGGGTGTTCAGCTATATCCTCCAAAGGATTGGGAGCAGGGAGCAGTTGAATGAGATCAGAGCATTTCCTGACACATCGAGAAACCAGAGTGTCCTGTTCCAGAGCACTTCTGCCTTTCTTTGTGCTTAGTAAACCAGGCAAGTCACTTGTAGAAAAGTTGGTCTTACCTCTGCATTGAGGCGTGTAGGCAGTCCTGGTATCTGGCTTTCAGGTCTCAGCAAGGGCAATAACCTGAAGTGTCCTACCCCTGATTGCTCCTAGATCACTGGATGAAGGGGGCACTGGTGGCACTAGGCATTTTCCTCTTGGTTTGGCGATGTGGGCAGAGAATAGTCTCCACCAATTTCTCAGGAGTGTCCTCAGTTCTGTGGGTCTGGCAATCCCCCCAACAGGATAGATAAACCCTTAGCCACAATAACCAGATGGTACAGAGAGCATGTACAATTTTGAAAATCAGAAGTGAAACGGGAATCATAAGAACAGAATCTGTAAAAATGCAAAAAGGTCATCACATCCTACTACAAAAACCTACATTCAAAAAAACTTGAAAATTTGGAGGAAATGGACAATACTGTCCAAACTATTTCACAAAATGGAAACAGACGAGAACAACCAAATTACTTCTATGAAGTCACAATTACTGTTGTATTTAAACCACACAAAGACCCAACAAAGAAAGAGAACTTCAGACCAGTTTCTCTTATGAATATTGACACAAAAGTACTCAATACAATTCTTGCAAACCGAATCCAAGAACACATCAAAACCATCATCCACCATGATCAAGTAGGCTTCATCCAGGTATGCAGCAATGGTTCAACATATGGAAATCCATGAACATAATCCACTATAGAAACAAACTCAAAGGAAAAACCAAGTGATCACACTAAACCCAGGGGCTATACAAAGCTGTCCAATCTCTCCCTACTTCTTCAGTATAGTTCTCAAAGTCATAGCCAGTGAAGTCAGAAAACAAAAGGACTTCAAATGAATACAAATTGGAAAGGAAGGTGTTAAAATATCACTATTTTCAGATAATATGATAGTACACTTAAGAGACTCCAAAAGTTCCACCAGAGAACTACTAAGCCTGATAAGAAAATTAAGCAATGTGGCTGGGTATAAAATTAACTCAAACAAATCAGCAGCCTTCCTCTACTCAAAGGATAAACATACTGAGAAAGAAATTAGGAAAATTACACCCTACATAATAGTCTCAAATAATATAAAACACCTCGTTGTGACTTTAAGCAAGTGAAAGATTCGCATGACAAGAACTTCAGTCTCTGAAGAAAGAAATGGAAGAAGATCTCAGAAGATGGAAAGACCTCTCATGCCGACCATTGGCAGGATTGAAATAATAAAGATAGACATTTTGCAAAAAGCAATCTACAGATTAAATGCAATCCTGAACAAAATTCCCACTCAAATTTAGATAGAGATAGATGGAACAATTTGCAAATACATTTGGAATAACAAAAAAAAACCCAGGATAGCTAAAATAATTCTCAACAATAAAAGAAATTCTTGGGAAATCACTATTCCTGACCTCAGGAAGTGTTACAGAGCAATAGTGATAGAACCTGTATGGTATTGGTACAGAGACAGGCAGATAAATTGGCAGAATAGAATTGAAGACCCAGAATGAAGCAACACACCTATGGTCTCTTGATCTCTGCCAAAGGAGCAAAAACCATCCAATGGAGAAAAGATAGCATTTTCAACCAATGGTGGTTCATCTGGAGGTCACCATGTAGAAGAATACAAATCCATCTATTCATATCACCCCCTGTACAAAGCTTAAATTCAAAAGGATCAAGGACCTTCACATCAAACCAGATACACTCAAACTAATAGAAGAAAAGTGGAGAAGACTTTTGTACACATTGGCACTGCGGAGAATTTCTGTACAGAAAACCAATGGCTTATGCTCAAAGATCAAGAACTGACAAATGGCACCTCAAAAAACTGTGATGATTCTGTAAGTTAAAGGTCACTGTCATTAGCAAAGTAATCAAGCAACCGAGTGGGAAAAGGTCTTTTACTATCCGACGTAGCAGACTGAGGGCTAATATCCAAAATATACAAGGAACTCAAGAAGTTAGACTCCAGAGAGCCAAATAACCCTATTAAAAAAGGGGTACAGAGCTCAACATGAATTCACAGCTGAGGAATATCGAATGTCAAAGAAGAACATAAAGAAATGTTCATCAACCTTATTCATGATTGAAATGCAAATCAAAACAACCCTGAGATTCCACCACAAAACAGTCAGAATATCTATGTTAAAATAAGAATTCAGATGACAGATGATACTGGCAAGGATATGGAGAAAGAAAAACACTCCTCCATTGTTAGTAGGATTGCAAACTGGTATAACCTCTTGGGAAATCAGTCTGTAGGTTCCTCAGAAAATTAGACATTGTACTACCTGAGGACCCAGCTATACCTCTCCTGGGCATATACCGAAAAGTGCTCTAACGTACAACAAAACCACGTGCTGCACTATGTTCATAGCAGCCTTAATTATAAGAGCCATAAGCTGGAAAGAACCCAGATGCACTTGAACAGAGGAATGGAAACAGAAAATAAGGTACATCTACACAGTGGTGTATTACTCAGCTATTAAAAACAATGATTTCATGAGATTCATAGGCAAATGGAATGAACTAGAAAATAGCATCCTGAAAAAGGTAGCTCAATCACAGAAAAAGAAACACATCGTATGCACTCAATGATAAGTGGATATTCGTCCCTAAGCTCAAATAACCCAAGATGCAATCCATGAACCACATGAAACTCAAGAAGAAGGATGACCCAAGTTGAGATGCTACACTACTTCTTTAAAAGGGGAACAAAAATATCCACATGAGTGGATAAGTTGGAAAAGTGTAGAACAGACACTGAAGTATGATTATGTAGATTTGCAAGCATGGTTTTCACGTGGAAATCCAAATTAATACAAAAACAAAATTCAGGCATAAAATTGTAAACTCTTTAAGCTAGGATAGATGCCAGAATAGTGTCCCAACTCTATTGACAAAACTGATGAACTGGATGTGGTTAGTGTATATCATACCTTATAGATATAACTATTACAACAATGTTCAATGTATGTCTGAGATAAAAGGCCTTTTAAATGGACAAAATGAGAGAAATGTGCATTGGCTCTAATGCTGCTTATGTTAAATCAGTCCCCAAATTGCACAAGATTCCTGCATTTGAGACACTGAGAATGCCTATCCTCAGCTGGTTCGGATTGGTAAACTTGTGCTCTGTTGCCAGGGAGAAGTGGGTATTAACCAAATTCCAATACACCCAATATTTGTCTATCAGGAATTTTTCAATAAATAAGAAAATAACCACATTGGAGAGTAACCCTACCAATGTAATTAATGAGTAAAAGGCTTTTTACAAAAAAGTTATCCACAAATACATGACACTTACTGGGCTGGATTCCTATCAATAAGCAATTGGTAAATCATTGCATGCAGCATTATTCTCAAAAAACATCAGAAAAGTCATCCTGTAGATAAATCCATAGTTATAGGCAGTGTGCTAGCGTTTTGCACTTTACAAATTCTCTATACAAGAATAAAATGTTCAGTATATAATTAATCTCATTAGTCTAAAAGGACAGTGAAGGGAATCTATGACATTCTGTTACAGAAGATTAGTTTTTAGGAGAAACAATGTGTTCATAATCTTTTGAAGCTGTAAGATATGATCGTCCTCCTACTTTCTTAAAATTATAATAATATTTCTCTTCAATTACATAAAATTTCTCAACCAGGTATAAAACATTTTGGACGTGTATTAGCGCCTTTTCTGTTGATATGATAAAAAACAGTGTCTAAAACAACTTAAATAACAATTTAATTTACCCATGGCTTTAGAGGGGTGTAGGTTCCCATGTGATGTGACAACAGAAGTATTAAAAATTCCCTTCAGATATTGTGATTTGTTATATATGCTTGCTTGGATGTCAGTCATTAGTCAAGGCAACCTTTTGTCTTGATTTTTATGTGTCAGCCGAAAGAACACAAGTTATAACATAGAAGAAACACTTCATTCTGTCCTGTTTTGGTAACACATTTTAACAATGTTAAAGTTAAAATGTTTTAAAAGAATGTAACAGTGATAAAATAATTCCTATGTATCCAAAACAGCATTTTCATGTATACCTTAGAAGTCAATAAATATAAAAATCAGTAACTAACTGTGTTTCTCACAGCATATCTTGATTGTTATGTGTAGGTACATATTTTTTGATGTTCTATGCTTCTTCAGATTCCCATTACATGGGACTTGGTACTTCATCTTCAAGTATGTCATCAAAGGAGATAATCTAGAGATGCTAGATAATGTAAAAGAAGTGAGCTTTATTTTAATAAATACTTTATGGTATGTGTATTCCAGTTTGGTGTGTCTCTGTGTTTGGGTGTGCACATGCATGTGTGTGTTTTTAATGTTATATGGGTTTCCAAGGCATGGATGATATGTAGTGAGTGAGTGACACAATTGTAGAACCTTCTTGGCCCTCTTTATATAGTGTTCAAAGTCAGGTTAACTACCTTGTCTTCTGTAGCCCGTTCTTATTGCACAGATGTGCCAATAAATTTACCTAAAACATTACACTAGTAAAATATTGTCTTCTTTACATTTTGTAAAATAGCCAATGATTTTTCATTAATACCATGTCCATGAGACTAAGCAGTGATGTTAGAACAGACCCCACAGGGAGCCAACAGAATCAAGGACTCACTCTGCTCCAGGTATTGGGGAACCTACCTGAATAAAAAGCTCCAAGCTGAACATATGCTAGGCATGTTTTCAGGGGGTAGCACAGGTCCAGTCCATGAATGCTTTTTGGGTTGTGGATAGTTCTCTGACAACCCTTAAATATAGAGGTCAATTAACTCTGTTGGTCTATGTATGAAGTTCTTATTACCCCCAGATTCCTCAATTTCTCCTAAAATATATCACAAACTTCTGGTGCTCTCTCCAGTGTTTAACCATTTTGTACAGCTGCAGCCTGGAGCCTCTAAAAGGACAGATATGCTAGGCCCCTGTCTGTCAGGATGCAGAGTATCATTAATACAGTCAGGGATTGGTTCTTGTCCATGGGATTCATCTGAAATTGGACCAGTCATTGGTTGGCCACTCCCTCAGACCCCACTCCTTCTTTGTCCCTGCACCTCCTGTAGACAGGAAGGTTTTGTAGATGGGTTAGTATGATCAGTCCTTCATTGGGAGTCCTGTCAGGTTAGAGGAGGTGGTCACTTCAGGCTCCATATCACATACTCCTTGAAGTGTCTCAGCTACCATCACACTCACTCATTCCATGGATCATCCCCCATTCCAGGTCTCTGGCACATCCTAGAGAAGCCCTTCCGCAGCCTCTCATTCCTTCTGGAGATGCCCCCGCCTTTTCACTTCTGTCATCATCTAATGTGTAGAGGTCCCTTGGTAGGGTCACAGCAATCAGGACAGTGGGGAGGTAGAGAAGCTTTGCAACGCGGCATGCATTATTGAATTCTCCAGTGGCATTTATACACAAGCAGAATAAAAATTTCTCACAGCTTCTAACTCACAGCAGCTTCTATTACTCAAACAGTAGTTTATCTGGGTACATGTGGACCTAAATCAACTTGCAGTCTGAGATATCTGTCTGGGGTCTCACTCTTCTAAGTGTAGATAGAGGTCAAATCATTCCTTCCTGCTTGCATGGATTAACTGCTGGGAACAAAACCAGGAACAAGGGAACAAGGGAGATTCACTGGAGGACAGACAGGTAAGCTATTGGAAGAAAAGCGGTTGTGCTGCTGAAATTCTGATCTGCAGGTATTGCAAAACATTGGCCTAGGCTGGAACCACTATGCTGTGTCTTTTTAAAACCCTCGAACCCTAAGGATAAGGCTGATGTCACTCAAAATTCACTAGCCAATCAGCACCTCGAGAGGGAGTTAGCAGTCAGGGGAGGAGGTGGCTCTTCCAGGTACAAGGTCAGCAACTTCCTTTGGAAACTCAGCCCCTCTGAGTGCTTCCGGATGTTACATTCTGAGTCACTCTTCAGGTTGCTGTGAGAGGAGCTCAGAACACCCAACATGGTAAGTGCAAGATCATGTCCACAAACAGGAGGAGCAAGCTGCTTAGCAAAGGATACATCCCAGTGGCTGGACGGAAAGCGGCAGCCAGAACTAACACAGCCACTTGTGAGGTCCAATGCAGTACCAGAGTGTGGATACTGAATTACTTTATTATGAAACCTGCATTTCTCCGAAATCGTTATGGCGGCCGCTTGTGTTGAGAAATATACTTGGCAGGATATCAACCCTGAAACCCCGGGATTTAAACTATCTTCTAAAAGTTCTGAACTTGATAGTTAACAGTTAGTTATAAGGTCCATTTGGCTTGATTTTTGGATGCTGTGAAATATCTCGTGTGTTGTGTAGTACTCTAATTATAAGCTGTGTACTACATGAGTAGAAATGAGAATGTAATGATTTACCAACGTTTAGATTATAATAAGTTACACTAAGTAGAATGTAGCTGAGGTAGGACTGCTTATAAACACCTCACAGGTATGGAGTATGCTAAGCAGTCCTGTTTAAGATTAGGATAGTAGTGTATATGTTTGTTTAGCAGCATTGTCCAGATATTTGTCTCCAAACCATAAAAAAGGGGACTAATCTTGCTTAAACTCAGCGATAAGACCCATGATGGTCTCAAAGAACAGGACCCTAACAAAATGCCCAAGGTGAGATTATAGGGTCACAAAGAACATTGAGGCCTGGTCTGCCCTATAGATATGATTATCAGTTCCACGTCAACTGTGGACTTCGCTAGGAATGATTTTGGATACTTAGGGTTCCCTTGTACAGCACTGTTTTATTAGACTTCTCCTGAGTTTGTACCATTGTATGAGAGTTACTGATTGCTTCATAGAAATTTCCACTTGGTTCTACTTATCCCCTGTAAATAATATAAAAGACGCTACTCTTTAGAAGCTTACTTGGTATAAGACAACACAGCTTGTGCATGATCTACCCACCACAGCTGCTGCAGATTCTACCTTCTACCTTTCCTAGCATTCTCATCCTCTGGACCTCCAAATCAGGACCCCATCACTGGAGGCGGAAACTTAGGGTTGTTTTGATTTGCAGTTCCCTTATGACTAAAGATGTTGAACATTTCTTTAGATGCTTGTCAGCCATTTGGCATTCCTCAACTGTGAATTCTTTGTTTACCTCAGAACCCCATTTTTTAATAGGGTTATTTGTCTCCCTGCAGTCTAACTTCAGGTGTTCTTTGTTTATTTTGGATATAAGCCCTCTATCAGTTGTAGGATTAGTAAAGATCTTTTCCCACTCTGCTGGTTGCCAATTTGTCCTAACAACAGTGTCCTTTGCCATACAGAAGTTTTCCAGTTTTATGAGATCCCATTTGTCGATTCTTGATCTTAGAGCATAAGCCATTGGTGTTTTGTTCAGGAAATTTTATCCTGTGTCCATGTGTTCGAGATTGCTCCCCACTTTTTCTTCTATCAGTTTGAGTGTATCTGGTTTGATGTGGTGGTCCTTGATAGACTTGGACTTAAGCTTTGTACAGGGTGATGAGTATGGATCAATCTGTATTCTTCTACAAGCTGACCCCGAGTTGAACCAGCACTGTATGCTGAAAGGGCTATCTTTTTTTTTTCAATGGATGGTTTTGGCTCCATTGTCAAAAATCAAGTGACCATAGGTGTGTGGATTCATTGTTCTATGCCACATGTCTATGTGCCTGTCTCTTTACCAATATCATACAGTTTTTATCACTTCTGCGCTGTAATACTGTTTGAGTTCAGGGATAGTGATTCCCCCAGAAATCCTTTTACTGTTGAGGAAAGTTTTAGCTATTCTGGGTTTTTTCATAGTCCAGATGAATTTTCAAATTATTCTGTCTAACTCTATGAAGAAATGGATTGTAATTTTGATAGGGATTGCATTGAATCTGTAGATTGCTTTTGGTAAAATGGCCATTTTTTTCGATATTAATCCTGTAAATCCATGAGCGTGGGAGATCTTTCCATCTTCTGAGATTTTCTTCAATTTCTTTCTTCAGAGGCTTGAAGTTCTTATCATACAGATCTTTCCCCTGCTTGGTTAAAGTCACACCAAGGTAGTTTATATTATTTGGGACTATTATGAAAGGTGTCATTTCGCTAATTTCTTTCTCGGCTTGTTTCTCTTTTGTGTAGAGGAAGGCTATTGATTTATTTGAGTTGATTTTGTACCAAGCCACTTTGCTGAAGATGTTTATCAGTTTTAGCATTTCTCTGGTTGAACTTTTGGGATGACTTAAATATACTATCATATCATCTGCAAATAGTGATATTTTGACTTCTTCCTTTCCAATCTCTATCCCTTTCATCTCCTTTTGTTGTCTGATTCCTCCGGCTAGGTCTTTGAGAACTATATTGAGTAAGTAGGGAGAGAGTGGGAAGCCTTGTCTAGTCCCTGATTTTAGTGGGATTGCTTCAAGTTTCTCTCCATTTAGTGTAATGTTAGCTACTGATTTGCTGTATATAGCTTTTACTATGTTTCGGTATGTGCCTTAAATTCCTGTTCGGTCCAGGACTTTTAGAATGAAGGGGTGTTGAATTTTGTCAAATGCTTTCTCAACATCTGATGAAACTATCATGTGGTTTTTATCTTTCAGTTTGTTTATATGGTGCATTACGTTGATGGTATTCCGTATGGTAAACCATCCCTACATATCTGGGATGAATCCTGCTTGATCATGATGGATTATTGTTCTGATATGCTCTTGGATTTGGTTTGCAAGAATTTCATTGGAAATTTTTGCATCGATATTCATAACAGAAATCAGTCTGAAGTTCTCTTACCTTGTTGGGTCTTTGTGTGATTTAGGTATAAGAGTAATTGTGGCTTCATAGAAGGAATTCGGTATCGCTCTGTCTATTTCTATTTTGTGGAATAGTTTGGATAGTATTGGTATGAGGTCTTCTATGAAGGTCTGATAGAATTCTCCACTGAACCCATCTGTACCTGAGCTCTTTTTGGTTTGGAGACTTTATTGACTTCTTCTATTTCTTTAGGAGGTATGGGGTTGTTTAAATAGTTTTTTGGTTCCCGATTTAACTTCGGTGCCTGATATCTGTCTAGGAAATTGTCCATTTCCTCCAGATTTTTCAAGTTTTGTCGAATATAGGCTTTTGTAGTCGGATCTGATGTTTTTTTGAATTTCCTCTGATTCTGTAGTTATGTCTCCCATTTCTTATCTGATTTTCTTTATTTGGACACACTCTCTGTGTCTTCTTGTTAGTCTGGATATGGGTTTATCTATCTTGTTGATTTTCTCAAAGAATCATCTTTTGGTTCTGTTTATTCTTTGTATAGCCTTTTTCTATCTACTAGGTTGATATCAGCTCTGATTTGATTATTTCCTGTCCTTTACTCCTGGGGGTATTTGCTTCTTTTTCTTCTAGAGCTTTTAGGTGTGCTGTCAAGCTGCTGACATATGCTCTCTCCTGTTTCTTTCTGTAGGCACTCAGAGCTGTGAGTTTTCCTCTTAGCACAGCTTTCATTGTGTCCCATAAGTTTGGTTATGTTGGACCTTCTTTTTCATTAAATTCTAAGAAGTCTTTCATTTCTTTCTTTATTTCTAGATCATTGTTCAACTTCCCTGTATATGTGGGCGTTCTTTCCTGGCTGTTATTGAAGACCAGCTTTAAGTGTAGTGGTTTGATAGGACGCATGGGATTATTCCTTTCTTTCTATATCTGTTGAGGTCTGTTTTGTGCCCGTTTATATGGTCAATTTTGGAGAAAGTAGCATGAGGTGATGAGAAGGAGGTATATCTTTTTGTTATAGGATAGAATGTTGTATAAATATGTGTTTAAGTCCATTTGGTTGATGACTTCTTTTAGTCTGACTATGTCTCTGTTTAATTTCTATTTCTGTGATCTCTCTATTGGTGAGAGTGGGGGTTGAAATCTCCTAGTATTATTATGTGAGGAGCAAAGGTGTGCTTTGAGCTTTAGTAAGGTTTCTTTTATGTATTTAGGTGCCCTTGTATTTGGAGCATAGATATTGATGAATGAGAGTTCATCTTGGTGGATTTTTCCTTTTGTGAATATGAAGTGTCCTTCCTTATCTTTTTTGATGACTTTTGCTTGAAAATTGATTTTATTTGATATGAGAATGGCTACTCCAGATTCCTTCTTCAGACCATTTGCTTGGAAAGTTGTTTTCCAGCCTTTTACTCAGAGGTAGTGCTGTCTTTGTTTCTGAGGCGTGTTTCCTGTAGGCAGCAAAATGCTGGATACTCATTACGTATCCAGTTTGTTAGTCTGTGTCTTTTTATTGGGGAATTGAATCCATTGGTGTTGAGAGGTATTAAGGAATAGTGATTGTTGCTTCCTGTTATATTTGTATATGGATGTGGGATTATGTTTGTGTGCTTTTCTTCACTTTGTTTTGTTGCAAGACGATTAGTTTCTTGCTTTTTCTAGGGTGTAGCTTGCATCCTTGTATTGGGCTTTACCATTTATTATCTTTTGTATGACTGGATTTGTAGAAAGATATTGCGTGAATTTGATTTTGACATGGAATATCTTGGTTTCTCCATCTATATTAATTGAGAGTTTTGCTGGATACAGTAACATGGGCTGGCATTTTTGTTCTTGTAGAGTCTGGGATATCTGGCTTTCATAGTATCTGGTGAGAAGGCTGGTGTAATTCTGATAGGTCTGCCTCTGGACGTTACTTGACCTTTTTCCCTTAGTACTTTTAATATTCTTTTTTTGTTTTCTGCATTGGGTGTTTTGACTATTATGTGATGGGAGGAGTTTCTTTTCTGGTCCAATCTATTTGCAGTTCTGTAGGCTTCTTGTATGTTCATGGACATCTCTTTCTTTGGGTTAGGGAAGTTTTCTTATATGATTTTGTTGAAGATATTTACTGGTCCTTTGAGTTGGAAGTCTTCACTCTCTTCTATTCCTTTTATCCTTAGGTTTGATCTTCTTATTGTATCCTGGGATTCCTGTATGTTTTGTAGCTTTTTACCTTTTACATTATTTTTGACAGTTGTGTCAATGATTTCTATGGAATCTTCTGCTCCTGAAATGCTCTCTTCTTTCTCTTGAGTTCTGTTTCATGCTTCTATCCACAGCTCCTTGTTTCTTCCTTTGGTTTTCTATATCCAGGCTTGTCTCCCTTTGTGCTTTCTTCACTTTTTTCTATTTCCATTTTCAGTTCCTTCATCTGTTTGATTGTGCTTTCCTGTAATTCTTTTATGGATTTTTATCTTTCCTCTCTAAGGGCTTCTACTTGTTTATTTGTGTTTTCCTGCATTCCTTGAAGGGATTTGTTTATGTCTTTGTTAAAGTCCTCCATCATCACAAATGTGATTTTATATCTAGATATAGCTTTTCTGCTGTGTTTGGATATTCAGTGTTTGCTTTGTTGGGAGAATTGGGCTCCACTGATGCCATGTAGTATTGATTTCTGTTGCTGGGCTTCTTTCGCTTGTCTCTCATCATCAAGTTGTCTCTGGTGTTACATTGTTCTGCTATTTCTGAGAGTGACTTGGCCGGTCCGATAGGCCTTTGTGTCAGGCGTGCTGTAGACCTGTTTTCCTGTTTTCTTTCAGCCAGTTATGGGAACAGAATGTTCTGCTTTCATTAGTGTAGTCCTTCCAATCCACTGGCTTTCAGCTGTTCCTGTGGGCCTGTATCCTGAGTCCACCAGGCAGGTCACTTGGAGAAGAAAAGTTGGTTCTATCTCTGGTTTCAGGTCTGAAGTCGCTCCTCGGGCCTGGGTTTCAGTTCTCAAATAGGTCAGCAGCCAGCAGGCCCTCCACCTCCTCCGGGATCCCTGTGCACAGGGCTCCCAGAAGGGACTATGCACATTCCTCTAGAGATTCCTCTCAGAAATGTGGGCAGAGAGTAGTCTCCTCTGCTTTCCCGGGCATGTCTACCCCTCTGAAGGTTTATCTCTCCCTCCCATGGGATTTAGGTACAGGGAGCTGTTTGACCAGGTCTCTTCAGATCAGGGCACAGTCTGGACTGCAGTTTGCTGCAGCTTGACTGTGCCTATCTTCCTGTCCCCAGAGGCCCTATACAGTTTCCTCTTGAGCCAGGGATGTGGGCAATGGTAGGAAGAGTTGGCGGTCTCTCCTGCCTTGCAGTCTCAGGAGTGCCCACACGTCTGGGCGATGAATTCTCTCTCCCATGGGGTTTGATGAGTTCTTGAATTTCTGAATGTTCTACATTCAGTTTTGTATGACTGATTTTATCAATTGTTTAGAAATTAGTAGAAAAGAGGTAATAGGGTTCCTTCAGAAGTATTTCATTAGAATCCTTTTACTTTTCTATACCTCCAGACAATGGCATGATTTACAAAAATTCAATTCTTAGTTACAAAAGGAGCTTCTGAGATGCAAAAGTTTCTCATGGGCTCATACTGCTGAGTCTGTCAATAGTACAAATCCCACATCTTGTAACATAATCCATATAGCAGGAAGCAGACATCAAATTATGTGTGTGATGGGAGGAAATTTTATTATCATCCAGTCTATTTTGATTCTGTGGGCTTTTTTCATGTTCATGGGCATCTCTTTCGTTAAGTTAGGGAAGTTTACCTCAGAAAAACTTTGAAGATATTTACTGTCCCTTTAAGTTTGGCATCTTTATTATCCTCTATGACTATTAACCTTAAGTTTGCTCTTCTCACAACATTGTTGTGTTCTGGATTTCCTGGATGTTTTGGCTTAGAAGATTTGTACTTTTTTTTTCATTTTCTTTGACTATTGTATCAATGTTTTCTATGGAATCTTCTGCCCCTGAGATTCTCACTTCAATCCCTTATATTTTGTTGGTGATGCTTACGTCTATTACTCCTGATCTCTTTCCTATGTTTACTATCTTCAGGTTTGTCTCTCTTTGAGGTCTCCTTATTGCTCCTATTTACATTTTTAGATCCTAGATGGTTTTTGTTCAATTTCTTCCCCACTTTATTAGTGCTATTCTTTAAATCTTAGGGGATTTTTTTGTTTCCTCTTAAGGCAACTGCTTATTTACATGTGTTCTGTATTGCTTTAAAGGAGTTATTTATGTCCTGCTTAAAATCCTCTATCATGACCATGAGATGTGATTTTCAGTCCAAATCTTGATTTGCTGCTGTGTTATTATACCCATTATTTGTTGTGGTGAGAGAACTGTTGTAATGATGACACTTAGTGTTTGTTTCTGATGCTTCGCAAGACTCCCTCATAGTCCAGACCCCCCCTCCGCAGGCCAGACACCACCCAGACCTGAAGGGAATAGGTCAACAGTTCTCTGTACCCAAATCCCGTGGGAGGGAGAGCTAAACCTTCAGAGGCGCAGACACGCCTGGGAAGCCAGAAGAGACTACACTCTTCCCACATTTCGGACTCCAGAGGAAAACACCTAATGCCATCTGGGACCCCGGTGTACTGGGGCTCCAGGAAAAGGCAGCGCAGACCCTCCTGGTAGCCTCCCTCACCAAGAGCTCAAAAGCAGCCCCCCCATGAGGAACTTGAGCCGCAGGAGCACAGGTAAGACCAACTTTTCATCTCCAAGTGACCTACCTGGTGGACTCAGGACACAGGTGAACAGAAACAGCTGAAGACCAGTAGACAGGAAAGACTACACGCCCAAAACCAGAACACTCTGTTTCCATAACTGGCTGAATGAAAACAGGAAAACAGGTCTACAGCACTCCTGACACACAGGGCTATAGGACGGTCTAGCCACTGTCAGAAATAGCAGGACAAGGTAATACCAGAGAAAACCTGATGGCGAGAGGCAATTGCAGGAACCCAACAGAAACCAAGGCTACATGGCATCCTTGGAGCCCAATTCTCCTACCAAAGCAAACACTGAGTATCCAGACACACAAGAAAACCATGATCTAGATATAAAATCACATTTGATCATGATGCTGGGGGACTTCAAGCAAGACAGGAAGATCTCTCTTAGAGAAACGCAGGAAAACATAAATAAACATGTAGAAGCCAATAAAGCGGAGTCACAAAAATCCCTGAAAGAATTCCAGGAAACATAATCAAACAGGTGAAGGAGTTAAAAATGGAAATAGAAGCAATAAAGAAAGGACACAAAAACAGTGCTACAAAGGATAATAAATGGTAAAGCCCAACGTAAATGAGGCAAGCTACACCCTAGAAAAAGCAAGAAAGTAATCGTCTTGGCAGCAAAACAAAGAGAAGAAAAGCACACAAACATAATCTCACAGCCAAATATGAATACAGCAGGAAACAATAATCACTATTCCTTAATATCTCTCAACATCAATGGTCTCAACTCCCCAATAAAAGACATAGATTAAGAAACTGGGTACGTGAGGAGGACCCTGCATTCTGCTGCCTACAGGTAACACACTTCAGGGACAAAGACAGACACTACCTCAGAATGAAAGGCTGGAAAACAACTTTCCAAGCAAATGGTCTGAAGAAGCAAGCTGGAGTAGCCATTCTAATATCGAATAAAATCAATTTTCAATGAAAAGTCATCAAAAAGATAAAGAAGGACACTTCATATTCATTCATCTGAGGAAAAATCTACCAAGATGAACTCTCAGTCAAAAATATCTATGCTCCAAATACAATGGTAACTACATACATAAAAGAAACCTTACTAAAGCTCAAAGCACACATTGCTCCTCGCACAATAATAGGAGGAGATTTCAACACCGCACTCTCATCAATGGACAGATCATTGAAACAGAAATTAAACAGAGACATAGACGGACTAAGAGAAATCATGATCCAAATGGACTTAACAGATATTCATATTACATTCTATCCTAAAACAGAAGGATATACCTTCTTCTCACCACCCCATGGTACTGTGTCGTGATGATGACAATTAATGTTGGTTTCTGATGCTTCGCTTCTTGGGCTTGCCTATTGCCATCCAGTTATTGCTAATGTTAATTGGTCTTGTTTTTTCTGACTTTAGCTTGTGCCTCCTGGAATCTCATATACGCCTGATCTTAGGAATGGAATGCTCCTGGGAGACCAGTACTCTCTGGCCTTGTTTTGGGTCTGGAGGGCTATGACACACCCTTAGCTCTGGGCTCTGATAGAGACCAGGTGTTTCTTCTCCCATGCCTCCCCACCACTCCATTGCCAGGAATGTTCCCAGTTTGTCTCTCCTTTAACAACTGTGCAGCAAATGTGTGTTCCCACCTGTATGATTCGCAATGAGAGCACTCCTAAGGGACCATCTCTCTGTGGGAAGGTTGTTGGTCTAGAGAGCAATAGGACAGCTCCAGCTCTGGGAGCAGATGGAGACCAGAAGGGTCCCATCTCAGGTTGCAGAGACATTCCTGTGCCCTGTTAGCTCCTGGTGAATCTCCCTTGGACAGTCAGTGGAGAGAAAGTGGGGTTTCACCTGTGGGCTTAGAAGTGAGAGTGCTCCTGATAGACCGCCTCTGAAGACCGGTTTTGATTATCGAGGACCGGGGGACAGCCACACCTTTGGGTGCAAATGGAGGCTGGAAGGCAGTATCATGCTGTATTGTGTACACATGTATTGTATCTTTTAGGATGTCCTGACCTATGATGATGTGCATGTGAACTTCACTGAGGAAGAGTGGGCATTGCTGAATCCTTCTCAGAAGAGTCTCTACCAAGGTGTAATGCAGGAGACCTGTAGGAATCTCAGTGCTATAGGTAATTCAATGAACTTATCATTCACTTTGTAAAATTTAGGCACAGCTGATTTTGTTTAATATTTGGTGTTTTTTAATTTCACTTAAAAATAAGGAAGAATGTATTGAATAAATCATTCATGGTTCTAATGTTCATTAAGATAGTAACTTAGATGTTGCCTAATTCCAATAATTTAACATACTTTCTCTGATACCATTTTTAGGCTACATTTGGGAAGACCATACTACTGAAGAATGTTGTAAAAGTTCAGGAAGACATGGAAGGTAATTTTCACGTGAAAGATGATAAGATAATACCTCCCAAGAAAGTTTCATGTGTGCAGCAAGTTTTAAAGAAAAGCAACAGGGTAAAATACACACTGCAGCACATATTTATTAGGTCATCATTATATGTCTACACACTTTTAATAAGCAAATAGTCCATAGTAAATTGTGGTGAACCATATTCTGTAACAGCATGGCTAAATTTAATGATATGGACAGTTTATGAGATTCAAGAATGGTTTTGTGGAGAAACCTTAAACCCTGTACCACATCTTTGTGAGGAAAACAAATTGAAATTGTGAAAATGTAATGTAGAAGTTTTCTTTTGTAATGTGTTGAATGTAATGTGTTATTCTTCTTTTGATATGGATGTCATATGTCCCTAATAATGCAAGCCAGGAGAGCATAGTGATACTGAAAGAAGCAACATACCTCTCTCTTTTCCAGAAAAATTAGAAGATGTAGAGTATATACCACTTTGAGGAGAGTTTCTTAATATGGGGAAAGTTGATAAATATTTAGTTTTTGACTATGATTTGGGACATTTACACATTCAAAGTGCTGAATCACTTCAGGAGATTAGGGTTATAGAAATTATCCTCTTTGCATTGGCTCATGTTGCAAATGTAGTAGTCCTCAAAAGATAACAAAATTTATGTTCGCAGTCAGTCTACAAATGCTCTGAGTTCATTCAGTTCTCTTCAAATATTTTAACACTCTTAATACAAAAATTATGGAATAAATATGAGTCATGTAATCAATTCTCTTCCTACTCCATGTGTATTCAAACATTCAAGACAACCCATAATAAAAGGCAACACCTTTGAATGTAAACAAACGGATATTATGTTAAGATCATTTTGCTCTTTACATTTAAACCAAATTTGAAATAAATTCATAGATATAAAAAGATTCATGAATATAATCAATGTCAGAAAAATTTACATGTGCCAATTGTATTTGCAGGTATGAAAGAAGTTTTACTGGAAAGCAAACCTTTGATTTTATTCAGAATGGTAATGGCTTTGCAGTTCAGAGTCATACCCAAAGGCATAATGGAGAGGAGCCCTATGAAGGTAACCTATGTGGTAAAGCTTTTGTACAGAGGAATAATCTCAAAACACATAAGAGGACACATAATAGAGAAGAACCTGCTGAATGTAACCAATGTTGTAAAGACTTTGTAAGAAGCAGTGCTCTCCAAAATCATAAAGGAACACACACAGGAGAGAAACGCTGTGAATGTAATCAATGTGGTAAAGTCTTTGCACAAAGGAGTAGTCTCAAAAGACATAAAAGATCATGTAATGCAGAAAAACGTTATAACTGTAACCAATGTTGTAAAGCCTTTGTACAAAACCATAATCTCCAAAAATATAAAAGGACCCATACATTACAGAAAACCTATGAATGTAACCAATGTGGCAAAGCCTTTGCACACAGCAGTACTCTTCAAAATTATAAAAGAACACACACAGGCGAGAAGCCCTATGAATGTCACCAATGTGGCAAAGCCTTTGCACAGAGCAGTCATCTCCAAATACATATAAGAACTCATACAGGAGAGAAACCCTATGAATGTAACCAATGTGGCAAAGCTTTTGCAGACAGCAGTACTCTCCAAAAACATATAAGAACTCATACAGGAGAGAAACCCTATGAATGTAAGCAATGTGGCAAAGCCTTTGCACACAGCAGCACTCTCCAAAAACATAAAAGAACACACACAGGAGAGAAACCCTATGAATGCAATCAATGTTGTAAAGCCTTTACACGACACAGTTATCTCCAAAGTCATATACGAACACATACAGGCGAGAAGCCTTATGAATGTCACCAATGTGGCAAAGCCTTTGCATATAGCAGTCATCTCCAAATACATGTAAGAACTCATACAGGAGAGAAACCCTATGAATGTAAGCAATGTGGCAAAGCCTTTGCAGACAGCCGTACTCTACAACAACATAAAAGAACACACACAGAAGAGAAACCCTATGAATGTAATCAATGTTGTAAAGCCTTTACACGAAACAGTCATCTCCAACGTCATATGAGAACACATACAGGCGAGAAACCCTATGAATGTAACCAATGTGGCAAAGCCTTTGCAGACAGCAGTACTCTCCAAAAACATAAAAGAACACACACAGGAGAGAAACCCTATGAATGTAAGCAATGTGGCAAAGCCTTTGCACACAGCAGTACTCTGCAAAAACATAAAAGAACACACACAGGAGAGAAACCCTATGAATGTAACCAATGTGGCCAAGCCATTGCACGCAGCAGTACTCTCCAAAGACATATAAGAACACACACAGAAGAGAAACCCTATGAGTGCAACCAATGTGGCAAAGCCTTTGCACAAAGGAGTAGTCTCAAAAGTTATAAAAGAACATATAATTGAAAAAACCTTATGAATTAACCAATGTTGTAAACCCTTTGTAAAAAGTGGTGAAGTGGTGATCACCAGAAATATAAAAGAATGCATACAGGAGAAAACCCTATGAATGTAATCAATGTGTGAAAGCCTTTGCAGGAAGTAGTAATCTCTAAGAACATAAACGAAGATATACTGGAGAGAAAACCTGTGAATGTAACAAATATGCTACAGCCTTTGCACAAAAGAGTCATCTACAAAACAATAGAAGTTATGCAGGAGAGAAACCCTTTAACTGTAACCAATGTGCCAGAGCTTTTTCACAAAGCAGTGGTCTCTAAAATCTTAAAAGTACACATACAGGAGAGAAACTTTTTTGAAAGCAACCAGTGTGGTTTTATAACATAAACAATCACAGCAGAAGAACCCAATAAATGTCTTAAATGTTCTGAAGCCTGAGACATCACAAGCATGTGCAACTGCATAACTGAATAGGTACTAGAGAAAAATGCTTGGACTGTAACTAATGTGGTAAAACCTTTCCCAAAACAATCATCTCCTCGACCATAACATAATACACACTGCATAGGAACCCTATGAATGTAAGAAATGTAGCAAACCTTTTGCAAATGGTAGTACTTTGCAAGTAAATAAAAGAAGACACACTCAATAGACACCCTATGAATATTAGCAGTGTGATTATGCCTTTGTATTTGAACTAGAAATCATCTTTCAAATACATAAAAGAAGACAAACAGGAGGGACACCCTAAAAATGTAAGCAAAGTGGTAACACCTTCGCATATCAGTCATATTCAAAGGCACAAAATAAACCATAATTTAGAAAAATCCTTTGAGTGTATTTAATACAACCTTGTGAGTGCATTTAGCCTGGTGAAACCTTCATATATTTCTATAGCCTTCACCAACATGAAACAATCCGTACCAGATAGTAAGTATGTGAATAGATTTAATATGGGGAGGTCTTTTCATTTCTCACATATCATCATCAGGGCAAAAAAAAAAAGCTATGAAGGCATTGAATATGGTAAATCCCTTGCACATTTCTAAAGTCTTTATCATCATGAAAATAATCATGCTGTAAAGATATGAGTGTAAGCAATGTGGAAAAGCCTTTGTGCAATAGGGTTCTCTCAAATACAACACAACTCAAACACAGGTGATGAAAATGGCAGGGAAATGGCAGCTGCTCCTGGATCATGGACAGAAAATGAACTCAAAGCCTAAACTGTGACAAGTAAGACATCCCCTAATCACTGTGACGCAGAATGTCATAGAGCTGCCATCCCACAATCAAAATCTCTGACCAGAATGGTCCCTGTGTAAAAGAACTGGAAGAACAAAAATGGAGAAGAGCCTGAGGAAAAGGAGGTCCAAATTGATTTCCAGCTCAGTGGGAGGCACCAAGATCTGACACTATGATTCAGGCTATGGTATGCTTACACACAGGGGCCTATCATGACAGACTTCTGAAAGACCCTAGAAGCAGCTGAAAGAGTCAGATGGAGACATTTACACCCAACCAATGGGCAGAAACTGGGGACCGCTGTGCTTGAATTAGGAAAAACCTAGAAAAACCTGAAGAGTGATCCTATATGAATACCAGCAGTGTCAATTAACCTGGGCCCCTGGGATGTCTCAGACACTGAGACCAGCCAGGCAGCATATACATGATCATAGGAGCCCTCAACATATACAATAGAGGACATTTAGGTCTGGACCCATTCAGAGAAGATACACATATCTTCAGGAGACTTAGGGTGACACAATGTGGGATGGTGGGATGGGGACATCCTCTTGGGTGTGGTAGGGAGGAGGTGTGGGATGTGGAACAGTCAGGGTAGACCGGGAGGGGGATAACACTGGAATGAAAAAGAATTGAACAATCAATTAAAAAATAACGAAACACATCTGGGCCAATTTCAGATACATTTTCCCACTGTCCAGAATTTAGGGGTAGATGCTTATGTAGATTAAAGTGTCACCTGTTTTCCGATGTGGGTTTTACAGTTTAGTCAATGGTATTCGTTTGTTCTTTGGTGTTAGAGTACAAGTGTTGTGTTTTGAGGAGCATAAGATAAATAGCCAGGGCATTATTAGAGACCGTCATTATGTTTTCAAAAAGAAAAAGATGAGTAAAGGAAGGTGGCCATCAATGGGAAGTCCACAACTCCTGTCTGCCTGGGATCGTGAACTTAGTTTTACCAGATGATGAATTGGAGGGTGATGAATAAGGCGGGGGGAATTCTTGGGGCTGGGGATTGTTTCTTTGTTGCTTCTTCCCAATTGGTGTGGATTGGTTCTAATGTCCTCTAATGCTAAATCGGTTCCCAAATTACATGAGAATCCTGCATTTGAGACCTGAGACTCCCTATCCCCAGCACGTTCTTATTGGTGAAATTACAAGAGGCCAATGTCTAGGCAGAGACAGAGGAATCACTTTTGGATTCAAGAGCAAGGAGGATCACCAAACCAGGAAACGAATTGGATGAAGGCTTGAGAGCTGAGAAAGACAGAATACCCTTCATTGTAAGTGCCACGGAAGAGGAGCCTCTGCGGTGTCGCCCCAAGTCAGTTTTGAGTAGCAAAGATGTGATAAAGATTTTACTAAGCAATCAATCAGAACTTTTACGGGGGAGGGGGTCGTTAGCAATGTGGAAATTTGGAAGTGGCGCCTGCAATGAGATGATTTATGCGTATTAAATACAGCTTTGTCTGTTCATGTGTGCTTGTGGTGGGTGGTTTCTGTGTGTGTGTGTGTGTGTGTGTGTGTGTGTGTGTGTGTGTGTGTGTGTGTATCCTTCATTTGAACATCCATACCATTGATTGTTGTGGATGTGTACATATTTTTTAAAGTTCTGAGGTTCTCCAGGTACCAAATATGTCCCATTTGGTACTTCCACTTCAAGGATGTCATCAAAGGAGATTATCTAAAGATGCTAGATAATGTAAAAGAAATGAGATGTATTTTTAATAAAATCTTTTGTGTGTGTATGTTTACTGTGATATGGGTTATTAAGGCATGGAAGATGTTGAGACTGGGTGACAAAATTATAGATCCTCTTTATACCGTGTTCGAACTTATTTTGTGAGTATTACATACTGTAGACATCTCCTATTGCAAAGATATGCAAATAAAATTGGCTAAAACATTATAGTGGTGAAAAATTGTCTTCTGTACATATTGTAAAATAACAAGTGTTTTTTCATTATTGCCATGTACACGAGAATAGGCAGCGAAGTTAAGAGAACAGACAGAACAAGCAGTCAACAGGCTGAGGGTCCATCTCTCTTTCAATTGTTTGGGAACATATATAAATAACAACCTTCAAGCTGCACATAGGGTATACATGTTTTCGGGTGTGGGCACAGGTCCAGGCCATGAATGCTCTTTCGTTTTTGGATAATTCTCTGGGACCCCTTAAGTACTGAGGTCAATGAACTCTGTTGTTCTACTTGTGAAGTTCTTATTACTTCCAGATTCCTCAATTCCTCCTTGAAAATATTCCACCAGTTCCAGGAGCTCCCTCCAGTGTTTGGCCATTTTGGACAGCTACTACCTGAAGCCTCTGAGAGGACAGATATGCTACACTCCTTTCTGTAAGGATGCAGAGTATCATTAATGCTGTCAGGGACTGGTTCTTATCCATGAGATCGGTCTGAATTTGGACCAGTCATTGGTAGCCCATTCCCTCAGACCCCACTCCTTCTTTGTCCCTGCACCTCCTGTAGGCAGGAAGGTTCTGTAGATGGGTTAGTATGATGATTCCTTCACTGGGACTCCAGGGAGGTTACATAAGGTGGTCACTTCAGGCCCCATCTCACATGCTCCTTGGAATGAGTCTCAGCTACCATCACACTAATACATTCCATGGAGCGTCCCCCAACCAGATCTCTGGCACATCCTAGACAATCATGTCCCACTCATATTATTCCTTCTGGAGATGCCCCCTACCTCCTCATATCTGTCATCCTCTAGTGTGTTGGGGTCCCTTGGTAGGGTCACAGCAATCAGGAGAGTGGGCAGGCAGAGAAACTGCGCAACACTACATACAATTTGCTCTTTCTCAGTACCATTTATAGGCCAGCAGTATAAAAATTTCTCACAGCTTCTAAATCTAAACAGCCTTTACTACACAAATGGTTGTTCATCTGGGTACAAGCTAACCTAAATCAACTTGCAGTTTGAGATGTCTGTCTGGGGTCATAGTGTTCTGAGTGTGGCTAGGGGTCAGCTCACACCTTCCTTCTTGCATGTTACCTTCCAACGTTTAACTGCTTATAATAGATACTGTGAACAAGGCAAATCTCATAATACACACGGTGAAAAAAATCAAATCTAACAAATGACGTCATATAGATGGGATTGGCTTACAGGTTCAGAGTTTCAGCCCACTATCATCAAGAGAGGAACATGGCAGCATCCTTGTAGGCATAGTACAGGAGGATCTCAGAGTTCTACATCATTATCAGAAGGCTGCTAGCAGAATACTGGCTTCCAGGCAGCTAGAAAAGGGATCATAATGACCACAACCACAGTGATATACCTGCTCCAATGGTCCACACCTAACAACTCCACCCACTTGGCCAAGCATGTACACAACAACACAAGGTAAATTCTTTATTATCTGAGCTATTTACAGCCTGACTCAGTGGAATAACCATTGACAAAAGAGCATTCTGCACAAGAGGTACAATTTATGAAGCTGTGCACACTTTCTCAGACAGAAAGGCCCAGGGATTCATCAAAAGATGTTGTACCCTCTGGGCATCTGTGCCTTCTCTGTGTGGAGCAAGTTTTCGGCCCCTCACTCAGCATGGTGCTTCTGGTGATTTCTAGTCTGGCTAGTATTTCACCAGATGGAACAAAGTTAGGGATGCCTCCTAATGTGCATCAACCCAACGTCTGGGTCCTGGCTGCCCTGGTGTCCCTCATCTTTGCAATTCCACTCTTTCAGTCCTTTCTCTGATTCCTTCAAAATGGGTCCCGTTCTCAGTTCAGTGGTTTGCTGCTGGCATTTGCCTATGTATTTGCCTTATTCTGGCTGTGTCTCTCAGGAGAGATCTACATCTGGTACCTGTCCGCCTGCACTTCTTTGCTTCATCCATCTTATCAAGTTTGGTGGCTGTATACATATGGGATACATGTTGGTCAGGATCTGAATGGGCGTTCCTTCAGCCTCTGTTCTAAACTATGCCTTCCTATTCCCTTCCTAGGTTTTTCTTGTTCCCCTTTTAAAAACAGACTGAAACAGTCACATATGGTCATACTTCTTGAGTTTCATGTGTTCTGTGCATCTAGGTTAATTAGAGCATTTGAGCTAATATACACTTATCAATGAATGCATACATTTGTGTTTTTCTGTGATTGGATTACCTCACTCAGGATGATATTTTTCAGTGCCACCCATTTGCCTATGAATTTCATAAAGTCATTGTTTTTGATAGCAGTGTAGTATTCCATTGTGTAGATGTACCACACTTCCTGTATCCATTCCTCTGTTGAAGGGCATCTGGGTTCTTTCCAGCTTCTGGCTATTATAAATAAGGCTTCTATGAACATAGTGGACCATATGTCTTTGTTATATGTTGGAGCATCTTTTGGGTATATGCCCAAGAGAGGTATAGGTGGATCTTCAGGTAGTACAATGTCCACTTTTCTGAGTCACCTCCAAACTCATTTCCTGAATGGTTGTACCAGTCTGTAATCCCACCTACAATGGAGGAATGTTTCTCTTTCTCCACATCCTCACCAGCATCTGCTGTCACCTGAGTTTTATATCTTAGCCATTCTGACTGGTGTGGGGTGGAATCTCAGGGTTCTTTTGATGTGCATTTCCCTTATGACTAAAGATGTTGAACATTTCTTCAGGTGTTTCTCAGCCATTCGTCATTCCTTAGCTGTGACTGCTGGCTGGCCCGGGACTCCCAACATAAGTACAACAAAGACTGTATGGTCTGGACTCAGTGAAAGAATACACACCTAACCCTGGAAAGCCTTGATATCCATGGGAGTGGGACAAGCTGGTGGGATATTGTGTACGTATCTGTTTGGGGACATCCTCTTGGAGACAGGGTAGGAGGAATGAGATGAGAAATTGTTGGAGGGCAGAAAGGAGGGAGAAAAGGGCTGGACTGTAAAAAATTATGAAAGATAAATTTACAAAGTAATTTACCTTCCTGGTTGTTAGAAATATCCCTTTTAAATTACTAGTGAAAGACCCCCTTTGCCTGGCCACAATCTAAGTTTGCAATCATCCTACTGACTGAATAAAGTTAAACCTTAATTACAGAATGATAGATAAATAGATAGATAGATGGAGAGAGAGAGAGAGAGAGAGAGAGAGAGAGAGAGAAAATATATGTTGCATTATTAATTCAAAAGATTAAAGTTACTGTCAGAAGACAGTAATTAATAAGGAATATTTTCAGCTTCGCTTGTAGGACACAGGATTTTAAGCCCAGGACCCAGGAATTTTTGAAATGGTAATTTCAGGACATTCCCACCAAGATCTCTTAACATCTCTGCTTAACAGAGACAGATCTCTGTTAAGTAATTTTGCAATGTTAACAGAAAATATGTCCTTGTTGTCTACTAAAAAATTAAGACATTGTGGTCATGGGATGCTCATTCTTAAGATAATCACAAGCACACTTTGAGTAAATGACTGGATTGATATGTAAAATAAAAGGTTGGGTTTGTGATCTGCATGGTATGAGCTACACAGAGAATTTTTTTTGAATCACTCAATAAATAAATAAATTGGTGCTCAATAAAGAGTAGAACTCTCCTGCAGGTGGGACAATTAGACTCAGAAAAACCTGACTTCCCTCTTTAGCCATTCAATGCAATCACTGCAGTTTGGTCAGTCCTGAATCCATATGCACACATCACCTGAAATGGACTCATCATGCTTTATTCATGTATGTTAACATACTTTTTCACACATAGTTAAAAGTAATCAGAAATTGATGGGAAAAGTTTTGGGACATGATGGTCCTAGGAATAAATGGGACAACTGATGTAGCACACATTCATTAAGAAGGATAAAAATAATTTTAAATTACAAAATGGCTAGTCGGCTAAGTTAGAGCTAAGAATAATTTATGTTGTTGCCAAAGATTAATGTTCCATCCCTACAAATTGGTTTTGCTGTAATTCCAGTCCCATGCTTCTCCTTTGATTGTATGTCCTCTGTGGGAGCAGACACGTGCAAACACATGAAAACCCACTCAATCATGTTCACAAGCACAGGTTTTCTCTAGAGACATACATACATATATATGATCATGAATTAATTGTAACATAAATGTAAACAGTGTATTAATCTGGCAGAGTTATTTCTTTACCTTTTGTTTGTTCCCAGTCCCTGCACAGCAAAACTTAGATTTACTTAAAGTGCTGCATGACTGCTAAGCAATCAAAGGACCTATGCTGACCTTCTATGCTGACCTGCCTACCTCCAAACCCTATCCTATGGTACTTATTTAAAATTATTGACGTGACTCTTCTGACCATTTTTCATATATCAATTTCATTTTTCCACACAGCACATCTGCTCCCCATCTTTCCTTCCTCTTCCTACTGGAATTCCCATCCTGGTCTCTGATTCTGCCCATTCACTTATTCAGGATTCCTTGATCAACATTACAAGACAGAGAATATGTGATAAGAATTATGTACACAAACTTACAAACTTGAAAGAGGAGATTTTTGGTATAATCATCACAAAGTATCTCCCAATTTAAATAGGATTTAAGATATCAGCTCAGGCTTTCATAAGATCATAATCAAGATTTATTTGAACACCTAATCCTGCCTCTGCTGACCAGTGGTCAGAGGACTGTCATGCAATTCCTATCAAGCTGGGCTCTGTCTGGACAGTAAGAGAAAAAGACCATGTGAATGAGTGTTGTTCTACATCCCTATATTAGGATTGACGGGAGTATGAATTAAGAGGAATCTGTGTAAGAATTGAATGCACTGACCAACTTTCAAGCAGGTATAATCACAGCCCAGAAAAAGGGGAGGAAGAAGGAAGGTGAAGCCTGTATGCTTTGGTATTTGTTGGCATTAACCATGAGTAGGCAAAAAATCCATTTTAGAAAATCAGTAAATTTTCATGCCGGCCAGATTGGGGCATTCTACAGAACAGGCCAATGATGAACCTGAAAGAAGAACTGAACTCATATATAGAAACCAAATTTCTGTGTTTTCCCTTGTTCAAAAATAGATCTAGACAAACTGGTGTCGCTGTGTCTAACAGAAAAATTATTATTCCTCTTTGAAAATAAAGAATATAAGAGAAAATTACAATACTTGGTGTGCTCTATTACATACTTTACTCCCTGAAATATTGGATCATACAGTGTGTTTTACCTTTTAAAAATAACATTAGAGAGTAAAATTAAATCATTTCTTTCTTTTCCTTTCATCCTGGTGTTAGTTCTGAAAGCCTGGGAAAAGTGGCTAGCGGGGAGGGAGCTATTGATCAAAACAAAGCAAACCTGGCCTTCTGATTTTCTCATTGGAACTCACTCCCTAACTGTCACAGCATATTGCTGGCATACCTCATCCTCTAGCCCAAGTGTACGGATAGCATTCTCTCCCTTACATTTCCAACCATTTGATAACTGGTCTTTTTCATTTATAATTATTATTCTGACCTCTTTGTCTGGCTCTTCCTTCTCCCCTCCTTCCACTCTCCACAAGTTTCAAGGTCATGTCTATTCTTCGCTGTCCCAGAAACCCAAAGATCTATCTGTGTTCTTTCTTTTGTGTATAATAAACTCTCTAATCCAACATGCCTTGGAGCAGTGATGTGTTTTATTTTATACAGTGCATGTATCATTGATTATGCAAAGAATGCACACTGTGCCATGGAAAAGGGTAACAAGTGCTCTGGGAGACTGGAACATTCTATTAAATGCCAACGTCATGGACTGGGGCTCTGTCTGTACTTATGATGGAACTGCAGAGCTTGGAGGACTCAGATGTTTGAGTCATTCGCTCTGTGATTCCCCCAGTAGAGGAGCTACTACTGTCCTGGGACCCAAATGAGTTGTACAAGCTTATTAGTAACTCTGGCTATGCCTTTCACACATGAACAATAGTGACAGGTAGTTTGAAGGTTCTTTATAGGGTTCTCCTTAGATGCATCTGTAGCGGTTGGCTATCAAAGCCCTAAGAGGACAGGAACTCAATATGTCCTGACCCTGATTCTCCTAATTCCCTGGGTGCAGGGGCACAGATAGCACTAGGCATTTTCCTCTGATGTCAGATATTTCGGCAGAGGGTAGTCTCCTCTGATTTCTTAGGAGCGTCCACAATTCTGAGGGTCAAGCTCCGTATCCACACCTCATGAGTTTTGTGTTTGTGGAGCTGTTTGACCAGTTCAGTTCAGTTCCATATGCAGACCTGCACTGTGGGTTCACACACTTGACTGCTCCTACATTCCTATGTCCAGAGGCATTATGCAGTTTCCTTGTGAGCCAGAAATATTGTAGAGGTGGGCAGAAATGGCAATCTGTCCTGCAGTCTCAAGATTATCTGCACTTCTGGGCGTTCAGTTCTATCCCCCAAAGCATTTGGGAGCAGGGAGCAGTTGAATTGGATCAGATTATTTCAGGACACAGCCAGAAACCAGATGTGCCCTGTTCCAGAGCACTTCTGCCTTTCTGTGTCCTGAGTCAACCAGGCAGGTCACTTGTTGTAGACAAGTTGGTCTTACCTCTACATTGAGGCATGTAGGCAGTCCTGTTGTCTGGCCTTCAGGTCTCAGCAAGGGCAAGAACCTGAAGGGTCCTACCCCTGATTGCTCCGAAGTCCCTGGGTGAAGGGGGCACTGATGGCACTAGGCATTTTCCTCTTGGTTTGGCAATGTGGGCAGAGAGTAGTCTCCACCAATTTCTCAGGAGTGTCCTCAGTTCTGTGGGTCTGGCAATCCCCCCAACAGGATAGATAAACCCTTAGCCATAATAACCAGATGGTACAGAGAGCATGTGCAAATTATGAAAATCAGAAATGAAAAAGTAGTCGTACGAACAGAATCTGTGAAAATTCAAAAAAGTCATCACGTCCTACTACAAAAACCTACATTCAAAAAAACTTGAAAATCTGGAGGAAATGGACAATACTGTCCGAACTATTTCACAAAATGGAAACAGATGAGCACATCCAAATTACTTCTATGAGCCACAGTTACTCTTGTACTTAAACCACACAAAGACCCAACAAAGAAAGAGAACTTCAGACCAGTTTCTCTTATGAATATTGACACAAAAGTACTCAATACAATTCTTGCAAACCGAATCCAAGAACACATCAAAACAATCATCCACCATGATCAAGTAGGCTTCATCCCAGGTATGCAGCAATGGTTCAAAATATGGAAATCCGTGAACATAATCCACTATAGAAACAAACTCAAAGATAAAAAACACATGATCACACTAAACCCAGGGACTATTCAAAGCTGTCCAATCTCTCCCTTCTTATTCAATATAATTCTCAAAGTCATAGCCAGTGCAGTCAGAAAACACAAGGAGTTCAAATGAATACAAATTGGAAAGGAAGATGTTAAAATATCACTATTTGCAGATAATATGATAGTATACTTAAGTGACCCCAAAAGATCCACCAGAGAAATATTAAGCCTGATAAAACACTTCAACAAAGTGGCTGGGTATAAAATTAAATCAGTAGCCTTCCTCTACTCAAATGATAAACAGACTTAGAAAGAAAGTACAGAAATTACACCCTACATAATAGTCCGAAAGAATATAAAACACCTCTTTGTTACTTTAAGCAAGCAAGTGAAAGTTCTGTATGATAAGAATTTCAGTCTCTGAAGAAAGAAATGGAAGAATATCTCAGAAGATGGAAAGACCTCTCATGCCAACAATTGGCAGGATTGACATAATAAAAATAGACATTTTGCAAAAAGCAATCTACAGATTAAATGTGATCCTGAACAAAATTCCCACTCAATTCTAGATAGAGATAGATGGAACAATTTGCAAATGCATTTGGAATAACAACAAAAAAAATCCAGGATGGCTAAAATAATTCTCAACAATAAAAGAACTTCTTGGGAAGTCACCATTCCTGACCTCAGGAAGTATTACAGAGCAATAGTGATAGAACCTGTATGGTATTGGTACAGAGACAGGCAGATAAATTGGTGGAACAGAATTGAAGACCCAGAAATGAAGCAACACACCTATGGTCTCTTGATCTCTGCCAATGAGCTAAAACCATCCAATGCAGAAAAGATAGCATTTTCAACCAATGATGGTGGTTCATCTGGAGGTCACCATGTAGAATCCGAATCAATCTATTCTTATCACCCTGTACAAAGCTTAAATCCAAGAAGATCAAGGACGTTCACATCAAACCAGATACACTCAAACTAATAGAAGAAAAGTGGAGAATATTTTTGTACACATTGGCACTGGGGAGATTTCCTGTACAGAAAACCAATGGCTTATGCTCAAAGATCAAGAATTAACAAATGGGAGTTTATAGAACTGCAAAGATTCTGTAAGTTAAAGGTCACTGTCCTTAGCAAAATCATCAACCAACAGATTGAGAAAACGTCTTTTACAATCCTACATAGAGGATTGAGGGCTAATATCCAAAATATACAAGGAACTCAAGAAGTTAGACTCCAGAGAGCCAAATAACCCTATTAAAACAGGGGTACAGAGCTAAACATGAATTCACAGGTGAGTAATATCGAATGTCAGAGAAGAACGTAAAGAAATGTTCATCAACCTTAGTCATGATGGAAATGCAAATCAAAACAAGCCTGAGATTCCAACACACAAAAGTCAGAATGTCTATGATAAAATAAAAATTCAGATGACAGCACATACTGGCAAGGGTGTGGAGAAAAAGAAACACTCCTCCATTGTTGGTAGGATTGGAAAGTGGTACAACCTCTCAGGAAATCAGTGTGTAGGTTCCTCAGAAAATTGGACATTTCACTACCTGAGGACCCAGCTATACCTCTCCTGGGCATATACCCAAAAGTGTTCGAACATACAAAAAAACACATGCTACACTATGTTCACAGCAGCCTTAATTATAAGAGCCAGAAGGTGGAAAGAACACAGATGCACTTGAACAGAGGAATGGAAACAGAAAATAAGGTGCATCTACACAGTGGAGTACTATTCAGCTGTTAAAAACAATAATATCATGAAATTCATAGGCAAATGTAATGAACTAGAAAATAGCAACCTGAGTGAGGTAACCCAATGACAGAAAAAGAAACATATCGTATGCACTCAGTGATAAGTGGATATTCGTCTCTAAGCTCAAATACCTCAAGATGCAATCCATGAACCACATGCAACTCTAGAAGAGGGATAACGCAAGTTGGGATGCTACTCTAATTCTTTAAAAGGGGAACAAAAATATCCATAGGAGTGGATAAGTTGGAAAAGTGTAGAGCAAGCAATGAAGGAAGATGACATAGATTTTGAAGGATGGTTTTCTTATGGTAATGCAAATTAATATAAAAAGAAAATTCATTCATAAAATTGTAAACTCTTTAAGCTAGGATAGATGCCATAATAGTGTCCCAACTCTGTTGACAAAACTGATGAACTGGATGTGGTTAGTGTACATCAAACCTTATAGATATAAGTATTACAACAATGTTCAATGTATATCTGAGATGAAAGGCCTTTAAATGGACAAAATGGGGAAATGTGCATTGGTTCTAATACTGCTAGTGTCAAATCAGTCCCCAAATTGCACAAGACTCCTGCATTTGAGACACTGAGAATGCCTATTCTCAGCTGGTTCTGATTGGTAAACTTGTGCAGCTGTTGCCAGGGAGAAGCAGGTATTAACCAAATTCCATTACACCCAATACTTGTTTAACAGGAATTTTTCGATAAATAAGAAAATAACCACATTGGAGAACTACCAATGTAATTAATGTGTAAAACGCTTTTTACAACACAGTTATCCACAAATACATGACACTTACTCGACTGGATTCCTATCAGTAAGCAATTGCTAAATCATTGCATGCAGCATTACTCTCAAAAATCATCAGAAAATTCATCCTGTAGATAAATCCATACTTATACTCGGTGTAATAGCATTTTGCACTTTAAGAATTTTTTATACAAGAATAAAATGTTCAGTGTATAATTAATCTCATTAGTCTAAAAGGACACTGAAAGGAATCTATGGCATTCTGTTACAAAAGATTAGTTTTCAGGAGAAACAATGTTTTCATAATCTTTTGAATCTATAAGATATGATCGTCCTCCTACTTTCTTAAGATTATAATAATATTTCCCTACAATTATATAAAATTTATCAACCAGGTATAAAACATTTTGGACATGTATTACTGCCTTTTCTGTTGATATGATAAAAAACAGTGTCTAAAACAACTTAAATAACAATTTAATTTACCCATGGCTATAGAGGGGTGTAGGTTCCCACGTGATGTGACAACAGAAGTATTAAAAATTCCCTTCAGATATTGTGATTTGTTATATATGCTTGCCTGGATGTCAGTCATTAATCAAGGCAACCTTTTGCCTCTTCATTTTTTTGCTTGGATGTCAGTCATTAGTCAAGGCAACCTTTTGCCTCTTCATTTTTATGTGTCAGCCTCCTGAATACAAGTTATAACATAGAAGATACACTTCAATCCATCCTGTTTTGTCAACACATTTTAACAATGTTAAATTTAAATTTTTAAAAAAAATGTAACAATGATTAAATAATTCATATGTATCCAAAACAGCATTTTCACCTATGACTTAGAAGTCAATAAATATGATAATCAGTAACTAACTGTGTATCTCACAGCATATCTTGATTGTTATGTATAGTTACATATGTTTGATGTTCTATGCTTCTTCAGATTCCCATTACGCAGGACTTGGTACTTCATCTTCAAATATGTCATCAAAGGAGTTTATCTAGAGATGCTAGATAATGTAAATAAATGTAATTTATTTTAAGAAATTTTTTTATTGTATGTCTGTTGCAGTTGGGTGTGTCTGTGTGTTTGTGCTTGCCCTTGCATGTGTGTGTTTTTAATGTTATATGGGTTTTTAAGGCATGGATCAAATGTGATGACTGAGTGACACAATTGTAGACCCTTCTTGGCCCTCTTTATATAGTGTTCAAAGTCAGGTTGACTACCTTGTATACTGTAGCCCTTTCGTATTGCACAGATGTGCCAATAAATTTAGCTAAAACATTGCACTAGTAAAATATTGTCTTCTTTATATTTTGTAAAATAGCAAATGATCTTTCATTAATAGGATGTCCATGATACTAAGCAGTGAAGTTAGGACAGACACCACAGGGAGCCAACAGAATCAGGGACTCTCACTGCTCCAGGTGTTGGGGAACCTACCTGAATAAAAAGCTCCAAGCTGCACATATGCTAGGCATGTTTTCAGGGGGTAGCACAGGTCCAGTCCATGAATGCTTTTTGGTTTGTGGATAATTCTCTGACAATCCTGAAGTATAGAGGTCAATTAACTCTGTTGGTCTATGTATGAAGTTCTTATTACCCCCAGATTCCTCAATTTCTCCTAAAAATATATAACAAACTTCTGGAGCTCTCTCCAGTGTTTAGCCATTTTGTACAGCTGCAGCCTGGAGCCTCTACAAGGACAGATATGCTAGGCCCCTGTCTGTAAGGATGCAGAGTATCATTAATGCTGTCCGGGATTGGTTCTTGTCCATGGGATTCATCTGAAGTTGGACCAGTCATTGGTCTTCCACTCCCTCAGACCCCACTCCTTCTTTGTCCCTGCACCTCCTGTAGGCAGGAAGGTTTTGTAGATGGATTAGTATGATCAGTCCTTCATTGGGAATCAGGTCAGGTTACAGGAGGTGGTCACTTTAGGCTCCATATCACACACTCCTTGAAGTGTCTCAGCTACCATCACACTCACTCATTCCAAGGAGAATCCCCCATTCCAGGTCTCTGGCACATCCTAGAGAAGCCCTTCCGCAGCCTCTCATTCCTTCTGGAGATGCCCCCTGCCTTCTCACTTCTGTCATCATCTAATGTGTTGGGGTCCCTTGGTAGGGTCACAGCAATGAGGACAGTGGGGAGGCAGAGAAACTTTGCGACACTGCATACATTTTTGAATTCTCCTGTGGTAATTATAGGCAAGCAGAATAAATGTTTCTCACAGCTTCTAACTCACAACAGCTTCTATTACTCAAACAGTAGTTTATCTGGGTACATCTTGACCTAAATCAACTTGCAGTCTGAGATACCTGTCTGGGGTCTCACTCTTCTAAGTGTAGATAGAGGTCAAATCATTCCTTCCTGCTTGCATGGATTAACTGCTGGGAACAAAACCAGGAACAAGGGAACAAGGGAGATTGACTGGAGGACAGACAGGTAAGCTATTGGAAGAAAAGCGGTTGTGCTGCTGAAATTCTGATCTGCAGGTATTGCAAAACATTGGCCTAGGCTGGAACCACTATGCTCTGTCTCTTTAAAACCCTCGAACCTTAAGGGTAAGGCTGATGTCACTCAAAATTCACTAGCCAATCAACACCTCGAGAGGGAGTTAGCAGTCAGGGGAGGAGGTGGCTCTTCCAGGTACAAGGTCAGCAACTTCCTTTGGGAACTCAGCCCCTCTGAGTGCTTCCTGGTGGTACATGCTGAGTCAGTCTTCAAGGTGCTGTGAGAGGAGCTCAGAACGCCCGACATGATAAGTGCAAGATCAAGTCCACAAACAGGAGGAACAAGCTGCTTAGCAAAGGATCCATGTGTAATGCGTCCTCCCAGTGGCTGCAGGGAAAGCGCCAGTCAGAACTAATGCAGCCACTTGTGAGGTCCGATGCAGTGTTTCCTTGTACCAGAGGGTGGATACTGAATTATTTTATTATGGAACCTGCATTTTTCTGAAATCGTTATGGAGGCCGCTTGTTTTGAGAAATATTCTTGGCAGGATATCAACCCTGAAATGCCGGGATTGAAACTGTCTTCTAAAAAGACTGACCTTCGTAGTTAACAGTTAGTTATAAGGTCCATTTGAGTTGATTTTTGGATGCTGTGAAATATCTCGTGTGTTGTGTAGTACTCTAATTATAAGCTGTGTAGTAAATGAGTAGAATTGAGAATGTAATGATTTACCAACGCTTAGGCTATAGTAAGTGACTCTAAGTAGAATGTAGCTGAGGTAGGACTGCTTATAAACACCTCACAGGTATGGAGTATGCTAAGCAGTCCCGTTTAAGATTAGGATAGTAGTATATATATTTGTTTAGCAGGATTGTCCAGATATTTGTCTGCAAACCATAAAAAAGGGGACAAATCTTGTTTACACTCAGCGATAAGACCTATGATGGTCTCAAAGTACAGGACCCTAACAAAATGCTCAAGGTGAGATTATAGGGTCACAAAGAACATTGAGGCCTGCTCTGCCATATGGATATGATTATCAGTTCCAAGTCAACTGTGGACTTGCCTAAGGACGTGATTTGGATACTTAGGGTTCCCTTTGTACAGCACTGTTTTATTAGACTTCTCCTGAGTTTGTACCATTGTATGAGAGTTACTGATTGCTTCATAGAAAGTTCTACTTGGTTCTACTTATCCCCTGTAAATAGTATAAAAGACGCTACTCTTTAGAAGCTTACTTGGTATAAGACACAGCTTGTGCATGATCTACTCACCACAGCTGCTGCAGATTCTACCTTCTACCTTTCCTAGCATTCTCATCCTCTGGACCTACAAATCAGGACCCAATAACAGGAAAGAAAGTACTATTTCAGGACTCTCATGCACTTAAGAAATGATTCTGGGGATCTTTGCTGTATAAATCTACTAGCTGCCTATGTAGGACTTGCAGTCCTTATTTAAACTGTATTTCAACAACCTGAGGCCTTTTCTGCATAAAAATTATCCATCCCAGCATATGGAATCCAAAACACTGTTTTTGGGCTAGCTCCTCTTTTACCATTACACAGAACGGAGCCTATGGTATCATTAAAAAGACTTTTGCTTGTTGATATTTTAATTGTATGGGAAGTGATTTCTTTCTGGGATATATTAGCTCTGAGAGAGCTGTATCTTCTGCTCTTTATAGAAATGGTTCTCAGATAATGTAGTCTTAGACTAGCCTCAGACTCAGGTAGCCTTGATCTTGGTCAGTTGCTCCCCAAGACCTTGCATTCTTCTGCTGGAAATGCCTAAATTCTTGAGTTAAAGGAATGAAGCAAAATGATGTTTTATACTTGCTCATTTGAGTCATATAATGAACTGTCCATTTCTTCTACCTTCACATGAGAACCAGGGGAATTGTGTACTCTGTTAACTGTCAGATGAAAAAGGGCGGGAAATAGCTAGATCAACAACCAAAGTTGAAGGGAGTCTGCTATAGCAGTCGCCATTCTGGAGAAGTACCTGATTCAGGCAAGGTGAAACTTTTGTAATTTCACATCACATGTTAAAAAATACATGTAATAAAAAAGTAGACTGGTGGATATTTAATTTTGGAAAATCACCTTGAGACAGTGCATGACAAATTCCTATTTTAGTACCCATAATATAGATATATGTGCAATCTTTGTTTACATACTTAAATCATCCCCAAATTGTATAGCAGATGCCATCATCTGTAGCTTGGTGTGTTATGATATAGATCTCAGCACTTAACATTTCACATAGGGACTAGGATAAAAACTATCTTATTAATGCCATTCCTTCTATGAAGAAGGACCTGCTGTTTTTCAAAGTCACTTGTATTTATCTTTGTATAAAGTCAATTTTGATTATTGCTTTATAAATTTCATTATTTATGCACAGATGCTATATTCCAGTGCTTGGTTCTACTCTAGTGTTTCCCAGGAATTAAGACTTTCATTCTGTCTTCCAAAGATAATTTATATCTTCCTTTTCGAGCAACATCTCTGTAGCTCAGGCTTTCTTGATGTCATACAGTTAAGATTGATTTGAATACCTAATCCTGCCTCTACTGACCAGTGGTCAGAACACTGTCCTCAACTCTTTTCATGCTCTCGTTTATCTTGTCATTAAGGAGAAAAAGAAGACATGAATGCATGTTTTCTAACCTCCCTGTGTTAGGGATGTGAGAACTACAAATTACAAGGAACCTGTGTAGTTAAGAATTTACTTCTCTGACAACTTAGGAGATGGTATAATCACAGCCCAAAAAAAGGAGGTGGAATAAAGAAGCAGAGGCATTTCTGCTTTGGAAATTGTTCTCATTAACTATGAGTAGGCAAGTAATTTTAGACAATCAGTAAATATCCAGATTGGTCATCTTGGGGTGTTGTCCAGATCAGAGCAAAGGTGAACTTAAAAGCGAAACTGGACTTAAATGTATGAACCAAATTTCTGTATTTCCACTAGTTCGAAAAAAAGATCTAGACAAAGTGTGGCTGTGCCTAACCAGGAAAATTATTATTCCTCTTTGAAAATACACAATGTTAGAAAAAAGATATAATACTTGGTGCACTCTACTACACTCATCAGTCCTTGAAAAATATCAGACCATCCAGTGTGTTTTGAATTTGACGAATAGTATTTGAGAATATAATTAATTCATTTCGTTCTTCTCCTTTTCCAAAGTGTTAAGTCTGAATCTCTGGGACAAATGACTTGGGAGCCCTATTTATCAAGTCAATGCAAACCTGACCTTCTGATTCTCTAATCAGAGCTCACTCCCTAACTGTCACAGCATATTGGTGGCATACCTCCTCCTCTACCCCAAGGGTTAGGATGCCATTCTCCCAGCTTCAATTCCTTATGTAATCCAAGCATTTGGTAACTGATCTTTCTCTTTTATCATTATAATTCTAACCCCTTCCTTGGTGTGGCTCTTGTTTCTTCCCTGCTTCCTGTCTCAACAAGTTTCAAGGTCATGTCTATTCTTGCCTGTCACAGATAAGACTGAAGCATCTGCATTTTGATCATCCTTCTGAGTTTCATGTGTTCTATGCATCTGTGGTAGTTCGAGAATTTGGGCTAGTAACCACTTATCAATGCGTGCATACCATGTGTGTTTTTCTGTGATTGGGTTACCTCACTCAGGGTGATATTTTCCAGTGCCATCCATTTGCCTATGAATCTCATAAAGTCATTGTTTTTGAGAGCTGTGTAATATTCCATTGTGTAGATGGACCACATTTTCTGTACCCATTCCTCTCTTCAAGGGCATCTGGGTTTTGTACAGCTTCTGGGTATTATAAATAAGGCTGCTATGAACATAGTGGAGCATGTTTCTTTGTTATAGTTGGAGCATTGTTTGGGTATATGCCCGAGAGAGATATAGCTGGGTCCTCAGGTAGTGCAATGTCCAATTTTCTGAGGAACCTCCAGACTGATTTCCAGAGTGGTTGTACCATTCTGCAATCCCACCAACAATGGAGGAGTGTTCCTCTTTCTCCACATACTCGCCAACATCTGCTGTCTCCAGATTTTTAGATCTTAGCCATTCTGACAGGTGCAAGGTGGAATCTTAGGTTTGTTTTGATTTGCATTTCCCTTATGACTAAAGATGTTCAACATTTCTTTAGGTGCTTCTCAGCCATTCAGCATTCCTCAACTGTGAATTCTTTGTTTAGCTCTGAACCCCATTTTTAATAGGGTTATTTGTCTTCCTGCAGTTTAACTTCATGAGTTCTTTGTATATTTTGGATGTAAGCCCTCTATCTGTTGTAGGATTGGTAAAGATCTTTTCCCAATCTGTTGATTGCTGTTTTGTCCTAACAGCAGTGTCCTGTGCCTTACAGAAATTTTGCAGTTTTATGCGATCCCATTTGTCAATTCTTGATCTTAGAGCATAGGCCATTGGTGTTTTGTTCAGGAAATTTTTTCCAGTGCCCATGTGTTAGAGACTCTTCCCTAGTATTTCTTCTATTAGTTTGAGTGTATCTGGTTTGATGTGGAGGTCCTTGATCCACTTGGACTTAAGTTTTCTACAGGGTGAGAAGAATAGATCAGTCTGCATTCTTCTACAGGCTGACCTCCAGTTGATCCAGCACCGTGTGCTGAAAAGGCTACCTTTTTTTCCATTGGATTGTTTCGGCTCCCTTATCAAAAATCAAGTGACCATAGGTGTGGGGGTTCATTTCTGGGTCTTCAATTCTATTCTACTGGCCTATCTGCCGGTCTCTTTACCAATCCCATACAGTTTTTAATCACTACTGCTCTGTAATACTGCTTGAGTTCAGGGATAGTGATTCGCCCTGAAGTCCTTTTATTGTTGAGGATAGTTTTAGCTATGCTGGGTTTTTTCTTATTCCAGATGAATTTACAAATTGTTCTGCCTAACCTTCTGAAGAATTGCATTGGAATTTTGATGGGAATTGCATTGAATCTGTAGATTGCTTTTGGTATAATGGCCATTTTTACTATATTAATCCTCCAATCCATGAGCATAGGAGATCTTTCAATCTTCTGAGATCTTCTTCAATTTCTTTAGAGGCTTGAAGTTCTTATCATACAGATCTTTCACCTGCTTGGTTAAAGTCACATCGGGGCATCTTATATTATTTGGGACTATTATGAAAGGTGTCTTTTCCCTAATTTCTTTCTCGCCTTGTTTCTCTTTTGTATAGAGGAAGGCTTCTGATTTATCTGAGTAAATTTTGTACCCAGCCATTTTGCTGAAGGTGTTTATCAGTTTTAGTAGTTCTCTGGTGGAACTTTGGGAAGACTCAAACAGTGATATTTTGACTTCTTCCTTTCCAATCTCTATCACACTGATCTCCTTTCGCTGCCTGAATACTCTGGCTAGGACTTCGAGAACTATATTCAATAAGTAGGAAGAGAGTGGGCAGCCTTGTCTAGTCCCTGATTTTAGTGGGATTGCTTCAAGTTTCTCTCCATTTAGTTTAATGTTAGCTACCGGTTTGCTTTGTATAGCTTTCACTACGTTTCTATATGGGTCTAAAATTCCTGTTCTTTCCTGGACTTTTATTATGAAGTGGTGTCGAATTTTGTCAACTGTTTTCTCAGCATCTGATAAAATGATCATGTAATTTTTATCTTTCAGTTTGTTTATATAGTGGACTACGTTGATGGTTTTCCGTATATTAAACCATTCCTGCATATCTGGCATGAAGCTTACTTGATCATAATGAATGAGTGTTTTCATGTGCTCTTGGATTCTGTTTGCCAGAATTTCATTGAGTATTTTTACGTCGATATTCATAACAGAAATCGGTCTGAAGTTCTCTTTCCTTTTTGTCTTTGTGTGGTTTAGGTGTAATAGTAATTGTGCCTTCATAGAAGGAATTTGGTAGCACTTCGTCTATTTTAATTTTGTGGAGTAGTTTGGATAGTATTGGTATGAGGTCTTCTAGGAAGGTCTGATAGAATTCTGCACTGAACCCATCTCGACCTGGGCTTTTTTTCATTGGGAAACTTTAATGACTGCTTCTAAGTCTTTAGCAGTTATGGGGTTGTTTAAATAGTTTATTGGTTCCTGATTTAACTTCATTTCCAGATATCTGTCTAGGATTGTCCATTTCCTCCAGATTTTCAAGTTTTGTTGAATATAGGCTTTTGTAGTAGGATCTGATGAGTTTTTGAATTTCCTCTGATTCTGTTGTTATGTCTCCCTTTTCATTTCTGATTTTCTGAATTTGTACACACTCTCTATGTGCTCTGGTTAGTCTTGCTATGGGTATATCTGTCTTGTTGATTTTCTCAAAGAACCAGGTTTTGGTTCTGTTGATTCTTTGTATAGTCCTTTTTGTTTTTACTTGGTTGATTTCAGCTCTGAGTTTGATTATTTCCTCCCTCTACTCCTCCTGGGTGTATTTCCTTCTTTTTCTTCTAGAGGCTTTCGATGTGCTGTCAAGCTGCTGAAATATGCTCTCTCCTGTTTTTTTCTGCAGGCACTCAGAGCGATGCGTTTTTCTCTTAGCACAGCTTTCATTGTGTCCTATATATAAGTTTGGATATGTTGTACCTTTATTTTCATTAAATTCTAAGAAATCTTTAATTTCTTTAAATTTCTTTATTTCTTCCTTGACCAGGTTATCATTGAGTAGAGCCTTATTCAACATCCATGCATATGTGGGAGTTCTTTCCCTGTTGTTATTGAAGACCAGCTTTAGCTGTGGTTTTCTGATAGGACATGTGGGATTATTTCTACGTTTCTGTATTTGTATTATACAGTCAATTTTGGAGAAAGTAACATGAGGTTGTGAGAAGGAGGTATGTCTTTTTGTTATAGGATAGAATGTTTATAAATACCTGTTTAAGTCCATTTGGTTCATGACTTCTTTTAGTCTACTATGTCTATGTTTAATTTCTATTTCCTGATCTGTCCACTGGTGAGACTGGGGTGTTGAAATCTCCTAGTATTCTTGTGTGAGGTGCAAGGTGTGCTTTGAGCTTTGGTAAGGTTTCTTTTATGTATATCGGTGACCTTGTATTTGGAGCATAAATATTTAGGATTGAGAGTTCACCGTGGTGGATTTTTCCTTTGGTGAATATGAAGTGTCCTTCCTTATCTTTTTTGATGACTTTTTCTTGAAAATTGATTATATTCGATATTGGAATGGCTACTCCAGCCTGCTTCTTCAGACCATTTCCTTGGAAAGTTGTTTTCCAGACCTTTACACTGAGGTAGTATCTGTCTTTGTTTCTGAGGTGCGTTTCCTGTAGGCAGCAAAGTGCTGGATCCTCATTACATATCCAGTTTCTTAGTCTGTGTCTTTTTATTGGGGAATTGAGTCCATTGATGTTGAGAGATATTAAGGAATAGTGATTGTTGCTTCCTGATATATCATATTTGGATGTGAGATTATGTTCATTTACTTGTCTTCTCTCTTTTTTTTTTTTGTTGTAAGACGATTAGTTTCTTGCTTTTTCTAGGGCATAGGTTGCCTCCTTGTGTTGGGCTTTACCATTTATTATCCTTTGTATGGCTCAATTTGTAAAAAGATACTGTGTGAATTTGATTTTCTCATGTAATATCTTGGTTTCTCCATCCATGTTAATTGAGAGTTTTGCTGGGTTCAGTAACCTGGACTGGCACTTGTGTTCTGTTAGGGTCTGTATGACATCTGTCCAGGATCTTCTGGGTTTCATAGTCTCTGGTGAGAAGTCTGGTGTAATTCTGATAGGTCTGCCTTTATACATTACTTGACCTGTTTCCCTTACTGCTTTTAATATTCTTTCTTTGTTTTGTGCTTTTGGTATTTTGACTATTATGTAATGGGAGGAGTTTCTTTTCTTTTCCAAACTGTTTGGAGTTCTATAGGCTTCTTTTATGTTTATGGGCATCTCTTTCTTTAGGTTAGTGAAGTTTTCTTCTATGATTTTGTTCAAGATGTTTACTGGTGCTGTGAGCTGGGAGTCTTCACTCTCTTCTATACCTTTTATGCTTAGGTTTGATCTTCTCATTGTGTCCTGGATTTCCAGTATATTTTGGGCCAGTAGCTTTTTCCCTTTTACATTATCTTTCACTGTTGTGTCAATGATTTCTATGGAATCTTCTGCTCCTGAAATGCTCTCTTCTTTCTCTAGTTTTCTGTTTTATGCTTGTATCTATAGCTCCTTGTCTCTTCCTTTGTTTTTTTGTTTGTTTGTTTTTTTTTCTTTTTTTTTTATATCCAGGGTTGTCTCCCTTTGCGCTTTTTTTCATTTTTTTCTATTTCCATTTTCAGTTCCTTCACCTGTTTGATTGTGTTTTCCTGTAATTCTTTCATGGATTTTTGTTTTTCCTCTCTAAGGGCTTCTTCTTGTTTATTTGTGTTTTCCTGCATTTCTCTAAGGCAGTTCTTTATGTCTTTCTTGAAGTCCTCCATCATCGTGATCAAATGTGATTTTAAATCTAGATCTTGCTTTTCTGGTGTGTTTGGATATTCAGTGTTTTCTTTGTTGGGAGGATTGTGCTCCCATGATGCCATGTATTCTTGATTTCTGTTGCTTGGGTTCCTGCAGTTGCCTGTCAACATCCGCATGTCTCTGGTATTAAGTTGTTCTGCTATTTCTGAGAGAGACTTGACCCGTCCTATAGGCCTGTGTGTCAAGAGTGCTGTTTTCCTGTTTTCTTTCAGCCAGTTATGGTAACAGAGTGTTCTGCTTTCAGGAGTGTAGTTATTCCTGTTCACTGGCTTTCAGCTGTTTGTGTGGGCGCGTGTCATGAGTCCACCAGGCAGGTTACTTGAGTAGAAAAGTTGTTCTTACCTCTACTCTAGGGTCTGAAGTGTTCCTCAGAGTTGGGTTTAAGCTCTCAGTGAGGGCATCAGCCAGCAAGGCCTCCACCTCCTCCATCTCTGTGCACAGAGCACCCAGATGGGACTATCAAATTCCTCTAGAGTCAGAAAGGTGGGCAGAGAGTAGTCTCCTCTTTTTTCCCAGGCATGTCTGCCCCTCTGAAGGTCTAGCACTCCCTCCCACAGGATTTGGGCACAGGGAGCTGTTTGACCGGGTCTCTTCAGATCAGGGCACAGTGTGGACTGCAGTTTACAGCAGCTTGATTGTGCTTATCTTCCTGTTCCCAGAGGCCCTATACAGTTTCCTCATAGGCCAGGGATGTGGGCAATGGTAGGGAGATTTGGCAGTCTCTACTGCTGTGCAGTCTCAGGAGTGCCCACAAGTCTGGGCGATGAACTCTCTTTCCTATGTCATTTTGTGAGTTCTTGAATTTCTGAATGTTCTACATTCAGTTTTGTGTGACTAATTTTGTCAATTGTTTAGAAATTAGTAGAAAAGAGGTAATAGGGTTCCTTCAGAAGTATTTCATTAGAATCCTTTTACCTTTCTATTACCTCCAGTCAATGGCATGATTCACAGAAATTCAATTCTTAGTTATAAACGGAGCTTCTGAGATGCAAGTTTCTCATGCGCTCATACTGCTGGTTCTGTAAATAGTACAAATCACACATATTGTAACATAATCCATAAAGCAGGAAGCAGACATTAAATGATGTGTGTGATGGGAGGAAATTTTATTCTGGTCCAGTCTATTTTCAGTCTGTGGGATTCTTTTATGTTCATGGGCATCTCTTTAGTTAAGTTAGGGAAGTTTACTTCTGAGAAAATTTGAAGATCTTTGCTGTCTCTTTAAGTTTGGCATCTTTATTATCCTCAATAACTACTAACCTTAAGTTTGCTCTTCTCACAACATTGCTGTGTTCTGGATTTCCTGGATGTTTTGACTTAGAAGTTTTGTGGGGGTTTTCTGCATTCTCTTTGACCGTTGTGTCAATGTTTTCTATGGTATCATCTGCCCCTGATATTCTCTCTCAATCCCTTACATTTTGTTGGTGATGCTTACATACTACTCCTGATCTCTTTCCTATGTTTCCTATCTTCAGGTTTGTCTCTCCTTGTGGTTTCCTTATTGTTCCTATTTACAATTTTAGATCCTAGATGACTTTGTTCAATTTCTTCCCCTCTTTCTTAGTTTTTTTTTTAATGTAAATCTTTAGGGGATTTTAATGTTTCCTCCCTAAGGCAACTACTTATTTACATGTGTTCTGTATTGCTTTAAAGGAGGTAATTATGTCCTGCTTAAAATCCTCTATCATGACCATGAGATGTGATTTTCAATCCAAATCTTGCTTTGCTGGTATGTTGATATACCCATTACTTGTTGTGGTGAGAGAACTGCGTTGTGATGATGACATTAGTGTTGTTTTCTGATGCTTCGCTTCATATGCTTGCCTACTGCCATCCAGTTATTGCTAATGTTAGTTGATCTTGCTGTTTCTGACAATAGCTTGTTCCTCCTGCAGACTCATATGCCTTTGATCCTAGGAATGAGAATGCTCCTGGGAGACCAGTACTCTCTGGCCTTGTTTTTGGTCTGGAGGGCTATGACACACCCTTAGCACTGGGTACAGATAGAGACCAAGTCTGTCCTCTGCCAGGCCTCCCCACCACTCCATTGCCAAGATTGTTCCAAGCTCATCTCTCCTTTAACAACTGTGGAGCAAATGTGTGTTCCAACCTGTATGATTTGCAATGAGAGCACTCCTAAGAGACCATCTCAATGTTGCGAAGTTTTTGATCTAGAGAGCAATAGGACCGCCTCAGCTCTGGGAGCAGATGCAGACCATAAGGGTCGCATCCCAGGTTACTCAGACATTCCTGTGCCTTGCAAGCTCCTGGTGTATCTCCCTTTGGATAGTCAGTGGAGAGAAAGTGCAGTTTCACCTGTGGGCATAGGAGTGAGAGTGCTCCTGATAGACCACCCCTGAAGACCGGTTTTGGGTGTGCAGTTCCTTGGGAAAGCTCCAGCTTTTGGCGCAAATGGAGAGTGGAAGGCGGTATCATGATGTATCATGTACACATGTATTGTATCTTGTAGGATGTCCTGACCTATGATGATGTGCATGTGAACTTCACTCAGGAAGAGTGGGCATTGCTGAATCCTTCTCAGAAGAGTCTCTACCAAGGTATAATGCTGGAGACCTGTAGGAATCTCAGCGCTATAGGTAATTCAATGAATGTATCATTCACTTTGTAAAATATAGGCACAGCTGGTTTTGTTTAATATTTAATTTGTTTTTTTTTTTTTTGGTTTTTTTTCGGAGCTGGGAACCAAACCCAGGGACACTTGCGCTTGCTAGGCAAGCACTCTACCACTGAGCTAAATCCCCAACCCTGATTCAGTTTTTTTTTTTATTTCACTTAAAATGAGGAAGAATGAAGTGAGTAAATCAGACATGGTTCTAAAGTTCACTAAAGATAGTATCTTAAATGTTGCCTAATTCCAATTATTTAACATAATTTCTCTGATACCATTTTTAGGATACATTTTGGAAGACAATACTACTGAAGAATATTATAAAAGTTCTGGAAGACATGGAAGGTAATTTTCACGTGAAAGATGATAAGATAATGCCTCCCACGAAAATTTCATGTGTGCAGCAAGTTTTAAAGAAAAGAAACAGGGTAAAATAAACACTGCATCAAATATTGATTAGGTCATCATTATATGTCTACACCCTTTTAATAAGCAAATAGTCCATAGTAAATTGTTCTGAACCATATTCTGTAACAGCATGACTAAATTTAATGATATGAACAGTCTATGAGATTTAAGAATGGTTTTGTGGAGAAACCTTAAACCCTGTACCACAGTTCTGTAAGGAAAACAAAGTGAAATTGTGTAAATGTAATGTAGAAGTTTTCTTTTGTAATGTGTTGACTGTTATGTGTTATTCTTCTTTTGATATGGATGTCATATGTCCCTGTCAATGCAAGCCAGGAGAGCATACTGATACTGAAAGAAGCAACATACCTCTCGCTTTTCCAGAACAATTAGAAGATGTACAGTAGATACCACTTTGAGGAGAGTTTCTTAATGTGGGAAAAGTTGATAAATGTTTCGTTTTTGACTATGATTGGTGACATTTACACATTCAAAGTGCTGAATCACTTTATGAGATTAGGGTTATAGAAATTGTCCTCTTTGCATTGGCTCATGTTGCAATTTTAGTATTCCTCAAAGATAGCAAAATTTGTCTTTGCAGTCAGTCTACAAATGCTCTGAGTTCATTGAGTTCTCTTCAAATATGTTAACACTCTTAATAGAAAAATTAGGGAATAAATATGAGTCATGTAATCAATTCTCTTCCTATTCCATGTGTCTTCAAACATTCAAGACAACCCATAATAAAAAGCAACACCTTTGAATGTAAACAAACTGATATTATGTTAAGATCATTTTGCTGTTTACACTTAAACCAAATTTGAAATGAATTCATAGATATAAAAAGATTCATGAATATAATTAATGTGAGAAAAAATTTACATGTGCCAATTGTATTTGCAGGTATGAAAGAAGTTTTACTGGAAAGCAAACCTTTGATTTTATTCTGTATGGTAATGACTTTGCAGTTCACAGTCATACCCAAAGGCATAATGCAGAAAAGCCCTATGAAGGTAACCTATGTGGTAAAGCTTTTGTACAGAGGAATAATCTCAAAACACATAAGAGGACACATAATGGAGAAGAACCTTCTGAATGTAACCAATGTTGTAAAGACTTTGTAAGAAGCAGTGCTCTCCAAAATCATGAAGGAACACACACAGGAGAGAAACTCTGTGAATGTAGTCAATGTGGTAAAGCCTTTGCACAAAGGAGCAGTCTCAAAAGACAAAAAAGGACATGTAATTGAGAAAAACGTTATAAATGTAACCAATGTTGTAAAGCCTTTGTCCAAAACCATGGTCTCCAAAAACATAAAAGGACCCATACAGGACAGAAACCCTATGAATGTCACCAATGTGGCAAAGCCTTTGCACAGAGCAGTCATCTCCAAATACATATAAGAACTCATACAGGAGAGAAACCCTATGAATATAACCAATGTGGTAAATCCTTTGCAGATAGCCGTAATCTCCAAACACATAAAAGAACACACACAGGAGAGAAACCCTATGAATGTAACCAATGTGGGAAAGCCTTTGCACAAAGGAGTCATCTCAAAAGACATATAAGAACTCATACAGGAGAGAAACCCTATGAATGTAACCAATGTGGCATAGCCTTTGTAGAAAGCCGTACTCTCCAAATACGTATAAGAACTCACACAGGAGAGAAACCCTATGAATGTAACCTGTGTGGCCAAACCTTTGCATACAGCAGTAGTCTCCAACAACATAAAAGAACAGACACAGGAGAGAATGCCTATGAATGTAACCAATGTGGCAAAGCCTTTGCAGGAAGCAGTCATCTCCAAAGCCATATAAGAATTCATACAGGAGAGAAACCCTATGAATGTAACCAATGTGGCAAAGCCTTTGCACAGAGCAGTCATCTCCAAATACATATAAGAACTCATACAGGAGAGAAAACCTATGAATGTAACCAATGTGGCAAAGCCTTTGCAGACAGCCGTAATCTCCAAACACATAAAAGAACACACACAGGAGAGAAACCCTATGAATGTAACCAATGTGGGAAAGCCTTTGCAAAAAGGAGTCATCTCAAAAGACATATAGGAACTCATACAGGAGAGAAACCCTATGAATGTAACCAATGTGGCAAAGCCTTTGCAGAAAGCCGTACTCTCCAAATACGTATAAGAACTCACACAGGAGAGAAACCCTATGAATGTAACCAGTGTGGCCAAACCTTTGCATACAGCAGTAGTCTCCAACAACATAAAAGAACAGACACAGGAGAGAATGCCTATGAATGTCACCAATGTGGCAAACCCTTTGCAGGAAGCAGTCATCTCCAAAGCCATATAAGAATTCATACAGGAGAGAAACCCTATGAATGTAACCAATGTGGCAAAGCCTTTACACGAAGCAGTCATCTCCAAAGCCATATGAGAATTCATACAGAAGAGAAACCCTACGAATGTAACCAATGTGGCAAAGACTTTGCCTAAAGCAGCAGTCTCCAAAAACATAAAAGAACACACACTGGAGAGAAACCCTATGAATGTAATCAATGTTGTAAAGCCTTTTCAGGAAGCAGTCATCTCCAAAGCCATATAAGAACACATACAGGAGAGAAACCCTATGAATGTAACCAATGTGGCAAAGCCTTTGCAGAAAGCAGTTATCTCCAAAGACATATAAGAACACATACAGGAGAGAAACCCTTTAACTTTAACCAATGTTCCAAAGCTTTCTCACAAAGCAGTGGTCTCTAAAATCTTAAAAGTACACATACAGGAACAAAACTTTTTTGAATGCATCCATTGAGGTTTTATAACATTTATACAAAGCAGTGACCTCCAAATACATAAACAATCACATACAGCAGAGAAACCCAATGAATGTGTTACATGTTCTTAAACCATTAGACATCACAAGCATCTTCAACTGCATGACTTAATAGGTCCTAGAGAAAAATGCTTGGACTGTAACTGATGTGGTAAAACCTTTCCCAAAACAGTCATCTCCTAGCCCATAAAATAATACACACTGAATAGGAACCCTATGAATGTAACAAATGTGGTAAACCTTTTGCAAATCGCAGTACGTTCTAGGTAAATAAAAGAAGACATACTCAATAGAAACCCTATGAAGATAATCAGTGTGATTATGTCTGTGTATTTGAACGAGCAATCATCTTTCAAATACATAAAAGAAGACAAACAGGAGGGACACCCTATGAATGTAAGCAAAGTGTTAAAGCCTTCGCATATCAGTCATATTCAAAGGCACAAAATAAACCAATATTTAGAAAAATCCTTTGAGTGTATTTAATAAAACCTTATGAGTGCATTTAACCTGGTCAAACCTTCATGTATTTCTATAGACTTCACCAACATGAAACAATCCGTACCAGATAGTAACTTTGTGAATAGATTTAATATGGGGAGGTCTTTTCAATTCTCACATATCATCATCGGGGCAAAAAAAATAAAGCTATGAAGGCATTGAATATGGTAAAGTCTTTGCACATTTCTAAAGTCTTTATCATCATGAAAATAATCATGCTGTAAAGATATGAGTATAAAAAATGTGGAAAAGCCTTTGTGCAATAGGGTTCTCTCAAATACAGCACAACGCAAACCCAGGTGATGAAAATGGTAGGAATTTATTGTAATAAAGCTGCTCCTGGATCATGGACAGAAAATGAAGTCAAAGCCTAAACTGTGACAAGTAAGACATCCCCTAATCACTGTGATGCAGAATGTCATAGAGCTGCCATCCCACAATCAAAATCTCTGACCAGAATGGTCCCTGTGTAAAAGAACTAGAAGAACAAAAATGGAGAAGAGCCTGAGGAAAAGGAGGTCCAAATTGATTTCCAGCTCAGTGGGAGGCACCAAGATCTGACACTATGATTCAGGCTATGGTATGCTTACACACAGGGGCCTATCATGACAGACTTCTGAAAGACCCTAGAAGCAGCTGAAAGAGTCAGATGGAGACATTTACACCCAACCAATGGGCAGAAACTGGGGACCCCTGTGGTTGAATTAGGAAAAGCCTGGAAGAACCTGAAGAGTGATCCTATATGAATACCAGCAATGTCAATTAACCTGGGCCCCTGGGATGTCTCAAACACTGAGCAACCAGCCGGTCAGCATATACATGATCATAGGAGCCCTCAACATATACAATAGAGGACATTTAGGTCTGGACCCATTCAGAGAAGATACACATATCTTCAGGAGACTTAGGGCACCACAATGTGGGATGGTGGGATGGGGACATCCTCTTAGGTGTGGTAGGGAGGAGGTGTGGGATGTGGAACAGTCAGGGTAGACCGGAAGGAGGATAACACTGGAATGAAAAAGAATTGAACAATCTATTAAAAAATAACGAAACACATCTGGGCCAATTTCAGATACATTTTCCCACTGTCCAGAATTTCGGGGTAGATGCTTATGTAGATTAAAGTGTCAACTGTTTTAGGATGTGGGTGTTACTGTTTAGCCAATGATATTCATTCGTTCTTTGATGTTAGAGTGCCCGTGTTGTGTTTTTTTTTTTTTTTTTTTTTTTTTTTTTTCCGGAGCTGGGGACTGAACACAAGCCTAGCACTTGCTAGGAAAGCCCGTGTTGTGTTTTGAGGAGACTGAGATAAATAGCCGGGGCATTATTAGAGACCGTCATTATGTTTTCAAAAACATAAAGATGAGTAAAGGAAGGTGGCCACCAATGGGAAGTCCACAACTCCTGTCTGCCTGGGAACGTGAACTTAGTTTCACCAGATGATTAAAGGAGGGTGACTAAAAAAGGGAGGAACTCTTGGGGCTGGAGCTTGTTTCTTCGTTGCTTCTTCCCAATTGGTGTTGATTGGTTGTAATGTCCTCTAGTGCTAAATTGGTTCCCAAATTACATGAGAATCCTGCATTTGAGACCTGAGACTCCCTATCCCCAGCACGTTCTTATTGGTGAAATTACAAGAGGCCAATGTCTAGGCAAAGACAGAGGAATCACTTTTGAATTCAAGAGCAAGGAGGATCACCAGACCAGGAAACAAATTGGATGCAGGCTTGAGAGCTGAGAAAGACAGATTACAGTCCATGTAAGTTTCAGGGAAGAGGAGCCTCAGCGGTAGCTCCCCAAGTCGGTTTTGAGTAGCAAAGATGTGATAAAGTTTTTACTAAGCAATCAATCAGAACTTTCACGGGGGTGGGGGGGCGTTAGCAATGTTGAAGTTTGGGAGTGGCCCAGGCAGTGAGATGATTTATGCATATTAAATACAGAACTGTGTGTATGTGTGCTTGTGCTGGGTGGTTTCTTGTGTGTGTGTGTGTGTGTGTGTGTGTGTGTGTGTGTGTGTGTGTGTGTGTGTATCCTTCATTTGAAAATCCATACCATTGATTGTTATTTATATGTACATATTTTTTAAAGTTCTGTGGTTCTTCAGGTACCAAATAGGTACCATTTGGTACTTCCACTTCAAGTATGTCATCAAAAGAGATTATCTAAAGATGCTAGATAACGTAAAAGAAATGAGATGTATTTTTAAGAAAATATTTAGTGTGTGTTTGTGTGTGTGTCTTTATTGTGATATGGGTTATTAAGTCATGTAAGATATGGAGATTGGGAGGCAAAATTTTAAGTCCTATTTATACAGTGTTTGAACTTACGTTGTGAGTATTATATACAGTAGACATTTCCTATTGCAAAGATATGTAAATAAAATTAGCTAAAACATAGTCGTAAAACTTGTCTTCTGTACATATTGTAAAATAACAAGTGTTTTTTAATTATTGCCATGTCCACGAGAATAGGCAGCGAAGTTAAGAGAACAGACAGGACAAGCAGCCAACAGGCTGGGGGACCATCATTTTTTCAGTTGTTTGGGAACACATATAAATAACAGTCTTCAAGCTGGACATAGGCTGTACAAGTTTTTGGGTGTCGGCACAGGTCCAGACCATGAATGCTCTTTGGTTTTTGGATAATTCTCTGGGACCGCTTAAGTACTGAGGTCAATGAACTCTGTTGTTCTACTTGTGAAGTTCTTATTACTTCCAGATTCCTCAATTCCTCCTTGAAAATATTCCACCAGTTCCTGGAGCTACCTCCAATATTTGGCCATTTTGGAAAGCTACTATCTGGAGCCTCGAAGAGGACAGATATGCTAGGCCCCTGTCTGTAAGGATGCAGAGTATCATTAATGCTGTCAGAGATTGGTTCTTATCTATGAGATGGCTCTGAAGTTGGACCAGTCATTGGTAGCCCATTCCCTCAGACCCCACTCCTTCTTTGTCTCTGCACCTCCTGTAGGCAGGAAGGTTTTGTAGATGGGTTAGTATGATGATTCCTTCACTGGGATTCCAGGGAGGTTACATAAGGTGGTGACTTCAGGTTCTACCTCACACGCTCTTTGGAGTGCGTCTCAGCTACCATCACACTAAATACATTCCATGGAGCATTCCCCAACCAGATCTCTGGCACATCCTAGACAATCATGTCCCAATCATATTATTCCTTCTGGAATTGCCCCCTACCTCCTCATATCTGTCATCATTTAGTGTGTTGGGGTCCCTTGGTAGGGTCACAGCAATCGGGAGAGTGAGCAGGCAGAGAAACTGTGCAACAATACATACAATTTGCTCTCTCTCAGTACCATTTATACGAAAGCAATAAAAAATTTCTCACAGCTTCTAAATCGAAACAGCCTTTACTACACAAACGGTAGTTCATCTGGGTACAAGCAAACCTAAATCAACTTGCAGTTTGAGATGTCTGTCTGGGGTCATAGTGTTCTGAGTGTGGCTAGGGGTCAGCTCACACCTTCATCCTTGCATGTTACCTTCCATGGTTTAACTGTTTACAATAGACACGGTAAACAAGGCAAACCTCATAAAGGACATCATTTAGATAGGATTGGCTTACAGGTTCAGAGTTTCAGCCCACTATCATCAAGAGAGGAACACGGCAGCATCCTTGTAGGCATAGTACAGCAGGATCTCAGAGTTCTACATCATTATCTGAAGGCTGCTAGCAGAATACTGGCTTCCAGGCAGCTAGGAAAGGGATCATAATGACCACAGCCACAGTGATATACCTGCTCCAATGGTACACACCTAACAACTCCACCCACTTGGCCAAGCATGTACAAAACAACACAAGGTAAGTTCTTTATTATCTGAGCTATTTACAGCCTGACTCAGTGGAGTAACTATTGACAAAAGAGCATTCTGCACAAGAGGTACAATTTATGAAGCTGTGCACACTTTCTCAGACTGAAAGGCCCAGGGATTCATCACAAGCTGTTGTACCCTCTGGGCATCTGTGACCTCTCTGTGTGGAGCAAAGTTTCAGCCCCTCACTCGGCTTGGTGCTTCTGGTGATTTAGATGGAGCAAAGTTAGGGATGCCTCCTAATGTCCATCAACCTATCTTCTGTGTCCCAGCTGCCCTGCTTCCGTCATCTTTGCAATTCCACTTCACTCCCACCTGCTTGACTCCACCTCTTCTTCCTCATCTTCCTATTCTTTTCATTCTTCTCCTGCACATCTTCCTGCTCCCCCTCCTCCTCTTATTTTCATTGCTTGTTTTTCCTTTTACTTGCAGTAATGTACACAGTGTCTGTGATCTACCATCCTTCTACATACAGGTATCCAATTCAGCATGTTAAGAAGATGATGTACCAATCGCCAAGAATATATACATAGTATCTTTCATATTCCAAACCTATACTCTGTGTCTATTGAAACATTAATTTTCACTTTTCTCACCCACATATTGGCTCTGACTAAATACTAACTCTGTATGTTTGAAAGCTCTAAGGAACATGAAGTGTTTGTTGGTCATTGTGAAGGTGGCTCATTTCACTTTGCCTGAGGACCTCCTGGTGGTTTGAAAGAGAACACTAACTATACTCTCATATGTTTGCATATTCTGTCCCTGGTTGGTGGGACAATTCGGGAAAAGATTAGTTGGTATGACTTACTAACGGACTTGTGTTTCCCAGGGAAGGAACAGGCAGACTTTGACGTGTCTAATGCCCAAGGAATACTGAGTGTCTCTTTTCTGCCTCATCCTTGTGGATCAGGATTCAAGGTGTAATGTCTTACCTATTGTGGCAACATGATGACACTTGCTGATTACCACCACTTTCAGTGCCATGATGATACATTCTTGTGTGTGTGTGTGTGTGTGTGTGTGTGTGTGTGTGTGTGTGTGTGTGTGTGATATTCCAAACATTCAGTTTTACCACTGAAGACTCAGGAGGCCAATGTTTTGGTGAAAGTCTTCTAGATCCAAAGGCAAAGTGAGAACCCAGCTGACCTTATTCCTAAACTGACTACCCAAAAATAAAGGGTCTTTCTCTTTCTCCAAGCTACCTTAAATACTCCTTAGCTCATTGCCTCCCGTTCCACATCCTGTGTTCATTCACTCTCAATTGCCACATTGTTTTAATTTTGATTTATGGTTAAGTTCATTTAATCCTGTTTATAGAAATATCTCAGTTTCAATGTTATGCCTTAGAGCTGAGCAATGGCTCACCAAGCAACAGGTTTTTCAAATTCACAAACTTGGAGCTCACAATAAGAATAAATGTCTTGCAAAAATGGCTGCAAAATCTTACTGTACTTACTATGAAACTGTAAGTCCTCAGTGAGCTTTTCTATGTGTTTCCTTTGTTATGGTATTTTATCAGAACAATAGAAAAACCACTAAGGGACTTGAATGTTCATCCACATTATGGCAGATGTGTTGACTGATACTCTGTTCTCTGTATAAATCATTCATTCCTTACTTCTTCATCTCTCTAATGAAGTCTGGATGTTTCAACTTGCATGTCTTGAGAATATGGGTGTGATGAACCTGTGTGGAAACCTATATGACACCTGTTGTTCAGTTGTTCTGTAAGTGGAATCATGGGCTTCCCTGCTAATTCTTTGGTTGGTTGCCCTAAGGCTGTCACCATACCATTTTGTATAGAATGGGATCTTGTCATAATCCCCCAACCATGCACAAGTGCTCTGGTTTGTTCAAAGCCCAGAAGACTTACTTTTCAGTTTGTCTCACCGACCATAGAAATGAAGAGGATGTGATGGATCCTTATAATTGTCAACTTGGCACAATCTGGAATCACAGGAAGGAAAGTCTCAAGCAGGGATCATTTGAATCAGGTTAGCATGTGACTATATGTGTGGGATACTGTCATAATTATGTTTCTTGAGGTGAATATACTCACTAAGGTGAGTGCTTCCATTTCCTAGGGACGGACCCTGGTTGTGGAAGAATTCAGAAAGTGAACTGTTCATTAGCCCACATAATCTAAGCAATCTCTGCTCTTGTCAGTGGACAGCTGCGTACTCTCGTATCAAGCTCCTGACCCTGTGACATCATCTAATAATGAGATATAGCCAGGAACTGTGATCTCAAACTATATTTTCTTTCCCAAGTTGGTATTGTTACTATATTTTATTTTAACAATAGCAATGAGCCTTAGAAATAAATTTAAGCGCAAGGCCCTGGGTTCGGTCCCCAGCTCCAAAAAAAAAAAGAACCAAAAAAAAAAAAAAAGAAATAAATTTAAACATTTCATTTCTACTTGTAGGATTTTTTAAAAATGAAACTTAAAGAGAATATGACTTGGATGGGGTAGTCTACAGAATACTAAGTTTATGGTTTTAGAGACATGTATTCCTGTCTCCTGGGATTAAAAGATTTTTCTAAATGGCTGGAGCTAATTTAGTTTGGTGGAACCTTGGCAAAAGATCATTACTTCCTTAATTCAATTTACTAACCTTCAAGGGAGGATTCAGCTCCATTTCACTGGATAACATTAATACTCAAATCATATATTTTGTACTTTTCCTCTCTCAACTTCCCGTTTTTCATTAAAGTGCTCTACATGAGACTTAACCTGAAAACAAAGTCTATGATGGGTATTTCTGAGACTTCTTTGTCAAGACAATTAATCTGAATCTTTTCACCTTAGCCTTGATCAGACTCTTCAGACAAGGCATAAAGTAGTGACATTATGCAACAAAATACTGCATAAGCAGTCTATACAGCACATACTGAAATCGTTCTCCTTTGAACCCTCTTGGGCCAAGCCTGCACAATACAAATCACTCTCAGTAACAAAGATTGCCCCATTCCTAATAAGAAAACACATTAAGTCCCATTTAAAGCATTCCATTGCTATCCAAATCCAAAGTCCCAAAGTCCACATTCTTTCAAAGAAAAGGATGAACAGGCCTATCACAGCAATACCCCAGGCCCTGCTACCAGTTTCTGTCTCACTTAGGGTTTTATTTCCGTGAACACACACAATGGTCAATGCAAATTTTTGCAGCACAACATTTAATTGGGGCAGGCATACAAGTATAGAGGTTTAATCCATTATCATCAAGAAGAGAGCATGGCAGCATCCAGGGGGGCATGGTGCAGAATGATCTGAGTTCTACATCTTCACCCAAAGAAAGCCAGGAACAGACTAATCATCTGAGGGAGTAGGTAGGAGGAGGATCTCAAAGGCCATCACACAGTGACACACAACCTCAAACAAGGCCATCCCTGATAATAGTGCAAATCCCTGGGCCAAGCATATGCAAACCATCACAATTTATAATGAGATGAACATGGGTTTTTTCTTTGAGTTTGTTTATACAATGAATTACATTTATGGAGTTACATATACTTTACCATCCCTGCATTCCTTGGATGAAACCTTCTTGATCGGGATGGGTGATTATTTTGATGTGTTCTGGGATTTAGATTGCTAGAAATTTATTGAGTATTTTGTAATAGGTATTCTTATGGGAAATTGATCTGGAGTTCTCTTTGATGGGTGTTTGTGTGCTCCCCTGCCGGGAAATTCCACCAGTTATACCTCCCCCACTCATTTGTGGTTTTATTACCTAGTTACATCCTCTCCTCTTGGTAGTCACATGACCGGTAGGAATGGCAGAGACTTTCTACCACCCAAAACCACAGCATTGTTCCAGGAACCAAGGACAATCTGACTATAGCTCCAAAAAAATCCTTGTGGGCCTTGATAGCCCCATCCCCATTCCTGTGGCTTTTTTTTTTTTTTGGTTGTTGTCCTTAAATATAGCATATATCTGTAGAATGGGGTTCTTAGCCATCTTCTCCTGCTTGAAGGCTGAGGAACCCCGATGCCCCAGAATTAATAAACCTCTTGCTGATTGCATCGAATCTAGGCTCTGGTGGTCTTTGGTTACCTGTGGATCTTTGGTGGTATTCCTTCGGGTCCAAGAGTATCTGTGTAGAAAATTTTCCACTTTCTCCTGATGTTCAAGTTTTGTTCAGTATAGGTGTTTGGAATGGGATCTCATAATTATTTAGTATTTTCTGTTTCTGCTGTTTTTTCTCCCTTTTCATTTCTGATTTTGTTAATTTCGAAACAGTCAAGGTGCCCTCCCCTGAGTTCGGCAAAGGTTTTTCTACCTTGGCCATTTTCTCAAAGAACTAGCTTCTGGTTTTTTTCATTCTACATAGAGTTTGTTTTGTTGTTGTTGTTGTTGTTGTTGTTGTTTCTTTGTATTTGTTTTGTTTGATTTTTCTTTTTGTTTTTCTTTTTTGTTTCTTTCTTTGTTTCCACTTGGTTGTTGACAGCACTGAGTTTCAGTATGCCATGCTGTCTTTGTGAGTATTTGTTCCATTTTGTTCTAGAGCTTGCAAGTGTGTTGTCAAGCTGCTGCTGTACTCTCTCCAGTTTGATTTTGGAGAAACTCAGAACTTTGAGTTCTCTTGTTAAGTGTGCTTTCATTGTGTCCCATGAGTTTGGGTATGTTGTCCCTTCATTTGCATTAAATTCTTAAAAGTCTTTAATTTTTTTCTTTCTTCCTTAACTAATTATGTTGTTGTAAAATTATTAAATATATAATGGTTGTCTTTTACTCCCTCTAGATCCAGCATTTGGGTCTTTCTTACTTACAGTTGGGTATTTCTTATTTACATTTCAATTATTATTACATTTACTGGTTTCCATGGAAACATCCACCTAACTCCTTCCCCTCTCCTTCTGTATGGGTATGGAGTATGCTAAGCAGTCCTGTTTAAGATTAGGATAGTAGTATATATGTTTGTTTAGCAGGATTGTCCAGATATTTGTCTCCAAACCATAAAAAAGGGGACAAATCTTGTTTAAACTCAGCGATAAGGCCCATGATGGTATAAAAAACAGGACCCTAATAAAATGCTCAAGATGAGATTAGAGTGTCACAAACAACATTGAGGCCTGGTCTTCCATATGGATACGATTATCAGTTCCAAGTCAAATGTGGACTTGGATAGGAATGTTTTTTGGATACTTAGGGTTCCCTTTGTACAGCACTGTTTTATTAGACTTCTCCTGAGTTTGTACCATTTTATGAGAGTTACTGACGGCTTCATAGAAATTTCCACTTGGTTCTACTTATCCCCTGTAAATATTAAAAAACACGCTACTCTTCAGAAGCTCACTTCCTATAAGACACAGCTTGTGCATGATCTACCCACCACAGCTGCTGCAGATTCTACCTTCTACCTTTCCTAGCATTGTCATCCTCTGGACCTCCAAATCAGGATCCCATCACTGGAAAAGAAACTACTATTTCAGGACTCTCATGCACTTAAGAAATGATTCTGGGGATCTTTGCTGTGTAAATCTGCTAACTGCCTACGTAGCACTTGCAATCCTTATTTAAACTGTATTTCAACAACCTGAGGCCTTTTCTGGATAGAAAATCATCCATCCCAGCATATGTGGAATCCAAAACACTGTTTTTTGGCTAGCTCCTCTTTTAGCATTACACAGAACGGAGCCCATGGTATCATTAAATTGTTGATATTTTAATTGTATGGGAAGTGATTTCTTTCTGGGATATATTAACTCTGAGAGAGCTGTATCTTCTAGTCTGTATTGAAATGATTCTCAGACAATGTAGTCTTAGACTAGCCTAAGACTCAGGTAGCCTTGATCTTGGTCAGTTGCTCCCCAGGGCGATGACCTTGCATTCTTTTACTGGAAATGCCTAAATTTTTGAGATAAAGGAATGAAGCAAAATGATTTTTTATACTTGCTTTTTTGAGTCATATAATGAACTGTCCATTTTTTCTACCTTCACATGAGAACCAGGGGAATTGTGTACTCTCTTAACTGTCAGATGAAAAAGGGCGGGCAATAGCTAGATCAACAACCAAAGTTGAAGGGAGTCTGCTGTAGCAGTCGCCATTCTGGAGAAGTACCTGATTCAGGCAGGGTGAAAAATTTGTAATTTCACATCACATATTAAATAATACATGTAATAAAAAAGTAGATTAGTGGATCCTTAATTTTTTTTAATGTGGAAATCCATTGATATAATTCAGTATATAAAAACTGAAAAATGTCACATGATTATATCATTAGATGCTGAAAAATATCGGGAAAATTCCATCATTTCTTTTTTTTTTTTAAAGACACCTTCACACTTTTTACTCCCTTTACCTAATGCGTCCTTAATGCACAAACAACCTAAAGAATCCAATTAAAAGAATCAAAGTTTACAACACGGTGGGACAGCGAGACCGCCATGGTTCTATATCATGACACAGTGAGTGAAGGGTTAATTTGGAATTTCTGCTCCATAAACTGTTCCCAAATGGTTTGCTGCACCCATAAGAGATAAATACACAATACTGCCGCTGCTGATCCATAGCGTGGCTTCTTTTCTTTTCTTTTCTTTTCTTTTCTTTTCTTTTCTTCTCTTTTCTTTTTTTTTAAGCTGAGCACAACTATTATCATTTTGTAATTAAAAGCATAAAATATATCTAACACCCAGTCCAACACTACATCAGTTATACAGAATATTTAGTTATCCATTCCATTATTATCCATTATTTAAGAAAGGCCTAAAATCTATATTATATCTTGCTAGCTTGTACACTATCTGATAACTATCCAATAAAATATGTATTTTCAGAGTTAAACAGCCTGATAGGCTATGAAACTAGAATCAGTCTTCAACCCCATCAGAAATCTGAGAACGACCAAATATCTATACACATAGGAAGCCTGACATGGCTTCCAGAACTGAGAGGTTGTAGAGACAAATCTCCACTAGTGCAGTTGCCTGTTAGGAACATGTGAGTGCAAGTCTTCAGTCTTCGGGCCCAAAATCAACTGACAGACTCTTGAAATGGAGATTTTGAAGGGCTAATCACCCTGTCTTGGCAGTTTATCAGTCAAATATTCTGCATAATTTGTCCTTTTCTGGACAGTATAGTCTGCAGATGAAACAGGCAGTTTTGTCAAGTGGCTGCCTAGCCACAAATTATTTCCTCACCTGAAGGTAGAGATGTTCACATTCTTCGTTAAATCCACCAAAGGGGAACAGTTAGGGGCAGATATGACTCAAAAAAAGATAAATAACTTTAAATCTCATACTTTGTGGATTTCTGACGTTTGTGAAAACCATCTATGTATATGAGACTATCTGGACTGTTGTCTTATATCTTTTTTCTTTTTCAGTTACTACTGTACTTTATTGTGTTCAACCAAATCATCATGTTACAAAAATAGCAAGCTGCCATAATAAAAAATAAGGCTCCTCTATTCAGCACCAGATAGCATCATTTTACTTTCAAGCCTAGAAATTGCACACTTGTATATAAACCAACCGAAGATGAGCATTGAGAGTTCATCTTGTTGGATTTTTCCTTTGATGAATATGAAGTGTCCTTCCTTATCTTTTTTGATGACTTTTAATTGAAAATTGATTTTATTTGATATTAGAATGGCTACTCCAGCTTGCTTCTTCTGACCATTTGCTGGGAAAGTTGTTTTCCAGCCTTTCACTCTGAGGTAGTGTCTGTCTTTGTCTCTGAGGTGTGTTTCCTGTAGGCAGCAGAATGCAGGGTCCTCATTGCGTATCCAGTTGTTAATCTATGTCTTTTTATTGGGGAGTTGAGGCCATTGATGTTGAGAGATATTAAGGAATAGTGATTATTGCTTCCTGTTATATTCATATTTGGATGTGAGGTTATGTTTGTGTGCTTTTCTTCTCTTTGTTTTGTTGCCAAGACGATTAGTTTCTTGCTTCTTCTAGGGTATACCTTGTCTCCTTATGTTGGGCCCTACCCTTTATTATCCTTTGTAGTGCTGGATTTGTAGAGAGATATTGTGTAAATTTGGTTTTCTCATGGAATATCTTGGTTTCTCCATCTATGTTAATTGAGAGTTTTGCAGGATACAGTAACCTGGGCTGGCACTTGTGTTCTCTTAGGGTCTGCATGACATCTGTCCAGGATCGTCTGGCCTTCATAGTTTCCGGCGAAAAGTCTGGTGTGATTCTGATAGGTCTGCCTTTATATGTTACTTGACCTTTCTCCCTTACTGCTTTTAATATTCTTTCTTTATTTTGTGCGTTTGGTGTTTTGACTATTATGTGACGGAAGGTGTTTCTTTTCTGGTCCAATCTATTTGGAGTTCTGTAGGCTTCTTGTATGCCTATGGGTATCTCTTTTTTTAGGTTAGGGAAGTTTTCTTCTATGATTTTGTTGAAGATATTTACTGGTCCTTTGAGCTGGGAGTCTTCACTCTCTTCTATACCTATTATCCTTAGGTTTGATCTTCTCATTGAGTCCTGGATTTCCTGTATGTTTTGGACCAGTAGCTTTTTCTGCTTTACATTATCTCTGACAGTTGAGTCAATTATTTCTATGGAATCTTCTGCTCCCGAGATTCTCCCTTCCATCTCTTGTATTCTGTTGGTGAAGCTTGTATCTACAGCTCCTTGTCTTTTCTTTTGATTTTCTATGTCCAGGGTTGTTTCCATGTGTTCTTTCTTGATTGCTTCTATTTCCATTTTTAATTCCTTCAACTGTTTGATTGTGTTTTCCTGGAATTCTTTCAGGGATTTTTGTGTCTCCTCTCTATGGGTTTCTACTTGTTTATTTATGTTTTCCTGGAATTCTTCCAGGCATTTTTGCGCTTCCTCTCTGTAGGCTTCTACTTGTTCTCTAAGGGAGTTCTCCATGTCTTTCTTGAAGTCCTCCAGCATCATGATCAAATACGATTTTGAAACTAGATCTTGCTTTTCTGGTGTGTTTGGATATTCCATGTTTATTTTGGTGGGAGAATTGGGCTCCGATGATGGCATGTAGTCTTGGTTTCTGTTGCTTGGGTTCCTGGGCTTGCCTCTCGCCATCAGATTATCTCTAGTGTTACTTTGTTCTGCTATTTCTGACAGTGGCTAGACTGTCCTATAAACCTGTGTGTCAGGAGTGCTGTAGACCTGTTTTCCTGTTTTCTTTCAGCCAGTTATGTGGACAGAGTGTTCTGCTTTCGGGCGTGTAGTTTTTCCTCTCTACAGGTCTTCAGCTGTTCCTGTGGGCCTGTGTCTTGAGTTCACCAGGCAGGTTTCTTGCAGGGGAAAAGTTGGTCCTACCTGTGGTTCCAAGGCTCAAGTTTGCTCGTAGGGTACTGCCTAAGTCCTCTCCGCGGCGGCAGCAACTTGGAAGATCTGCGCCGCTCCTTCCGGGAGCCTCCGTGCACCAGGGTTCCAGATGGTGTTTGGTGTTTTCCTCTGGCGTCTGGACGTGCGCAGAGTGCAATCTCTTCTGGCCTCCCAGGCGCGCCCGCCTCTCTGAAGTTTCAGCTCTCCCTCCCATGGGATTTGGGTGCAGAGAACTGTTTATCCGGTCTGTTTCCTTCAGGTTCCGGTGGTGTCTGAGGCGCAGGGGTCCTGCCGCTCCTGGGCCCTCCTCTACGGGAACCCAGAGGCCTTAAACAGTTGCCTCTTGGCCAGGGATGTGGGCAGGGGTGGGCAGTGTTGGTGGTCTCCTCCGCTCTGCAGCCTCAGGAGTGCCCACCTGACCAGGCGTTGAGGTCTCTCTCCCACGGGGTTTGGTAGCAGAGAGCTGCTGCGGGCCAGGATCCGCGGGTGTGGGACTTCCGGTAAACACAGGAAGTGCCCTGTCCTGTGGTTCCAAGGCTCAAGTTTGCTCCTAGGGTACTGCCTAAGTCCTTTCCGCGGCGGCAGCAACCGGGAAGATCTGCGCCGCTCTTTCCGGTAGCCTCCGTGCACCAGGGTTCCAGATGGTGTTTGGTGTTTTCCTCTGGCGTCTGGACATGCGCAGAGTACAGTCTCTTCTGGCCTCCCAGGCGTGCCCGCCTCTCTGAAGGTTCACCTCTCCCTTCCACGGGATTTGGGTGCAGAGAACTAGATCCTTAATTTTTGAAGATGAGCTTCAGACAGTGGATGATAAATTCCTATTTTAGGACCCGTAATATAGAGATATGTGCAATCTTTGTTTACAAAATTAAATCATCCCCAAATTTTATAGCAGATGCCATCTTCTGTAGCTTGGTGTGTCATGATATAGATCTCAGAAGTTAACATTTCACATAGGGACAAGGATAAAAACTATCTTATTAATGCCATTCCTTCTATGAAGAAGTACCTGCTGTTTTTCAAAGTCACTTGTATTTATCTTTGCTTAATGTCAATTTTGATTATTACTTTATAAATTTCATTTTTTATGCACACATGCTATATTCCAGTACTTGGTTCTATTCTCTAATGTTTCCCAGGAATTAAGAATTTCATTTCTTCTTATAAAGAGAATTTATATCTTCCTTTTTCGAGCAACATCTCTGTAGCTCAGGCTTTCTTGAAGTCATCCAGTTAAGATTGATTTGACCACCTAATCCTGCCTCTACTGACCAGTGGTCAGAACAATGTCCTCAACTCTTTTCTCACTCTCGTTTATCTTGTCATTAAGGAGAAAAAGAAGACATGAATGAGTGTTGTCTAACCTCTCTGTGTTAGGGATGCGAGAACTACAAATTACAAGGAACCTGTGTAGTTAAGAATTTACTTCTCTGACAACTTTGGAGCTGGAATAATCACAGCCCAAAAAAGCCAGAGGAATAAATAAGGCGAGGCATTTCTGCTTTGGAACTTGTTCTCATTAACCATGAGTAGGCAAGTAATTTTAGACAATCAGTAAATTTCTAGACTGGTCATCTTGGAGTGTTTTCCAGATCGGAGCAAAGGTGAACTTAAAAGAGAAACTGAACTTATATGTATGAACCAAATTTCTGTATTTCCACTACTTCAAAAAAAAGATCTAGACAAAGTGTGGCTGTGCCTAACCAGGAAAGTTATTATTCCTCTTTGAAAATACAAAATGTTAGAGAAAAGATATAATACTTGGTGTGCTCTAGTACACACATCAGTCCTTGGAAAATATCGGACCATCCAGTGTGTTTTGAATTTGACAAATAGTATTTGAGAATATAATTAATTCATTTCGTTCTTCTCCTTTTCTGTAGTGTTAAGTCTGAATCCCTGGGACCAATGGCATGGGAGCCCTATTTATCAAGTCAATGCAAAACTGACCTTCTGATTCTCTAATCAGAACTCACTCCCTAACAGTCACAGAATATTGCTGGCATACCTCCTCCTCTACCCCAAGTGTTAGGATGCCATTCTCCCAGCTTCAATTCTTTATGTAATCCAAGCATTTGGTAACTGATCTTTCTCTTTTATCATTATCATTCTGACCCCTTCCTTGGTGTGGCTCTTGTTTCTTTCCTGCTTCCTGTCTCAACAAGTTTCAAGTTCATGTTTATTCTTGCCTGTTACAGATAATCCTGAAGCAAATGCATTATGATCATCCTTCTGATTTTCATGTGTTCTATGGATCTATGGTAGTTCGAGACTATGGGCTAGTAACCACTTATCAAAGAGTGCATACCATGTGTGTTTTTCTGTGATTGGGTTACCTCACTCAGGGTGATATTTTCCATTGCCATCCATTTGCCTACGAATCTCATAAAATCATTGTTTTTGAGACCTGAGTAATATTCCATTGTGTAGATGTACCACATTTTCTGTATCCATTCCTCTCTTCAAGGGCATCTGGGTCCTTTCCAGATTCTGACTATTATAAATAAGGTTGCTATGAACACAGTGGAGCATGTTTCTTTGTTATATGTTGGGGCATTTTTTGGGTATATGCCCAAGAGAGGTATAGCTGGTTCCTCAGGTAGTGCAGTGTCCAATTTTCTGAGGAACCTCCAGACTGATTTCCAGAGTGGTTGTACCAGTCTTCAATCCCACCATCAATGGAGGAGTGTTCCTCTTTCTCCACATCCTCGCCAGCATCTGCTGTCTCTGGAGTTTTTCATCTTAGCCATTCTGACAGGTTCAAGGTGGAATCTTAAGGTTGTTTTGATTGGCATTTCCCTTATGACTAGAGATGTTCAACATTTCTTTAGGTGCTTCTCAGCCATTCAGCATTCCTCAACTGTGAATTCTTTGTTTACCTCTGAACCCCATTTTTCATAGGGTTATTTGTCTCCCTGCAGTTTAACTTCTTGAGTTCTTTGTATGTTTTGGATATACGGCCTCTATCTGTTGTAGGATTGGTAAAGATCTTTTCCCAATCTGTTGATTGCTGTTTTGTCCTAACAGCAGTGTTCTTTGCCTTACAGAAGTTTTACAGTTTTTTTTTTATTAACTTGAGTATTTCTTATATACATTTCGAGTGTTATTCCCTTTCCCGGGTTCCAGGCAAACATCCCCCTCCCCCTTTCTTTATGGCTATTCCCCTCCCACCCCTCCCCCCATTGCCACCCTCCCCCCAACAGTCTAGTTCACTGGGGTTTCAGTCTTAGCAGGACCCAGGACTTCCCCTTCCACTGGTGCTCTTACTAGGATATTCATTGCTACCTATGAGGTCAGAGTCCCGGGTCAGTCCATGTATAGTCTTTAGGTAGTGGCTTAGTCCCTGGAAGCTCTGGTTGCTTGGCATTGTTGTACATATGGGGTCTCGAGCCCCTTCAAGCTCTTCCAGTTCTTTCTCTGATTCCTTCAACGGGGGTCCTATTCTCACTTCAGTGGTTTGCTGCTGGCATTCGCCTCTGTATTTGCTGTATTCTGGCTGTGTCTCTCAGGAGCGATCTACATCCGGCTCCTGTCGGTCTGCACTTCTTTGCTTCATCCATCTTGTCTAATTGGGTGGCTGTATATGTATAGGCCACATGTGGGGCAGGCTCTGAATGGGAGTTCCTTCAGTCTCTGTTTTAATCTTTGCCTCTCTCTTCCCTGCCAAGGGTATTCTTGTTCCCCTTTTAGAGAAGGAGTGAAGCATTCACATTTTGATCCTCTGTCTTGAGTTTCATTTGTTCTAGGCATCTAGGGTAATTCCAGCATTTGGGCTAATAGCCACTTATCAGTGAGTGCATACCATGTATGTCTTTCTGTGGTTGGGTTAGCTCACTCAGGATGATATTTTCCAGTTCCAACCATTTGCCTACGAATTTCATAAAGCTGTTGTTTTTGATAGCTGTGTAATATTCCATTGTGTAGATGTACCACATTTTCTGTATCCATTCCTCTGTTGAAGGGCATCTGGGTTCTTTCCAGCTTCTGGCTATTATAAATAAGGCTGCGATGAACATAGTGGAGCATGTGTCTTTTTTATATGTTGTGGCATCTTTTTGGTATATGCCCAAGGGAGGTATAGCTGGATCCTCAGGCAGTTCAATGTCCAATTTTCTGAGGAACTTCCAGACTGATTTCCAGAATGGTTGTACCAGTCTGCAATCCCACCAACAGTGGAGAAGTGTTCCTCTTTCTCCGCATCCTCGCCAGCATCTGCTGTCACCTAGTTTTTTATCTTAGCCATTCTCACTGGTGTGAGGTGAAATCTCAGGGTTGTTTTGATTTGCATTTCCCTTATGACTTAAGATGTTGAACATTTCTTTAGGTGTTTCTCAGCCATTCGGCATTCCTCAGCTGTGAATTCTTTGTTTAGCTCTGAACCCCATTTTTAATAGGGTTATTTGTCTCCCTGCTGTCTAACTTCTTGAGTTCTTTGTATATTTTGGATATATGGCCTCTGTCTGTTGTAGGATTGGTAAAGATCATTTCCCAATCTGTTGGTTGCCGATTTGTCCTAACCACAGTGTCCTTTGCCTTACAGAAGCTTTGCAGTTTTATGAGATCCCATTTGTCGATTCTTGATCTTAGAGCATAAGCCATTGGTGTTTTGTTCAGGAAATTTTTTCCAGTGCCCATATGTTCCAGATGCTTCCCTAGCTTTTCTTCTATTAGTTTGAGTATATCTGGTTTGATGTGGAGGTCCTTGATCCACTTGGACTTAAGCTTTGTACAGGGTGATAAGCATGGATCAATCTGCATTCTTCTACATGTTGACCTCCAGTTGAACCAGCACCATTTGCTGAAAATGCTATCTTTTTTCCATTGGATGGTTTTGGCTCCTTTGTCAAAAATCGAGTGACCATAGGTATGTGGGTTCATTTCTGGGTCTTCAATTCTATTCCATTGGTCTATCTGTCTGTCTCTGTACCAATACCATGCAGTTTTTATCACTATTCCTCTGCAATACTGCTTGAATTCAGGGATAGTGATTCCCCCTGAAGTCCTTTATTGTTGAGGATAGTTTTAGCTATCCTGGGTTTTTTGTTATTCCAGATGAATTTGCAAATTGTTCTGTCTAACTCTTTTAAGAATTGGATTGGTATTTTGATGGGGATTGCATTGAATCTGTAGATTGCTTTTGGTAAAATGGCCATTTTTACTATATTAATCCTGCCAATCCATGAGCATGGGAGATCTTTCCATCTTCTGAGGTCTTCTTCAATTTCTTTCTTCAGTGTCTTGAAGTTCTTATTGTACAGATCTTTTACTTGCTTGGTTAAAGTCACACCGAGGTACTTTATATTATTTGGGTCTATTATGAAGGGTGTCGTTTCCCTAATTTCTTTCTCGGCTTGTTTCTCTTTTGTGTAGAGGAAGGCTACCAATTTATTTGAGTTAATTTTATACCCAGCCACTTTGCTGAAGTTGTTTATCAGCTGTAGTAGTTCTCTGGTGGAACTTTTGGGATCACTTAAATAAACTATCATATCATCTGCAAATAGTGATATTTTGACTTCTTCTTTTCCGATCTGTATCCCTTTGATCTCCTTTTGTTGTCTGATTGCTCTGGCTAGAACTTCAAGAACTATGTTGAATAAGTAGGGAGAGAGTGGGCAGCCTTGTCTAGTCCCTGATTTTAGTGGGATTGCTTCAAGTTTCTCTCCATTTAGTTTAATGTTAGCAACTGGTTTGCTGTATATGGCTTTTACTATGTTTAGGTATGGGCCTTGAATTCCTATTCTTTCCAGGACTTTTATCATGAAGGGGTGTTGAATTTTGTCAAATGCTTTCTCAGCATCTAATGAAATGATCATGTGGTTTTGTTATTCAGTTTGTTTATATAATGGATCACGTTGATGGTTTTCCGTATATTAAACCATCCCTGCATGCCTGGGATGAAGCCTACTTGATCATGGTGGATGATTGTTTTGATGTGCTCTTGGATTCGGTTTGCCAGAATTTTATTGAGTATTTTTGCATCGATATTCATAAGGGAAATTGGTCTGAAGTTCTCTTTCTTTGTTGGGTCTTTGTGTGGTTTAGGTATAAGAGTAATTGTGGCTTCATAGAAGGAATTCGGGAGTGATCCATCTGTTTCAATTTGGTGGAATAGTTTGGATAATATTGGTACGAGGTCTTCTATGAAGGTTTGATAGAATTCTGCACTAAACCCGTCTGGACCTGGGCTCTTTTTGTTGGGAGACCTTTAATGACTGCTTCTATTTCCTTAGGAGTTATGGGGTTGTTTAACTGGTTTATAGTTCCTAATTTAACTTCGGTAACTGGTATTTGTCTAGGAAATTGTCCATTTCCTGTAGATTTTCAAGATTTGTTGAATATAGGCTTTTATAGTAAGATCTGATGATTTTTTGAATTTCCTCTGAATCTGTAGTTATGTCTCCCTTTTCATTTCTGATTTTGTTAATTTGGACATACTCTCTGTGTCCTCTCGTTAGTCTGGCTAAGGGTTTATCTATCTTGTTGATTTTCTCAAAGAACCAACTTTTGGTTCTGTTGATTCTTTCTATGGTTCTTTTTGTTTCTACTTGGTTGATTTCAGCTCTGAGTTTGATTATTTCCTGCCTTCTACTCCTCCTGGGTGTATTTGCTTATTTTTGCTCTAGAGCTTTTAGGGGTGCTGTCAAGCTGCTCACATATGCTCTTTCCTGTTTCTTTCTGCAGGCACACAGCGCTATGAGTTTTCCTCTTAGCACAGCTTTCATTGTGTCCCATAAGTTTGGGTATGTTGTATCTTCATTTTCATTAAATTCTAAAAAGTTTTTAATTTCTTTCTTTATTTCTTCCTTGACTAGGTTATCATTGAGTAGAGCATTGTTCAATTTCCACGTAAATGTGGGCATTCTTCCCTTATTGTTTTTGAAGACCAGTTTTAGGCCATGGTTGTCTGATAGCACGCATGGGATTATTTCTACCTTTCTGTACCTGTTGAGGCCCGTTTTTTGACCAATTATATGGTCAATTTTGGAGAAAGTACCATGAGGAGCTGAGAAGAAGTTATACCCTTTGGTTTAGGATAGAATGTTCTATAAATATCTGTTAAGTCCATTTGGCTCATGACTTCTCTTAGTCTGTCGACATCACTGTTTAATTTCTGTTTCCATGATCTGTCCATTGATGAGAGTGGGGTGTTGATATCTCCCACTATTATTGTGTGAGGTGCAATGTGTGTTTTGAGCTTTACTAAGGTTTCTTTTACGTATGTAGGTGCCCTTGTATTTGGGGCATAGATATTTAGGATTGAGATTTCATCTTGGTTGATTTTTCCTTTGATGAATATGAAGTGTCCTTCCTTATCTTTTTTTGATGACTTTTAATTGAAAATTTATTTTATTTGATATTAGAATGGCTATTCCAGCTTGCTTCTTCTGACCATTTGCTTGGAAAGTTCTTTTCCAGCCTTTCACTCTGAGGTAGTGTCTGTCTTTGTCTCTGAGGTGTGTTTCCTGTAGGCAGCAGAATGCAGGGTCCTCGTTGCGTATCCATTTTGTTAATCTATGTCTTTTTATTGGGGAGTTGAGGCCATTGATGTTGAGAGATATTAAGGAATAGTGATTATTGCTTCCTGTTATATTCATATTTGGATGTGAGGTTATGTTTGTGTGCTTTTCTTCTCTTTGTTTTGTTGCCAGGACGATTAGTTTCTTGCTTCTTCTAGGGTATAGCTTGCCTCCTTATGTTGGGCTTTACCATTTATTATCCTTTGTAGTGCTGGATTTGTAGAAAGATATTGTGTAAATTTGGTTTTGTCATGGAATATCTTGGTTTCTCCATCTATGTTAATTGAGAGTTTTGCAGGATACAGTAACCTGGGCTGGCATTTGTGTTCTCTTAGGGTCTGTATGACATCTGTCCAGGATCTTCTGGCCTTCATAGTTTCTGGCGAAAAGTCTGGTGTGATTCTGGTAGGTCTGCCTTTATATGTTACTTGACCTTTTTCCCTTACTGCTTTTAAAATTCTTTCTTTATTTTGTGCGTTTGGTGTTTTGACTATTATGTGACGGGAGGTGTTTCTTTTCTGGTCCAATCTATTTGGAGTTCTGTAGGCTTCTTGTATGCCTATGGGTATCTCATTTTTTAGGTTAGGGAAGTTTTCTTCTATGATTTTGTTGAAGATATTTACTGGTCCTTTGAGCTGGGAGTCTTCACTCTCTTCTATACCTATTATCCTTAGGTTTGATCTTCTCATTGAGTCCTGGATTTCCTGTATGTTTTGGACCAGTAGCTTTTTCTGATTTACATTATCTTTGACAGTTGAGTCAATGATTTCTATGGAATCTTCTGCACCCGAGATTCTCTCTTCCATCTCTTGTATTCTGTTGGTGAAGCTTGTATCTACAGCTCCTCGTCTCTTCTTTTGATTTTCTATATCCAGGGTTGTTTCCATGTGTTCTTTCTTGATTGCTTCTATTTCCATTTTTAATTCCTTCAACTGTTTGATTGTGTTTTCCTGGAATTCTTTCAGGGATTTTTGTGTCTCCTCTCTATGGGTTTCTACTTGTTTATTTATGTTTTCCTGGAATTCTTTCAGGCATTTTTGCGATTCCTCTCTGTAGGCTTCTACTTGTTCTCTAAGGGAGTTCTCCATGTCTTTCTTGAAGTCCTCCAGCATCATGATCAAATATGATTTTGAAACTAGATCTTGCTTTTCTGGTGTGTTTGGATATTCCATATTTATTTTGGTGGGAGAATTGGGCTCCGATGATGCCATGTAGTCTTGGTTTCTGTTGCTTGGGTTCCTGGGCTTGCCTCTCGCCATCAGATTATCTCTAGTGTTACTTTGTTCTGCTATTTCTGTCAGTGGCTAGACTGTCCTATAAGCCTGTGTGTCAGAGGTCCTGTAGACCTGTTTTCCTGTTTTCTTTCAGCCAGTTATGGGGACAGAGTGTTCTGCTTTCGGGCATGTAGTTTTTCCTATCTACAGGTCTTCAGCTGTTCCTGTGGGCCTGTGTCTGGAGTTCACCAGGCTGGTCACTTGCAGCAGAAAAGTTGGTCCTAACTGTGGTCCGGAGGCTCAAGTTTGCTCGTGGGGTACAGCCTAAGTCCTCTCCTCGGGGGCAGCAACCGGGAAGATGTGCGCTGCTCTTTCCGGGAGCCTCTGTGCACCAGGGTTCCAGATGGCGTTTGGTGTTTTCCTCTGGCATCTGGATGTGCGCAGAGTGCAGTCTCCTCTGGTTTCCCAGGTGTGTCTGCCTCTCTGAAGGTTTAGCTCTCCCTCCCACGGGATTTGGGTGCAGAGAACTGTTTATCCGGTCTGTTTCCTTCAGGTTCCGGCGGTGTCTCAGGCATAGGGGTCCTGCCACTCCTGGGCCCTCCCCTACGGGAACCCAGAGACCTTATACAGTTTCCTCTTCGGCCAGGGATGTGGGCAGGGGTGGGCAGTGTTGGTGGTCTCCTCCGCCCTGCAGCCTCAGGATTGCCCACCCGACCAGGCGGTGAGGCCTCTCTCCCATGGGTTTGAGAGCAGATATCTGCTGTGTGCCGGGATCCGCAGGTGTGGGACTTCCGGTAAACACAGGAAGTGCCCGGTCCTAGAGGAATTTTGCCTCTGTGTGTCCCGAGTTCACCAGGCAGGCCTCCTGCAGGGGAAAAGCTGGTCCCACCTGTGGTTCCAAGGCTCAAGTCCGCCCGCGGGGCACTGGCCAAGTCCTCTCCGCTGCGGCAGCAACCAGGAAGATCTGCGCCACTCTCTCTGGGAGCCTCTGCGCACCAGGGCTCCAGATCGCGTCTGGTGTTTTCCTCCGGCGTCTGGACGTGCGCAGAGTGCAGTCTCCTCTGGCCTCCCAGGCGTGTCTGCCTCTCTGAAGGTCTAGCTCTCCCTCCCACGGGATTGGGGTGCAGAGAACTGCCCATCCGGTCTGTTTCCTTCAGGTTCCGGTGGTGTCTCAGGCGCAGGGGTCCTGCCGCTCCTTGGCCCTCCCCTACGGGAACCCAGAGGCCCTATACAGTTTCCTCTTGGGCCAGGGATGTGGGCAGGGGTGGGCAGTGTTGGTGGTCTCCTCCGCTCTGCAGCCTCAGGAGTGCCCACCTGACCAGGCGGTGAGGTCTCTCTTCCACGGGTTTGGGAGCAGAGAGCTGCTGCGGCCGGGATCCGCGGGTGTGGCGCTATCATTTTTTCTATTGGATTGTTTTGCCTTCCTTATCAAACATCAAGTAACCATAGGTGTGTGGGGTCATTTCTGTATCTTCAATTATATTCTTCTGGTCTATCTGCCTGTCTCTTTATCAATCCCATACAGTTTTTATCACTACTGATCTGTAATACTGCTTGAGTTCAGGGATAGTGATTTCCCCAGAAGTCCTTTTATTGTTGAGGATAGTTTTAGATGTCCTGGGTTTTTTCTTATTCTAGATGAATTTACAAATTGTTCTGTCTAACCCTCTGAAGAATTGGATTGGAATTTTGATGGGAATTGCACTGCATCTATAGATCGCTTTTGGTAAAACGGCCATTTTTACTATATTAATCCTGCCAATCCATGAGCATGGGAGATCTTTCCATCTTCTGAGATCTTCTTCAATTTCTTTACAGGATTGAAGTTCTTATCATACAGATCTTTCACCTGCTTGGTTAAAGTCAGACTGAGGCATTTTATATTATTTGGGACTATTATGAAAGGTGTCTTTTCCTTAATTTCTTTCTCACCTTGTTTGTCTTTTGTGTAGAGGAAGGCTTCAGATGTATTTGAGTAAATTTTGTACCCAGCCATTTTCCTGAAGGTGTTTATCAGTTTTAGTAGTTCTCTGGTGGAACTTTTGGGATCACTTAAATATACTATCATATCATCTGCAAATAGTGATATTTTGACTTCTTCCTTTCGAATCTGTATCACATTGATCTCCTTTCGCTGTCCGAATACTCTGTCCAGGATTTCGAGAACAATACTGAATAAGTAGCAACAGAGTGGGCAGCCTTGTCTAGTCCCTAATTTTAGTGGTATTGCTTCAAGTTTCTCTCCATTTAGTTTAATGGTAGCTACTGGTTTGCTTTATATACTTTTACTATGTTTCTATATGGGCCCAAAATTCCTGTTCTTTCCTGGACTTTTATCATGAAGGGGTGTGGAATTTTGTCAACTGCTTTCTCAGCGTCTGATATAACGATCATATAAGCATGTAAGCAGTTTGTTTATATAGTGGACTACGTTGATGGGTTTCCGTATATTACACCATACCTGCATATCTGGCGTGAAGCCTTCTTTATTATGATGGATGAGTGTTTTCATGTGCTCTTGGATTCGGTTTGCCAGAATTTCATTGAGTATTTTTGCGTCAATATTCATAAAAGAAATCGGTCTGAATTTCTCTTTCCTTTTGGTCTTTGTGTGGTTTAGGTACAAGAGTAATTGTGCTTTCATAGAAGGAATTGGGTAGCACTTCGTCTATTTCAATGTTGTGGAGTAGTATGGATATTATTGGTATGATGTCTTCTAGGAAGGTCTGATAGAATTCTCCACTGAACACATCTGGACCTGGGCTTTTTTTCATTGGGAAACTTTAATGACTGCTTCTAATTCTTGACAGGTTATGGGGTTGTTTAAATGGTTTATCAGTTCCTGATTTAACTTCGTTTCCTCATATCTGTCTAGGAAATTGTCCAGATTTTCCAGTTTTGTTGAGTATATGCTTTTGTAGTAGGATCTGATGATTTTTTGAATTTCCTATGATTCTGTTGTTATGTCTCCCTTTTCGTTTCTGATTTTGTGAATTTGGACACACTCTCTGTCTTCTCTGGTTAGTCTTGCTATGGGTTTATCTATCTTGTTGATTTTCTCAAAGAACCAGGTTTTGGTTCTGTTGCTTCTTTGTATAGTCCTTTTTGTTTCTACTTGGTTGATTTCAGCTCTGAGTTTGATTATTTCCTGCCTTCTACTCCTCCTGGGTGTATTTGCTTCTTTTTCTTCTAGAGCTTTTCGATGTGCTGTCAAGCTGCTGACATATGCTCTCTCCTCTTTTTTTCTGCAGGCACTCAGAGCTATGAGTTTTTTTCTTAGCACAGCTTTCATTGTGTCCTATATATAAGTTTGGGTATGTTGTACCTTCATTTTCATTAAATTCTAAGAAATCTATAATTTCTTTCTTTATTTCTTCCTTGACCAGGTTATCTTTCAGTAGAGCCTTGTTCAACTTCCCTGCATATGTGGGAGTTCTTTCCCTGTTGTTATTGAAGACCAGCTTTAGCCATGGTGTTCTAATAGAACATGTTGGATTATTTCTACCTTTCTGTATTTGTTGAGGCCTGTTTGTGCCCGATTATACAGTCAGTTTTGGAGAAAGTAGCATGAGCTGGTGAGAAGGAGGTATATCTTTTTGTTTAGGATAGAATGTTGTATAAATGTCTGTTTAAATCGATTTGGTTCATGACCTCTTTTAGTCTACTATGTCTCTGTTTAATTTCTTTTTCCATGATCTATCCATTGGTGAGAGTGGGGTGTTGAAATCTCCTAATATTCTTGTGTGAAGTGCAAGTTATGCTTTGAGCTTTGGTAAGGTTTCTTTTATGTATATAGATGCCCTTGTATTTGGAGCATAGATATTTGGGATTGAGAGTTCATCATGGTGGATTTTTCCTTTGGTGAATATGAAGTGTCCTTCCTTATCTTTTTTTGATGATTTTTGCTTGAAAATTGAAAATCTCAATGTGGTAAGGTTTTTGGTCTAGAGAGCAATAGGACAACCTCAGCTCTGGAAGCAGATGCAGACCAAATGGAAACTGGAAGGCGATATCATGCTGTATCATGTACACATGTATTGTATCTTTTAGGATGTACTGACCTATGATGATGTGCATGTGAACTTCACTCAGGAAGATTGGGCATTGCTGGATCCTTCTCAGAAGAGTCTCTACCAATGTGTTATGCTGGAGACCTGTAGGAATCTCAGCGCTATAGGTAATTCAATGAATTTATCATTCACTTTGTAAAACATAGGCACAGCTGGTTTTGTTTAATACTTGATATTTTTTTTTTCGGAGCTAGGTACCAAACACGGGGCCTTGCGCGTCCTTATCTTTTTTGATGACTTTTTCTTGAAAATTGATTTCATTCAATATTAGAAAGGCTACTTCAGCTTGCTTCTTCAGACCATTTCCTTGGAAAGTTGTTTTCCAGACTTTCACACTGAGGTAGTATCTGTCTTTGTTTCTCAGGTGTGTTTCCTGTAGGCAGTAAAGTGCTGGATCCTCATTACATATCCAGTTTCTTAGTGTGTCTTTTTATTGGGGAATTGAGTCCACTGATGTTGAGAGATATTAAGGAATAGTTATTGTTGCTTCCTGATACATTCATATTTGGATGTGAGATTATATTCGTGTACTTGTCTTCCCTTTTTTCTGTTGCAAGACAATTAGTTTCTTGCTTTTTCTAGGGTGTAGCCTGCCTCCTTTATGTTGGGCTTTACCATTTATTATCCTTTGTATGGCTCGATTTGTAAAAAGATATTGTGTAAATTTGATTTTCTCATGGAATATCTTGGTTTCTCCATCCATGTTAATTGAGAGTTTTGCTGGGTACAGTAACCTGGACTGGCACTTGTGTTCTGTTAGGGTATGTATGACATCCTTCCAGGATCTTCTGGGTTTCATAGTCTCTGGTAGAAGACTGGTGTAATTCTGATAGGTCTGCCTTTATAGGTTACTTGACCTGTTTCCCTTACTGCTTTTAATATTCTTTCTTTGTTTTGTGCATTTGGTGTTTTGAATATTATGTAACGGGTGGAGATTCTTTTCTGGTGCAAACTGTTTGGAGTTCTGGAGGCTTCCTTTATGTTTATGGGCATCTCTTTCTTTAGGTTAGTGAAGTTTTCTTCTATGATTTTGTTCAAGATATTTACTGGTTCTTTGAGCTGGGATTCTTCACTCTCTTCTATATCTTTTATGCTTAGGTTTGATCTTCTCATTGTGTCCTGGATTTCCAGTATATTTTGGGCCAGTAGCTTTTTCCCTTTTACATTATTTCACTGTTGTGTCAATGATTTCTATGGAATCTTCTGCTCCTGAAATGCTCTCTTCTTTTTCTAGTTTTCTGTTTTATGCTTGTATCTATAGCTCCTTGTCTCTTTCTTTGTTTTTTTTTTTGTTTGTTTTTTTATATCCAGGGTTGTATCCCTTTGTGCTTTCTTCATTTTTTTTCTATTTCCATTTTCAGTTCCTTCACCTGTTTGATTGTCTTTTCCTGTAATTCTTTCATGGATTTTTGTTTTTCCTCTCTAAGGGCTTCTACTTGTTTATTTGTGTTTTCCTGCATTTCTCTAAGGCAGTTCTTTATGTCTTTCTTGAAGTCCTCCATCATCGTGATCAAATGTGATTTTAAATCTAGATCTTGCTTTTCTGGTGTGTTTGGATATCCAGGTTTTCTTTGGTGGGAGGATTGTGCTCCCATGATGCCATGTATTCTTGATTCCTCTTGTTTGGGTTCCTTCCGTTACCTGTCAACATCCAGTTGTCTCTGGTATTAAGTTGTTCTGCTATTTCTGAGAGAGACTTGACCCGTCCTATAGGCCTGTGTGTCAAGAATCCTGTTTTCCTGTTTTCTTTCAGCCAGTTATGGTAACAGAGTGTTATGCTTTGAGGAGTGTAGTCTTTCCTGTCCACTGGCTTTCAGCTGTTCCTGTGGGCATGTGTCATGAGTCCACCAGGCAAGTTTCTTGGAACAGAAAAGTTATTCTTACCTCTAGTCTCGGTTCTGAAGTGTTCCTCTGGCCTGTGTTTAAGCTCTCAGTGAGGGCATCAGCCAGCAGGGCCTCCACCTCCTCCAGGATCTCTGTGCACAGGGCACCCAGATGGGACTAAGCAAATTCCTCTAGAGTAAGAAATGTGGGCAGAGAGTAGTCTCCTCCGGTTTCCCAGGTGTGTCTGCCCCTCTGATGGTATAGCTCTCCCTCCCACAGGATTTGGGTGCAGGGAGCTGCTTGACCAGGTGTTTTCAGATCAGGACACAGTCTGGACTGCAGTTTACTGCAGCTTGATTGTGCCTATCTTCCTGTTCCCAGAGGCCCTATACAGTTTCCTCTTAGACCAGGGATGTGGGCAATGGTAGGGAGAGTTGGCGGTCTCTACTGCCCTGCAGTCTCAGGAGAGCCCAAAAGTCTCTGTGATGAACTCTCTTTCCCATGTCGTTTTGTGAGTTCTTGAATTTCTGAATGTTCTACATTCAGTTTTGTTTGACTAATTTTGTCAATTGTTTAGAAATTAGTAGAAAAGAGGTAATAGGGTTCCTTCAGAAGTAGTTCATTACAATCCTTTTACCTTTCTATTACCTCCAGCCAATGGAATGATTCACAGAAATTCAATTCTTACTTACAAAAGGAGCTTCTGAGATGCAAAATTTCTCATGTGCTCATACTGCTGGGTCTGTAAATAGTACAAATTCCACATCTTGTAACATAATCCATATAGCAGGAAGCAGACATTAAATGATGTGTGTGATGGGAGGAAATTTTATTATGGTCCAGTCTATTTTGAATCTGTGGGCTTCTTTTATATTCTTGGGCATCTCTTTCGTTAAGTTAGGGAAGTTTACTTCACAAAAAATTTGAAGATATTTGCTTTTTATCTTCGGCATCTTTATTATCCTCTATAACTACTAACCTTAAGTTTGCTTTTCTCACAACATTGTTCTGTCTGGATTTCCTGGATGTTTTGACTTAGAAGTTTTGTGGGTTTTTTTTGCATTCTCTTTAACTGTTGTGTCAATGTTTTCTATGGTATCTTCTGCCCCTGAGATTCTGTCTCAAACCCTTATAATTTATTGGTGATGCTTACGTACTACTCCTGATCCGTTTCCTATGTTTCCTATCTTCAGGTTTGTCTCTCCTTGTGGTTTCCTTATTGTTCCTATTTACAATTTTAGATCCTAGATGACTCTGTTCAGTTTCTTCCCCTCTTTATTAGTTTTTTTATGTAAATCTTTAGGGGATTTTATTGTTTCCTCCCTAAGGCAACTACTTATTTACATGTGTTCTGTATTGCTTTAAAGGAGGTAATTATGTCCTGCTTAAAATCCTCTATCATGACCATGAGATGTGATTTTCAATCCAAATCTTGCTTTGCTGGTATGTTGATATACCCATTACTTGTTGTGGTGAGAGAACTGCATTGTGATGATGACAATTAGTGTTGATTTCTGATGCTTCGCTTCATATGCTTGCCTACTGCCATCCAGTTATTGCTAATGTTAGTTGATCTTGCTGTTTCTGACAATAGCTTGTTCCTCCTGCAGACTCATATGCCTCTGATCTTAGGAATGAGAATGCTCCTGGGAGACCAGTACTGTCTGGCCTTGTTTTGGGTCTGGAGGGCTATGACACACCCTTAGCACTGGGTACAGATAGAGATCAGGTCTGTCCTCTCCCAGGCCTCCCCACCACACCATTGCCAAGAATGTTCCAAGGGTGTCTCTCCTTTAACAACTGTGGAGCAAATGTGTGTTCCACCCCGAGTGATTGGCAATGAGGGCACTCCTAAGAGACCACCTCAATGTGGCGAGGGTTGTGGTCTAGAGAGCAATAGGACAGCCTCAGCTCTTGGACCAGATGCAGACCATAAGAGTACCACCCCAGGTTGCTCTATAGATCCTGGGCCTTGGGATGTCCAGGTATTTCTCCCTTTGGACAGTCAGTTGAGAGAAAGTGGGGTTTCACCTGTGGGCTTAGCAGTGAGAGTGCTCCTGATAGACCACCCCTGAAGCCCAGTTTTGAATATGTAGTTCCTTGAGACAGCTCCAGCTGTGGACACATATGGAGACTGGAAGGCGGTATCATGCTGTATCATGTACACATGTATTGTATCTTTTAGGATGTACTGACCTATGATGATGTGCATGTGAACTTCACTCAGGAAGAGTGGGCATTGCTGAATCCTTCTCAGAAGAGTCTCTACCACGGTGTAATGCTGGAGACCGATAGGAATCTCAGCGCTATAGGTAATTCAATGAATTTATCTTTCACTTTGTAAAATATAGGCACAGCTGGTTTTGTTTAATATTTGATCTGTTTTTTTTGTTTGTTTGGTTGGTTTTTTGTTTGTTTGTTTGTTTTTGAGAGCTGGGGACCGAACCCAGGGCCTTGCGCTTGATAGACAAGCGCTCTACCACTGAGCTAAATCCCTAAACCTGATTTTTTTTATTTCACTTAAAAATGAGGAAGAATGAAGTGAGTAAATCAGTTATGGTTATAAAGTTTACTACAGATAGTAATTTAAATGTTGCCTAATTCCAATAATTTAACATAATTTCTCTGATACTATTTTTAGGCTACATTTGAGAAGACAATACTACTGAAGAATACTGTAAAAGTTCTAGAAGACATGGAAGGTAATTTTCACATGAAAGATGATAAGATAATATCTCCCAAGAAAGTTTCATATGTGTAGCAAGTTTTAAAGAAAAGCAACTGGGTAAAATACACACTGCATCAAATATTGATTAGGTCATCATTATATGTCTACACACTTTTAATAAGCAAATAGTCCATAGTAAATTGTGGTGAACCTTATTCTGTAACAGCATGGCTAAATTTAATGATATGGACAGTTTTAGAGATTCAAGAATGGTTTTGTGGAGAAACCTTAAACCCTGTACCACATCTCTCTAAGGAAAACAAATTGAAATTTTGTAAATGTAATATAGAAATTTATTTTGTTATGTGTTGAATGTAATGCATTATTCTTCTTTTGCTATGGATGTCATATGTCCCTATGAATGCAAGCCAGGTGAGCATAACAGGGGGGGATAACACTGGAATGAAAAAAAATTGAACAATCAATTAAAAAATAATGAGGAAACACATCTGGGCCAATTTCAGATATATTTTCCCACTGTCCAGAATTTAGGGGTAGATGCTTATGTAGATTAAAATGTCAACTGTTTTAGGATGTGGGTGTTACAGTTTAGTCAATGATATTCGTTTGTTATTTGGTATTGGAGTACACATGTTGTGTTTTGAGTAGCACAAGATAAATAGCCGGGGCATTATTAGAGACCGTCATTATGTTTTCAAAATCAAAAAGATGAGTAAAGGAAGGTGGCCACCAAAGGGAAGTCCACAACTCCTGTCTGCTTCGGAACGTGAACTTAGTTTCACCAGATGATTAAAGGAGGTTGACTAAAAAAGGGGTGTATTCTTGGGGCTGGGGCTTGTTTCTTTGTTGCTTCTTCCCAATTGGTGTGGATTGGTTGTAATGTCCTCTAGTGCTAAATTGGTTCCCAAATTACATGAGAATCCTGCATTTGAGACCTGAGACTCCCTATCCCCAGCACGTTCTTATTGGTGAAATTACAAGAGGCCAATGTCTAGGCAAAGACAGAGGAATCACTTTTGGATTCAAGAGCAAGGAGGATCACCAAACCAGGAAACGAATTGGATGCAGGCTCGAGAGCTGAGAAAGACAGAGTACCCTCCATGTAAGTGCCACAGAAGAGGAGCCTCAGCGGTTTTGCCCAAAGTCGGTTTTGAGTAGCAAATATGTGATAAAGATTTTACTAAGCAATCAATCAGAACTGTCACAGGTGGGTACGTTAGCAATGTTGAAGTGTGGGAGTGGCCCAGGCAATGAGATGATTTATGCATATTAAATACAGATCTGTGTGTGCATGTGTGCTTGTGGGGGTTGGTTTGTATGTGGGTGTGTGTGTATGTGTGTGTGAGTGTGTGTGTGTGTGTGTGTGTGTGTGTGTGTGTGTGTGTATCCTTCATTTGAAAATCCATACCATTGATTGTTGTGGATTTGTACATATTTTTTAAAGTTCTGTGGTTCTTCAGGTACCAAATACTTCAAGAATGTCATCCAAGGAGATTATCTAAAGATGCTAGATAATGTAAAAGAAATGAGATGTATTTTTAATAAAATATTTTGTGTGTGTTTGTGTGTGTGTGTGTTTACTGTGATATGGGTTATTAAGGCATGTAAGATGTTGAGACTGAGAGACAAAATTTTAGATCCTCTTTATACAGTGTTCGAACTTACGTTGTGAATATTACATACTGTAGACATTTCCTATTGAAATAATAGAAAAACCACTGAGGGATTTGAATGTTCATCCATATTATGGCAGATGTGTTTACTGATACTATGTTCTCTGTATAAATCTTGCATTCCTTACTTCTTCATCTCTCTAATGAAATCGGGCTGTTTCAACTCGCATGTCTTGAAAATATGGGTGTGGTGAACCTGTGTGTGGAAACCTATAAGACACCTGGTGTTCAGTTCTTCTGAAAGTGGAATTATGGGCTTCCCTGTTAATTCTTTGGTTGGTTACCCTAAGGCTGTCACCATACCATTTTTTTGTTTGTTTTTTCTTTTTTCTGTTTTTCAGAGCTGGGGACTGAACCCAGGGCCTTGCGCTTGCTAGGCAAGTACTCTAACACTGAGCTAAATCCCCAACCCCTACCATCCCATTTTGTATAGGGTGTGATCTTCTCACAATCCCCCAACCATGCACAAGTGCTCTGGTTTGTTCAAAGCCCAGAAGACTTACTTTTCAGTTTGTCTCATCGACCATAGAAATGAAGAGGATGTGATGGATCCTTATAATTGTCAACTTGGCACAATCTGGAATCACAGGAAGGAAAGTCTCAAGCAGGGATCATTTGAATCAGGTTAGCATGTGACTATATCTGTGGGATATTGTCATAATTATGTTCCTTGAGGTGAATACACTCACTAAGGTGAGTGCTTCCATTTCCTAGGGACGGACCCTGGTTTTGAAAGAATTCAGAAAGAGAACAGTTCATTAGCCCACATAATTTAAGCAATCTCTGCTCTTGTCTTTGGATAGCTGTGTACTCTTGTATCAAGCTCCTGAACCTGTGACATCATCCAATAATGAGATATAGCCAGGAACTGTGATCTTAAATTATATTTTCTTTTCCAAGTTGCTATTGTTACTATATTTTATTTTAACAATAGCAATGAGCCTTAGAAACAAATTTAAACAATTCGTTTCTACTTCAAGGATTTTTTTAAAAATGAAACTTAAAGAGAATGTGGCTTGGATGGGGTAGTCCACACAATACCAAGTTTATGTTTTTAGAGACCTGTATTCCTGTCTCCTAGCATTAAAAGTATTTTCTAAATGGCTGGAGCTAATTTAGTTTGGTGGAATCTTGGCACAAGATCATTACTTCCTTAATTCAATTTAATAACCTTGAACCCAGGATTCAGCTCCATTTCACTGGATAACTTTAATACTCTAATCATGTATGTTGTACTTTTCATCTCTCAACTTCCTGTTTTTCATTAAAGTGCTCTACATGAGACTTAACCCAAAAACAAAGTCTATGATGGATATTTCTGAGACTTCCTTTGTCAAGACAATTAATCTGAGTGTTTTCCCCTTAGCCTCAGGCAGACTCTTCAGACAAGGCATAAAGTAGGGACATTCTACAACAAAATACCACATAAGCAGTCTATACAGCACATACTGAAATTCTTCCCCTTTCAACCTTCTTGGGCCAATCCTGCCCAATTCAAATCACTCTAAGTAACAAAGATTTTCCCCATTCCTAATAAGATAACACATTAAGTCCCATTTAAAGCATTCTTCTGCTATCCAAATCAAAAGTCCCAAAGTCCACATTCTTTCAAAGTAAAGGATGAACAGACCTATCACAATAATACCCCAGGCCCTGGTACCAGTTTCTGACTCACTTAGGATTTTATTTCCGTGAACACACACAATGGTAAATGCAAGTTTTGCAGCACAACATTTAATTGGGGCGGGCTTACAAGTATAGAGGTTTAATCCATTATCATCAAGAAGGGAGCATGGCAGCATCCAGGGGGGCACGGTGCAGAATGATCTGAGTTCTACATCTTCACCCAAAGAAAGCCAGGAACAGACTAATCATCTGAGGAGTAGGTAGGGGGAGGGTCTCAAAGGTCATCACACAGTTACACACAACCTTAAACAAGGCCATCCCTGCTAATAGTGCAAATCCCTGCACCAAGCATATGCAAACCATCACTATATATAACGAGATGAACATGGGTTTTTTTCTTTGAGTTTGTTTATACAATGAATTACATTTATGGAGTTACATATACTTTACCATCCCTGCATTCCTTGGATGAAACCTACTTGATTGGGATGGGTGATTATTTTGATGTGTTCTGGGATTTAGATTGCTAGAAATTTATTGAGTATTTTGTAATAGGTATTCTTATGGAAAATTGATCTGGAGTTCTCTTTGATAGGTGTTTTTGTGCAACCCTGCAGGGAAATTCCACCAGTTATACCTCCCCCCCCCCATTTGTGGTTTTATTACCTAGTAACATCCTCTCCTCTTAGTAGTCACATGACCGGCAGGACTGGCAGAGACTTTCCACCACCCAAATCCAGAGCATTGGTCCAGGAAACATGGATAATCTGACTATGGCTGCAAAAGAAATCCTTGTGTGCCTTGATGTACCCATCGCCATTCCTGTGCCTTTTTTTTTTTTTTGGTTCTTGTGCTTAAACGTAGCATGTATCTGTAGAACAGAGTTCTTAGCCTTCTTCTCCTGCTTGAAGGCTGAGGAACCCCAATGTCCCAGAATTAATAAACCTCTTGCTGATTGCATCGAATCTCGGCTCTGCTGCTCTTTGGGTACGAATGGATCTTTGGTGGTATTCCTTTGGGTCCAACAGTATCTATATAGAAAATTGTCCACTTTCTCCTGATGTTCAAGTTTTGTTGAATGTAGGTGTATGGAATGGGATCTCAAAAGTATTTAATATTTTCTGTTTCTGTTGTTTTGTCTCCCTTTTCATTTCTGATTTCATTAATTTCGAAACTGTCACTGTGTCCTCCGCTGACTCTGACTAAGGGTTTTTCTACCTAGGACATTTTCTCAAAGAACTAGCTTCTGGTTTTGTTCATTCTACATAGAGTTTGTTTTTTGTTGTTGTTGTTGTTGCTTTGTATTTGTTTTGTTTGATTTTTCATTTTGTTTTTCTTTGTTTTTTTTTTTTTTTTGGTTGTTTGTTTCTACTTGGTTGATTAGAACACTGAGTTCAGTATGCCGTGCTGTCTAATCCTCTTGGGTGTATTTTTTCCTTTTTGTTCTAGAGATTGCAAGCGTGCTGTCAAGCTGCTGCTGTACTCTCTCCAGTTTGATTTTGGAGGATCTAAGAACTTTGAGTCCTCCTCTTACGTCTGCTTTCATTGTGTCCCATAAGTTTAGGTATGTTTTGCCTTCATTTGCATTAAACTCTTAAAAAGTCTTTAATTTTTTTCTTTCTTCCTTAACTAATTATGTTGTTGTAATATTATAAAATATAAAATGGGTTCTTTTACTCCCTCTAGATCCAGCATTTGGGTCTTTCTTACTTACAATTGGGTATTTCTTATTTACATTTCAATTGTTAGTACTTTTCCTTGTTTCCAGGCAAACATCCACCTAACCCCTTCTACTCCCCTTCTATATGGGTGTTCTCCTCACCATCCTCCTCACATAACCGCCCTCCTTTCAACAATCCCATTCACTGGGGATTCAGGTTTGGCAGGACCAAGGGCTTCCCCTTCCTCTGGTGCTCCTAATAGGCTATTCATTGCTACCTATGCAGTTGGAGCCCAGGGTCAGTCCATGTATAGTCTATGGGTAGTTGCTTAGTCCCTGGAAGCTCTGGTTGGTGGGCATTGTTGTTCATGTGGGGTCTCAAGCCCCTTCAAGCTCTTTCAGTCCTTTCTCTGATTCCTTCAACTAGGGTCCCGTTTTCAGTTCAGTGGTTTGAAGCTGGCATTCACCTATGTATTTGCCATATTCTGGCTGTGTCTCTCAGGACATCTACATCCGGTACCTGTCAGCCTGCACTTCTTTGCTTCATCCATATTATCAAGTTTGGTGTGTGTAGACATATGGGATACATGTGGCTCAGGATCTGAATGGGCGATCCTTCAGCCTCTGTTCTAAACTTTGCCTTCCTATTCCCTTCCAAGCGTATTCTTGTTCCCCTTTTACAAAGGACTGAAGCATTCATATTTTGGTCATACTTCTTGAGTTTCATGTGTTCTGTGCATCTAGGGTAATTACAGCATTTGAGCTAATATACACTTATCAATGAATGCATACATTTGTGTTTTTCTGTGATGGATTACCTCACTCAGGATGATATTTTTCAATGCCATCCATTTGCCTATGAATTTCATAGAGTCATTGTTTTGATAGCAGCATAGTTTTCCATTGTGTAGATGTACCACATTTCCTGTATCCATTCCTCTGTTGAAGGGCATCTGGGTTCTTTCCAGCTTCTGGATATTATAAATAAGGCTGCTATGAACATAGTGGAGCATGTGTCTTTGTTATATGTTGGAGCATCTTTTGGGTATATGCCCAAGAGAGGTATAGCTGAATCGTCAGGTAGTACAATGTCCAATTTTCTGAGTCACTTCCAGACTCATTTCCTGAATGGTTGTTCCAGTCTGTAATCCTACCAACAAGGGAGGGATGTTTCTCTTTCTCCACATCCTCACCAGCATCTGCTGTCACCTGAGTTTTATATCTTAGTCATTCTGACTGTTGTGTGGTGGAATCTCAGGGTTCTTTTGATGTGCATTTCCCTTATGACAAAAGATGTTGAACATTTTTTAGGTGTTTCTCAGCCATTTGGCATTCCTTAGTTGTGACTACTGGCTGGCCTGGGACTCCCAACATAAGACTCTATGGTCTGGACTCAGTGAAAGAAGACACACCAAACCCTTGAGAGCCTTGATATCCATGGGAGTGGGACAAGCTGGTGGGATATTGTGTATGTGTCTGTTTGGAGACATCCTCTTGGAGAGGGGGTAGGAGGAATGAGATGACGATCTGTTGGAGGGCAGAAAGGAGGGAGATAAGGACTGGACAATAAAAAATTGTGAAAGATAAGTTTACAAAGTGATTTACCTTCCTGGTTGTTTGAAGTATCTCTTTTAAATTCCCAGCGAAAACCCCCCTTCGCCTGGCCACAACCTAAGTTTGCAATCATCCTACCAACTGAATAAAGTTATACCTTAATTACAGAAAGATAGATAAATAGATAGCTAGATGTAGAGATATAATATATATATATAATGTTTTATATATATTGATATATATATAAAGAGAGAAAGAGAAAGAGAGAGAGAAAGAGAGAGAGGGAGAGAGAGAGAGAGAGAGGGAGAGAGAGAGAGAGAGAGAGAGGGAGGGAGAAAGAATATACCTTGCGTTATTAATTCAAAAGATAGACGTTACTCTCAGAAGACACTAATTAACAAAGAATATTTTCAGGTTCCCATGTAGGACACAGCACTTTAAGGCCAGGACCCAGGAGTTTTTGAAATGGTAATTTCAGGACATTCCCACCAAGCTCTCTTAACATCTCTGCTTAACAGAGACAGATCTCTGTTAAGTACTTTTGCAATGTTGACAGAAAATATGTCCTTGTTGTCTACTAAAAAATAAGGGCCTGTAGTCATGGGCCACTCATTCTTACGATAATCACAAGGAAACTTTGAGTAAATGATTGGGTTGATATGTAAAATGAAAGGCTGGGTTTGTTATCTGCATGCCATGAGCTACACAGAGAATTTTTTTTTGAACCGCTCAATAAATAAATGAATTGCTGCTCAATAAAGAGTAGAACTCTCCTGCAGTTGGGACAATTAGACTCAGAAAAACCTGACTTCCCTCTGTAGCCATTCAGTGCAATCAATGCAGTTTGGTCAGTCCTGAAACCATATGCACACATCAACTGAAATGGACTCATCATGCGTTATTCATGTATGTGAACATACTTTTTCACACATAGTTAAAAGTAATCAGAAATTGATGGGAAAAGTTTTGGGACATGATGGTCCTAGGAATAAATGGGATAACTGATGTAGCACACATTCATTAAGAAGGATAAAAATAATTTTGAATTACAAAATGGCTAGTGGGCAAAGTTAGAGCTAAGAATAATTTATGTTGTTGCCAAAGATTAATGTTCCATCCCTATAAATTGGTTTTGCTGTAATTCCAGTCCCATGCTTCTCCTGTGATTGTATGTCCTCTGTGGGAGCAGACATGTGCAAACACATGAAAACCCACTCAATCATGTTCACAAGCACAGGTTTTCTCTAGAGACATACATACATATATGTGATCATGAATTAATTGTAACATAAATGTAAATGTAATGTAACATAAATGTAATCTGGCAGAGGTATTTCTTTACCTTTAGTTTGTTCCCAGTCCCTGCACAACAAAACTTAGATTTACTTAAAAGTGCTCCTCGACTGCTAAGCAATCAAAGACCTATGCTGACCTTTGATGCTGACCTGGCTACCTCCAAACCCTATCCTGTGGTACTTATTTATATTTATTGACTTGACTCTTCTGACCATCTTTTCATGCGTCAATTTCATTTTTCCATACAGCACACCTGCTCCCCACCTATCCTCACCCTTCCTAGTGGAATTCCCACCCTGATCTCGGTTTCTGCCCATTCACTTATTCAGGATTCCTTGATCAGATTTACAAGACAGAGAATATGTGATAAGAATTGTGTACACAACTTACAAACTTGAAAGAGGAGATTCTTTGTATAATCATTACAATGTGTCTTTCCAATTTAAATAGGATTTAAAATATCAGCTCAGGGTTTCCTAAGATCATAATCACGATTTATTTGAACCCATAATCCTGCCTCTGCTGACCAGTGGTCAGAGGACTGTCATGCAATTCCTTTCAAGCTGGGTTCTGTCTGGATAGTAAGAGAAAAAGACCATGTGAATGAGTGTTGTTTTATGTCCCTATAATAGGATTGATGGGAGTATGAATTAAGAGGAACCTGTGTAAGAATTGAATTCACTGACCAACTTTCAAGACCAGAAAAAGAGGCGGAAGAAGGAAGGTGAAGCCTTTCTGCTTTGGTAGTTGTTGGCATTAACCATGAGTAGGCAAGAAATTCATTTTAGAAAATCAGTTAATTTCCATACCGGCCAGCTTGGGGCATTGTACAGAGCATGCCAATGACAAACGTGAATGAGGAACTGAACTGATATATAGAAACCAAATTTCTGTGTTTTCCCTAGTCCAAAAATAGATCAAGACAAACTGGTGTGGCTTTACCTAACAGAAAAATTATTATTCCTCTTTGAAAATAAAGAATATAAGAGAAAAGATACAATACTTGGTGTGCTCTAGTACATACTTTAGTCCCTGAAAAATATTGGACCATACAGTGTGTTTTAACTTTTAAAAATAACATTTGAGAGTAAAATTAAATCATTTCTTTCTTTTCCTTTCTTCTTGTTGTTAAGTCTGAAAGCCTGGGAAAAGTGGGTAGCCGGGAGGGAGCTAATAATCAAAACAAAGCAAGCCTGGCCTTCTTATTTTCTCATCAGAACTCAGTCCCTAACTGTCACAGCATATTCCTGGCATACCTCATCCTCTAGCCCAAGAGTAGGGATGCCATTCTCTCACTTACATTTCCAACCATTTGATCACTGGTCATTTTTATTCATAATTATTATTCTGACCTCTTTGTCTGGCTCTTGCTTCTCCCCTCCTTCCGTTCTCCACAAGTTTCAAGGTCATGTCTATTCTTCGCTGTCCCAAAAACCCAAAGATCTATCTGTGTTCTCTCTTTTGTGTATAATAAACTCTCTAATCCAACATGCCTAGGAGCAGTGATGTCTTTTATTTTATACAGTGCATGTATAATTGAATATGCAAAGATTGGTCACTGTGCCATGGAAAAGGGTAACAAGTGCTCTGGGAGACTGGAACATTCTATTAAATGCCAACGTCATGGACTGGGGCTCTGTCTGTACTCATGATGGAACTGCAGAGCTTGGAGGACTCAGATGTTTGAGTCATTCGCTCTGTGATTCCCCCAGTAGAGGAGCTACTACTGTCCTGGGACCCAAATGAGTTGTACAAGCTTATTAGTACCTCTGACTATGCCTTTCAAACATGAACAATAGTGACAGGTAGTTTGAAGGTTCTTTATAGATAGTGATAGGTAGTTTACACATCGTTAGATGCATCTGTAGCGGTTGGCTATCAACCACCTGAGAGTACAGGAACCCAATATGTCCGGACCCTGATTCTCCTAATTCCCTGGGTGCAGGGGCACAGATGGCACTAGGCATTTTCCTCTAATGTCGGAAATTTCGGCAGAGAGTAGTCTCCTCTGATTTCTTAGGAGTGTCCACAATTCTGAGGGTTCAGCTCCGTCCCCAACCCTCACGAGTTTTGTGTGTGTGTGGAGCTGTTTGACCAGTTCAGTTCAGTTCCAGATGCAGACCTGCACTGTGGGTTCACACACCTGACTGCTCCTATATTCCGGTGTCCAGAGGCATTATGCAGTTTCCTTGTGGGCCAGAAATATTGTAGAGGTGGGCAGAAGGGGCAATCTGTCCTGCAGTCTCAAGATTATCTGCACTTCTGGGTGTTCAGTTCTATCCCCCAAAACATTTGGGAGCAGGGAGCAATTGAATTGGATCAGATTATTTCCAGACACAGCCAGAAACCAGAAGTGCCCTGTTCCAGAGCACTTCTGCCTTTCTGTGTCCTGAGTCAACCAGGCAGGTCACTTGTTGTAGAAAAGTTGGTCTTACCTCTACATTGAGGCATGTAGGCAGACCTGTTGTCTGGCATTCAGGTCTCAGCAAGGGCAATAACCTGAAGGGTCCTACCCCTGATTCCTCCTAGGTCCCTGGGTGAAGGGGGCACTGATGGCACTAGGCATTTTCCTCTTGGTTTGGCAATGTGGGCATAGAGTAGTCTCCACCAATTTCTCAGGAGTGTCCTCAGTTCTGTGGGTCTGGCAATCCCCCCCAACAAGATAGATAAACCCTTAGCCAGAATGACCAGATGTTACAGAGAGCCTGTGCAAATTATGAAAATCAGAAATGAATAGGGAGTCATAAAAACGGAATCTGTGAAAATTCAAAAAAGTCATCAGATACTACTACAAAAGCATACATTCACAAAAACTTGAAAATTTGGAGGAAATGGACAATACTGTCCAAACTGTTTCACAAAATGGAAACAGACGAGCATATCCAAATTTCTTCTATGAAGCCACAATTACTCTTGTACTTAAACCACACAAAGACCCAACAAAGAAAGAGAACTTCAGACCAATTTCCCTTATGAATATTGACGCAAAAGTACTCAATACAATTCTTGCAAACCGAATCCATGAACACATCAAAACTATCATCCACCATGATCAAGTAGGCTTCATCCCAGGTATGCAGCAATGGTTCAAAATATGGAAATCCATGAACATAATCCACTATAGAAACAAACTCAAAGATAAAAACCACATGATCACACTAAAGCCAGGGACTATACAAAGCTGTCCAATCTCTCCCTACTTATTCAGTATAATTCTCAAAGTCATAGCCAGTGCAGTCAGAAAACAAAAGGAGGTCAAATGAATACAAATTGGAAAGGAAGATGTTAAAATATCACTATTTGCAGATAATATGATAGTATACTTAAGTGACCCCAAAAGATCCACCAGAGAACTACTAAGCCTGATAAAACACTTCAACAAAATGGCTGGGTATATAATTAACTCAAACAAATCAGTCGCCTTCCTCTACTCAAAGGATAAACAGACTTAGAAAGAAATTACGGAAATTACACCCTACATAATAGTCCCAAAGAATATAAAACACCTCGTTGTTACTTTAATCAAGCAAGTGAAAGATCTGTATAATAAGTATTTCAGTCTCTGAAGAAAGAAATGGAAGAAGATCTCAGAAGATGGAAAGACCTCTCATGCCAGTGATTGGCAGGATTAACATAATAAAAATACACATTTTGCAAAAAGCAATCTACAGATTAAATGCAATCCCGAACAAAATTCCCACTCAATTCTAGATAGAGATAGAAGGAGCAATTTGCAAATTAATTTGGAATAACAACAAAAAAAAAAAAAAACAGGAGAGCTAAAATAATTCTCAACAATAAAAGAAATTCTTGGAAATCACCATTCCTGACCTCAGGAAGTATTACAGAGCAATAGTGATAGAACCTGTATGGTATTGGTACAGAGACTCGCATATAAATTGGTGGAGTAGAATTGAAGTATCAGAAATGAAGCAACACACCTGTGGTCTCTTGATCTCTGCCAATGAGCTAAAACCATCCAATGGAGAATAGATAGCATTTTCAAACAATGATGGTGGTTCATCTGGAGGTCACCATGTAGAAGAATACAAATCAATCTATTCTTATACCCTGTACAAAGCTTAAATCCAACAGGATCAAAGACCTTCAAATAAAAGCAGATACACTCAAACCAATAGAAGAAAAGTGGAGAAGATTTTTGTACACATTGGCACTGGGGAGGTTTCCTGTACAGAAAACCAATGGCTTATGCTCAAAGATCAAGAACTGACAAGTGAGACCTCCTAAAAGTGTGATGATTCTGTAAGTTAAAGGTCAATGTCCTTAGCAAAATCATCAACCAACAGATTGGGAAAAGGTCTTTTACAATCCTACACAGAGGATTGAGGGCTAATATCCAAAATATACAAGGAAGTCAAGAAGTTAGACTCCAGAGAGCCAAATAACCCTATTAAAAAAATGGGTACAAAGGGTTGGGGATTTAGCTCAGTGGTAGTGCGCTTGCCTAGCAAGCACAAGGCCCTGGGTTCGGTAGCATTTTACACTTTACGATTTCTTTATACAAGAATAAAATGTTCAGTGTATAATTAATCTCACTAGTCTAAAAGGACTGAAGGGAATCTATGACATTCTGTTACAGAAGATTAGTTTTCAGGAGAAACAATGTGTTCATAATCTTTTGAAGCTGTAAGATATGATCTACCTCCTACTTTCTTAAAATTATAATAATATTTTTCTTCGATTACAAAAATTTCTCAACCAGGTATAAAACATTTTGGACGTGTATTACTGCCTTTTATGTATATGATAAAAACAATGTCTAAAAAAACTTAAATAACAATTTAATTTACCCATGGCTTTAGAGGGGTGTAGGTTCCCATGTGAGGTGACAACAGAAGTATTAAAAATTCCTTTCAGATATTGTGATTTGTTATATATGTTTGCTTGGATGTCAGTCATTAGTCAAGGGAACCTTTTGCCTCTTGATTTTTATGTGTCAGCCTGCTGCATACATGTTATAACATAGAAGATACACTTCAATCTATCCTGTTTTGTCAGCACATTTTAACAATGTTAAAGTTAAATGTTTAAAAGAATGCAACAATGATTAAATAATTCATATGTATCCAAACAGCGTTTTCACATATATCTTAGAAGTAAATAAATATGATAATCAGTAACTAACTCTGTATCTCACAGCATACCTTGATTGTTATGTATAGGTACATATTTTTGATGTTCTACGCTTCTTTAGATTCCCATTGCACAGGACTTTGTCCTTCATCTTCAAGTATGTCATCAAAGGAGTTTATCTAGAGATGCTACATAATGTAAAAGAAATGTGATTTATTTTAATAAATACTTTATTATATGTGTGTTCTAGTTTGGTGTTTCTGTGTGTTTGTGTGTGCCCATGTATGTGTGTGTTTTAAATGTGTTATATGGGTTTTTAAGGCATGGATCATATGTGGTGACTGAGTGACACAATTGTAGACCCTTCTGGGCCCTCTTTATATAGTGTTCAAAGTCAGGTTGACTACCTTGTATACTCTAGACCTTTCGTATTGCACAGATGTGCCAATAAATTTAGCTAAAACATTACACTAGTAAAATATTGTCTTCTTTATATTTCGTAAAATAGCAAATGATTTTTCATTAATACTACGTCCATGAGACTAAGCACTGAAGTTAGAACAGACCACACAGGGAGACAACAGAATCAGGGACTCTCACTGCTCCAGGTGTTGGGGAACCTACCTGAATACGAAGCTCCAAGCTGCACATATGCTATGCATGTTTTCAGAGGGTAGCACGGGTCCAGTCCATGAATGCTTTTTGGTTTGTGGAAAATTCTCTGACAACCCTTAAGTATAGAGGTCAATTAACTCTGTTGGTCTATGTATGAAGTTCTTATTACCCCCAGATTCCTCAATTTCTCCTAAAAATATATCACAAACTTCTGGAGCTCTCTCCAGTGTTTAGCCATTTTGTACAGCTGCAGCCTGAAGCCTCTAAAAGGACAGATATGCTAGGCCCCTGTCTGTCAGGATGCAGAGTATCATTAATACTGTCAGGGATTGGTTCTTGTCCATGGGATTCATCTGAAGTTGGACCAGTCATTGGTTGGCCACTCCCTGAGACCCCACTCCTTCTTTGTCCCTGCACCTCCTGTAGGCAGGAAGGTTTTGTAGATGGGTTAGTATGATCAGTCCTTCATTGGTAGTCCGGTCAGGTAACAGAAGGTGGTCACTTCAGGCTCCATATCACACACTCCTTGGAGTGAGCCTCAGCTACCATCACACTCACTCATTCCATGGATCATCCCCCATTCCAGGTCTCTAGAGAAGTCCTTCCGCAGCCTCTCATTCCTTCTGGAGATGCCCTGCCTTCTCACTTCTGTCATAATCTAATGTGTTGGCGTCCCTTGGTAGGGTCACAGCAATCAGGACAGTGGGGAGGCAGAGAAACTTTGCAACACTGCATACATTTTTGAATTCTCCTGTGGCATTTATACACAAGCAGAATAAAAATTTCTCATAGCTTCTAACTCACAACAGCTTCTATTACTCAAACAGTAGTTTATCTGGGTACATGTTGACCTAAATCAACTTGCAGTCTGAGATATCTGTCTGGGGTCTCACTCTTCTAAGTGTAGAGAGAGGTCAAATCATTCCTTCCTGCTTGCGTGGATTAACTGCTGGGAACAAAACCAGGAACAAGGGAACAAGGGAGATTGACTGGAGGACAGACAGGTAAGCTATTGGAAGAAAAGCGTTGGTGCTGCTGAAATTCTGACCTGCAGGTATTGCAAAACATTGGCCTAGGCTGGAACCGCTATGCTGTGTTTCTTTAAAACCCTTGAACCCTAAGGATAAGGCTGATGTCACTCAAAATTCACTAGCCAATCAGCACCTCGAGAGGGAGTTAGCAGTCAGGGGAGGAGGTGGCTCTTCCAGGTACAAGGTCAGCAACTTCCTTTGGGAACTCAGCCCCTCTGAGTGCTTCCGTGTAGTACTTTCTGAGTCACTCTTCATGGTGCTGTGAGAGGAGCTCAGAACGCCTGACATGGTAAGTGCAAGATCAAGTCCTCAAACAGGAGGAGCAAGCTGCTTAGCAAAGGATACATGTGTAATGCGTCCTCCCAGTGGCTGCAGGGAAAGCGGCAGCCAGAACTAATGCAGCCACTTATGAGGTCTGTGGCAGTCCTTCCTTGTACCAGAGGGTGGATACTGAATTACTTTATTATGGAACCTGCATTTTTCCGAAATCGTTATGGCGGCCGCTTGTGTTGAGAAATATACTTGGCAGGATATCAACCCTTAAACCCCGGGATTTAACGGTTTTTTTTTTTACAATTCATTTATTATATATAAGTATACTGTAGCTGTCTTCAGATACACCAGAAGAGGGCATAGGATCTCTTTACAGATGGTTGTGAGCCACCATGTGGTTGCTGGGAATTGAACTCAGGACTTCTGGAAGAGCAGTCGGGTGCTCTTAACCGCTGAGCCATCTCTCCAGCCCAAACCCCGGGATTTAAACTATCTTCTAAAAGGTCTGATCTTTGTAGTTAACAGTTAGTTATAAGGTCCAGTTGAGTTGATTTTTGTAGGCTGTGAAATATCTCGTGTGATGTGTAGTACTCTAATTATAAGCTGTGTAGTACATGAGTAGAATTGATGATGTAATAAATTACGAACGTTTAGACTATAATACGTGACACTAAGTGAAATGTAGCTGAGGTAGGACTAATTATACACACCTCAAAGGTATGGAGTATGCTAAGCAGTCCTGTTTAAGATTAGGATAGTAGTATATATGTTTGTTTAGCAGGATTGTCCAGATATTTGTCTCCAAACCATAAAAAAGGGGACAAATCTTGTTTACACTCAGCGATAAGGCAAATGATGGTATCAAAGAACAGGACCCTAACAAAATGCTCAAGGTGGGATTATAGGGTCACAAAGAACATTGAGGCCTGGTCTGCCATATGGATATGATTATCAGTTCCTAGTAAACTATGGACTTAGGTAGGAACGTTTTTTGGATAGGTAGGGTTCCCTTTGTGCAGCACTGTTTTATTAGACTTCTCCTGAGTTTGTACCACTGTATGAGAGTTACTGATTGCTTCATAGAAATTTCCACTAGGTTCTCCTTATCCCCTGTAAATAGTGTAAAAGACGCTACTCTTCAGAAGCTTAGTTGGTATAAGACACAGCTTGTGCATGATCTACCCACCACAGCTGCTGCAGATTCTACCTTCTACCTTTCCTAGCATTGCCATCCTCTGCACCTCCAAATCAGGACCCCATCACTGGAAAAGGAACTACTATTTCAGGACTCTCATGCACTTAAGAAATGATTCTGTGGATCTTTGCTGTGTAAATCTGCTAGCTGCCTAGGTAGGACTTGCAGTCCTTATTTACACTGTATTTCAGCAACATGAGGCCTTTTCTGGATAAAAAATTATCCATCCCAGCATATGTGGAATCCAAAACACTGTTTTTTGGCTGGCTCCTCTTTTAGCATTACACAGAACGGAGTCCATGGTATCATTAAAAAGACTTTTGCTAGTTGATATTTTAATTATATGGGAAGTGATTTCTCTCTGGGACATATTAACTCTGAGAGAGCTATATCTTCTGCTCTTTATAGAAATGATTCTCAGACAATGTAGTCTTAGACTAGCCTAAGACTCAGGTAGCCTTGATCTTGGTCAGTTGCTCCCCAGAGCAATGACCTTGCATTCTTTTGCTGGAAATGCCTAAATTCTTGAGTTAAAGGAATGAAGCAAAACGGTGTTTTATACTTGCTCATTTGAGTCGTATAATGAACAGTCCATTTCTTCTGTTCGCATGAGAACCAGGGGAATTGTCTATTCTGTTCACTGTCAGATGAAAAAGGGCGGGAAATAGCTAGGTCAAAGACCAAAGTTGAAGGGAGTCTGCTATAGCAGTCGCCGTTCTGGAGAAGTACCTGATTCAGGCAGGGTGAAAAATTTGTAATTTCACATCACATACTAAGTAATACATGTAATTAAAAAGTGTCGGCGCCTGCACCGACACAGTACCGAGAATCGGGCGAAATCCTGTGGGATGAAAGAAACACACACAGGTTTTTCGTGTCAAGCCAGAAGAGGAAGAGAGCCCTGGTTTCTTTATTGACCAAACTATATATCCAAAGTACACCACTTAGCAGGTATCTGCCAAGCACAGTGGGGAACCCTGGCTGAGACTGTGGTAACAAAGGACCTACTATCTGACCTGAGTAAATTAGGGAAATAACCAGGAAGGCCAGCCTAATTCTTTGACTCAGGTGAGAAGTACCTGGCCAGACTGTTCAGAGTTGGGAACAAAAAGCTTCCAAGTGCAAGGGCAGGGCTCAGCAGGGGTCAAACCTTGCTGGAGACCCAGAAGGCTCTTGTTCTGGCTGGAAACATTCTGGGAATTCAAACTTCTTGTGCTGTAAATTACAGGGAGAGGCTTTTGATCTACAATCTCAGTCACAAGGAGACCAGGCCCAAATCCAGTGCGGCCCCCACAAAAAAGTATATGGGTGGATATTTAATTTTGGAAGATGAGCTTGAGACAGTGGATGATAAATTCCTATTTTGGGACCCGTAATATAGAGATATGTGCAATCTTTGTTTACAAACTTAAATCATCCCCAAATTGTATAGCACATGCCACTGTCTGTAGCTTGGTGTGTCATGATATAGATCTCAGCAGTTAACATTTCACATAGGGACAAGGATAAAAACTATCTCATTAATGCCATTCCTTCTATGAAGAAGGACCTGCTGTTTTTCAAAGTCACTTGTAGTTTTCTTTGCATAAAGTGAATTTTGATTATTGCTTTATAAATTTCATTATTTATGCACAGATGCTATATTCCTGTACTTGTTTCTATTCTCCAATGTTTCCCAGAAATTAAGAATTTCCTTCTTTAGCCTAGTAAGAGCACCAGTGGAAGGGGAAGACTTTGGTCCTGCCAAGACTGAACCCCCCAGTGAACATGATTGTTGTGGGGAGGGCCGTAATGGGGAGAGGATGGGGAGGGGAACATCAATATATAAGGGGATGGGGAGGGGTTAGGGGATGTTGGCCTGGAACCCGGGAAAGGGAATAACAATCGAAATGTAAATGAGAAATACTCAAGTTAATAAAGATAAAAAAAAGAATTTCATTCTTTCTTCTAAAGAGAATTTATATCTTCCTTTTTCGAACAACATGTCTGTAGCTCAGGCTTTCTTAATGTCATACAGTTAAGATTGATTTGAACACCTAATCCTGCCTCTACTGACCAGTGGTCAGAAGACTGTCCTGCAACTCTTTTCAAGATCTCGTCTCTCTTGTCAGTAAGGAGAAAAAGAACACATGAATGAGTGTTGTCTAACCACCCTGTGTTAGGGATGCAAGAACTACAAATTACGAGGAACCTGTGTGGTTAAGAATTGAGTTCTCTTTCCAACTTTGGAGCTGGTGTAATCACAGCCCAAAAGAAGGAGGAGGAATAAAGAATGTGAGGCATTTCTGCTTTGGAAGTGGTTCCCGTTAACCGTGAGTAGGCAAGTAATTTTAGACAATCAGTAAATTTCCACACTGGCCATCTTGGGGCGTTTTCCAGATCAGAGCAAAAAGGAGCTGAACTTATATGTATAAACCAAATTTCTGTATTTCCACTAGTTTGAAAAAAAGAAGATCTAGACAAAGTGTGGCTTTTCCTAACCAGGAAAGTTATTATTCCTGTTTGAAAATACACAATGTAAGAGAAAAGATATAATATTTGGTGCGCTCTAGTACACACTTCAGTCCTTGAAAAATATCGGACCATCCAGTGTGTTTCGAATTTTACAAATAGTATTTGAGAATATAATTAATTAATTTCTTCTCCTTTTCCATAGTGATAAGTATGAATCCATGGGACAAATGACTGGGGGGCCCTGTTTATCACATCAAAGCGAACCTGGCCTTCTGATTCTCTTACCAGAACTCAGTCCTAACCTATGACAGCATATTGCTGGCATACCTCCTCCTCTAGCCCAAGAATAAGGATGCCATTCTCCCAGCTGCAATTCCTTATGGAATCCAACCATTCAGTTTCTGATCTTTCTCGTTTCTCATTATCAACCCCTTCCTTGGTGTGGCTCTTGCTTCTTCCCTGCTTCCTGTCTCAACAAGTTTCAAGGTCATGTCTACTGTTGGCTGTCACAGATAAGCCTACATCTCTCTGTGTTCTCTCTTCTGCGTATAATAAACTTTCTACTCCACCATGCATAGGAGCAGGGATGTCCTTTACTTTGTACATTGTATGTATAATTGAATATGCAAAGAAGGGACACTGCCTTCGCAAAGGGGAATGAGTGCTCTTGGAGACTGGAACATTCTATTAAATTCAAACTTCCAAGCCTAGGGCTTTGTCTGTACCTAATATGGAACTGCAGAGCTTGAAGGCCTCAGCTGTTTGAGTCATTTGCTCTGTCATCCCCCAGTAGAGGAGCTGCTACTCATATGAGGCACAAATGAGCTTTCCATTCTAATGAGTGACTCTGGCAAGCCTATCATTCAGAGATAGTAGAGAAAGGTGTCTTTAGAGTTCTTTATAGTATTCTCCTCAGATGTGTCTGTAGCAAACTGTGAGGAAGACCACAAGACATTCCTTGATGACTGTGGGGAATCTCCATTGCCAGGGCAAGAGTAGCAAGTCTGGTGACATACCCAACTGTGATCTGCAGGTACTAAGATGCACTGTGGGTCAGACTCTGGTTCTGTTGTCCATGCGGTAATTAGAGCAGAGTCTCTTGATTTTGATCCTTCCAGATTAATTTGATTTCCAGAGTGGTCTACCAGTCTGCAAACCCACCAACAATGGAGGAGTGTTCCTCTTTCTCCACATCCTCACCAGCATCTGCTGTCGCCTGAGTTTTTGATCTTAGCCATTCTGACAGGAGTGAGGTGGAAACTTAGGGTTGTTTTGATTTGCATTTCCCTTATGACTAAAGATGTTGAACATTTCTTTAGGTGCTTGTCAGCCATTGGGCATTCTTCAACTGTGAATACTTTTTTTAGCTCTGAACCCCATTTTTAATAGGGTTATTTGTCTCCCTGCAGTCTAACTTCAGGTGTTCTTTGTATATTTTGGATATAAGCCCTCTATCAGTTGTAGGATTAGTAAAGATCTTTTCCCACTCTGTTGGTTGCCAATTTGTCCTAAAAACAGTGACCTTTGCCTTACAAAAGTTTTGCAGTTTTATGCGATCCCATTTGTCGATTCTTGATATTAGAGCATAAGCCATTGGTGTTTCCTTCAAGAAATTTTATCCTGTGCACATGTGTTCGAGATTGTTCCCCACTTTTTCTTCTATCAGTTTGAGTGTATCTGGTTTGATGTGGTGGTCCTTGATAGACTTGGACTTAAGCTTTGTACAGGGTGATAAGTATGGGTCGATCTGTATTCTTCTACAAGTTGACCTCCAGTTGAACCAGCACTGTATGCTGAAAAGGCTATCTTTTTTTTTTCCAATGGATAGTTTTGGCTCCATTGTCAAAAATCAAGTGACAATAGGTGTGTGGATTCATTTCTGGGTCTTCAATTCTATTCCACTTGTCTATCTGCCTGTCTCTTTACAAATACCATACAGTTTTTATAACTTTTGCGCTGTAATACTGTTTGAGTTCAGGGATAGTGATTCCCCCAGAAATTCTTTTTCCGCTTTACATTATCTTTGACAGTTGAGTCAATGATTTCTATGGAATCTTCTGCTCCTGAGATTCTCTCTTCCATCTCTTGTATTCTGTTGGTGAAGCTTGTATCTACAGCTCCTTGTCTCTTCTTTTGGTTTTCTATATCCAGGGTTGTTTCCATGTGTTCTTTCTTGATTGCTTCTATTTCCATTTTTAATTCCTTCAACTGTTTGATTCTGTTTTCCTGGAATTCTTTCAGGGATTTTTGCGATTCCTCTCTGTAGGCTTCTACTTATTTATTAATGTTTTCCTGTGTTTCCCTAAGGGAGTTCTTCACGTCTTTCTTGAAGTCCTCCAGCATCATGTTCAAATATGATTTTGAAACTAGATCTTGCTTTTCTGGTGTGTTTGGATATTCCATGTTTGTTTTGGTGGGAGAATTGGGCTCCGATGATGCCATGTAGTCTTGGTTTCTGTTGCTTGGGTTCCTGTGCTTGCCTCTCGCCATCAGATTATCTGTAGTGTTACTTTGTTCTTCTATTTCTGACAGTGGCTAGACTGTCCTATAAGCCTGTGTGTCAGGAGTGCTGTAGACCTGTTTTCCTCTCTTTCAGTCAGTTATGGGGACAGAGTGTTCTGCTTTCGGGCGTGTAGTTTTTCCTCTCTACAGGTCTTCAGCTGTTCCTGTGGGCCTGTGTCTTGAGTTCACCAGGCAGCTTTCTTGCAGCAGAAAAGTTGGTCTTACCTGTGGTCCCGAGGCTCAAGTTCGCTCGTGGGGTGCTGCCCACGGGCTCTCTGTAGCGGCAGCGACCAGGAAGACCTGTGCCGCCCCTTCCGGGAGCTTCAGTGCACCAGGGTTCCAGATGGCCTTTGGTGTTTTCCTCTGGCGTCCGAGATGTATGTACAGAGAGCAGTCTCTTCTGGTTTCCCAGGCTTGTCTGCCTCTCTGAAGGTTTAGCTCTCCCTCCCATGGGATTTGGGTGCAGAGAACTGTTTATCCGGTCTCTCATGTTTGCTCTTCTCACAACATTGTTGTGCTCTGGATTTCCTGGATGTTTTGGCTTAGAAGATTTGTACTTTTTTTTTTTTTTCGTTTTCTTTGACTATTGTATCAATGTTTTCTATGGAATCTTCTGCCCCTGAGATCTCACTTCAATCCCTTATATTTTGTTGGTGATGCTTATGTCTATTACTCCTGATCTCTTTCCTATGTTTACTATCTTCAGGTTTGTCTCTCTTTGTGGTCTCCTTATTGCTCCTATTTACATTTTTAGATCCTAGATGGTTTTTGTTCAATTTCTTCCCCACTTTCTTAGTGCTATTCTTTAAGTCTTAGGGGATTTTTTTGTTTCCTCTTTAAGGCAACTACTTATTTACACGTGTTCTGCATTGCTTTAAAGGAGTTATTTATGTCCTGCTTAAAATCCTCTATCATGACCATGAGATGTTATTTTCAGTCCAAATCTTGATTTGCTGGTATGTTGTTATGCCCATTATTTGTGGTGAGAGAACTGTGTTGTGATGATGACAATTAGTGTTTGTGTCTGATGCTTTTTGAGACCCGCTCGCAGTCCAGACCCCCCCGCAGTCGAGACACCACCCGGACCTGAAGGGAATAGGTCAACAGTTCTCTGTACCCAAATCCCGTGGGAGGGCGAGCTAAACCTTCAGAGGCGCAGACACGCCTGGGAAGCCAGAAGAGACTACACTCTTCCCACATTTCTGACTCCAGAGGAAAACACCTAATGCCATCTGGGACCCCGGTGTCCTGGGGTTCCAGGAAAAGGCGGCGCAGAGCCTCCTGGTTGCCTCCCTCACCCAGAGCTCAAAAGCAGCCCCCCCATGAGCAACTTGAGCCCCGGGAGCACAGGAAAGACCAACATTTCTTTTCCAAGCGACCTGCCTGGTGGACTCAGGACACAGGTGCACAGAAACAGCTGAAGACCAGTAGACAGGAAAGACTACTCGCCCAAAACCAGAACACTCTGTTCCCATAACTGGCTGAAAGAAAACAGGAAAACAGGTCTACAGCACTCCTGACACACAGGGCTATAGGACCGTCTAGCCACTGTCAGAAATAGCAGGACAAGGTAACACCAGAGAAAACCTGATGGCGAGAGGCAAGCAAGCACAGGAACCCAAGCAACGGATACCAAGACTACATGGCATCCTCGGAGCCCAATTCTCCCACCAAAGCAAACAATGAATATCCAAACACACAAGAAAACCATGGTCTAGATATAAAATCACATTTGATCATGATGCTGGGGGACTTCAAGCAAGACAGGAAGATCTCTCTTAGAGAAATGCAGGAAAACATAAATAAACATGTAGAAGCCTATAGAGAGGAGTCACAAAAATCCCTGAAAGAATTCCAGGAAAACATAATCAAACAGGTGAAGGAGTTAAAAGTGGAAATAGAAGCATTAAAGAAAGGACACAAATACAGCACTACAAAAGATAATAAATGGTAAAGCCCATCATAAAGGAGGCAAGCTACACCCTAGAAAAAGCAAGAAACTAATCGTCTTGGCAGCAAAATAAAAGAGAAGAAAAGCACACAAACATAATCTCACAGCCAAATATGAATACAACAGGAAGCAATAATCACTATTCCTTAATATCTCTCAACATCAATGGTCTCAACTCCCTAATAAAAGAAATAGATTAAGAAACTGGGTACGCGATGAAGACCCTGCATTCTGCTGCCTACAGGTAACACACCTCAGAGACAGACACTACCTCAGAGTGAAAGGCTGCAAAACAACGTTCCAAGCAAATGGTCTGAAGAAGCAAGCTGGAGTAGCCATTCTAATATCAAATAAAATCGATTTTCAACTAAAAGTCATCGAAAAAGATAAAGAAGGACACTTCATATTCATTCATCTGAGGCAAAATTCACCAAGATGAAATCTCAGTCCTAAATATCTATGCTCCAAATACAAGGGTAACTCCATACATAAAAGAAACCTTACTAAAGCTCAAAGCACACATTGCTCCTCACGCAATAATAATAGGAGATTTCAACACCACACTCTCATCAATGGACAGATCATTGAAACAATTAAACAGAGACATAGACAGACTAAGAGAAATCGTGATCCAAATGGACTTAACAGATATTTATATTACATTCTATCCTAAAACAAAAGGATATACCTTCTTCTCACCACCCCATGGTACTGTGTCATGATGATGACAATTAGTGTTGGTTTCTGATGATTTGCTTCTTGGGCTTGCCTATTGCCATCCAGTTATTGCTAATGTTAATTGGTCTTGTTTTTTCTGACTTTAGCTTGTTCCTCCTGGAATCTCATATACGTCTGATCTTAGGAATGGAATGCTCCTGGGAGACCAGTTCTCTCTGGCCTAGTTTAGGGTCTGGAGGGCTATGACACACCCTTAGCTCTGGGCTCTGATAGAGACCAGGTGTTTCCTCTCCCCTGCCTCCCCACCATTCCATTGCCAGGAATGTTCCCAGTTTGTATCTCCTTTAACAACTGTGCAGCAAATGTGTGTTCCAACCTGTGTGATTCGCAATGAGAGCACTCCTAAGAGACCATCTCTCTGTGCGGAGGTTTTTGGTCTAGAGAGCAATAAAACAGCTCCAGCTCTGGGAGCAGATGGAGACCAGAAGGGTCCCATCTCAGGTTGCTCAGACATTCCTGTGCCTTGTGAGCTCCTGGTGAATCTCCCTTGGACAGTCAGTGGAGAGAAAGTGGGGTTTCACCTGAGGACTTAGGAGTGAGAGTGCTCCTGATAGACCACCTCTGAAGACCAGTTTTGAGTATGGAGGACCTTGGGACAGCCCCACCTTTGGTTGCAAATGGAGCCTGGAAGGCAGTACCATGCTGTGTTGGGTACACATGTATTGTATCTTTTAGGCTTTCCTGACCTATGATGATGTGCATGTGAACTTCACTGAGGAAGAGTGGGCATTGCTGAATCCTTCTCAGAAGAGTCTCTACCAAGGTGTAATGCTGGAGACCTGTAGGAATCTCAGTGCTATAGGTAATTCAATGAACTTATCATTCACTTTGTAAAATTTAGGCACATCTGGTTTTGTTTAATATTTGTTTTTTTTTAATTTTACTTAAAAATAAGGAAGAATGTAGTGAATAAATGAGTCATGGTTCTAATGTTCACTAAAGATAGTAACTTAGATGTTCCCTAATTCCAATAATTTAACATACTTTCTCTGATACCATTTTTAGGCTACATTTGGGAAGACCATACTACTGAAAAATATTGTAAAAGTTCAGGAAGACATGGAAGGTAATTTTCATGTGAAAGATGATAATACCTCCCAAGAAAGTTTCATGTTTGCAGCAAGTTTTAAAGAATGCAACAGGGTAAAATACACACTGCACCCCATATTGATCAGGTCATCATTATATGTCTACACCCTTTTAATAAGCACATATTCCATAGTAAATTGTGGTGACCTGTATTCTTTAACTGCATGGCAAAATTTAATGATATGGACAGTTTGTGGAGAAACCGTAAACATTGTACCACATCTCTGTGAGGAAAACAAATTGAAATTGTGTAAATGTAATGTAGAAGTTTTCTTTTGTAATGTGTTGAATGTAATGTGTTATTCTTCTTTTGCTGTGGATGTCATATGTCCCTATGAATGCAAGCCAGGAGAGCTTAGTGATACTGAAAGAAGCAACATACCTCTCTCTTTTCCAGAACAATTAGAAGATGCACAGTATATACCACTTTGAGGAGAGTTTCTTAATATGGGGAACGTTGATAAATATTTAGTTTTTGACTATGATTTGGGACATTTACACATTCAAAGTGCTTAATCACTTCAGGAGATCAGGGTTATAGAAATTATCCTCTTTGCATTGGCTCATGTTGCAAATGTAGTAGTCCTCAAAAGATAACAAAATTTATGTTTGCAGTCAGTCTACAAACACTCTGAGTTCATTGAGTTCTCTTTAAATATGTTAATACACTTAATAGATAAATTATGGAATAAATATGAGTCATGTAATCAATTCTCTTCTTATTCCATGTGTCTTCAAACATTCAAGACAACCCAAAATAAAAGGCAACACCTTTGAATGTAAACGAATTGATATTATGTTAAGATCATTTTGCTCTTTACACTTAAACCAAATTTGAAATGAATTCATAGATAGAAAAAGATTCATGAATATAATCAATGTTAGAAAAAATTTACATGTGCCAATTGTATTTGCAGGTATGAAAGAAGTTTTACTGGAAAGCAAACCTTTGATTTTATTCAGTACTGTAATGGCTTTGCAGTTCAGAGTCATACCCAAAGGTATAATGGAGAGAAGCCCTATGAATGTAACCATTGTGATAAAGCTTTTGCACGAAGGAGTAGTCTCAAAGCACATAAAAGAACACATAATGGAGAAAAACCTGAATGTATCCAATGTTGTAAAGACATTGTAAGAAGCAGTGCTCTCCAAAATCATAAAGGAACACACACAGGAGAGAAACTCTGTGAATGTAATCAATGTGGTAAAGCCTTTGCACCAAGGAGTAGTCTCAAAAGACATAAAAGATCATGTAATGGAAAAAAATGTTATAACTGTAACCAATGTTGTAAAGCCTTTGTACAAAACCATAATCTCCAAAAATATAAAAGGACCCATAAAGTACAGAAACCCTATGAATGTAACCAATGTGGGAAAGCCTTTGCATGCAGCAGTACTCTCCAAACACATAAAAGAACACACACAGGAGAGAAACCCTATGAATGTAACCAATGTGGCAAAGCCTTTGCAGAAAGCAGTAATCTCCAAACACATAAAAGAACACACACAGGAGAGAAACCCTATGAATGTAATCAATGTTGTAAAGCCTTTACACAAAAAAGTCATCTCCATAGGCATATAAGAACACATACAGGCGAGAAGCCCTATGAATGTCACCAATGTGGGAAAGCCTTTGCACAGAGCAGTCATCTCCAAAGACATATAAGAACTCATACAGGAGAGAAACCCTATGAATGTAACCAATGTGGCAAAGCCTTTGCAGACAGTGGTACTCTCCAACAACATAAAAGAACACACACAGGAGAGAAACCCTACGAATGTAATCAATGTTGTAAAGCCTTTACACAAAACAGTCATCTCCATCGTCATGTAAGAACATATACAGGCGAGAAGACCTATGACTGTCACCAATGTTGTAAAGCCTTTACACGAAATAGTCATCTCCAACGTCATATAAGAACACATACAGGCGAGAAACCCTATGAATGTAACCAATGTAGCAAAGCCTTTGCAGACAGCAGTACTCTCCAAAGTCATATAAGAACACACACAGAAGAGAAGCCCTATGAGTGTAACCAATGTGGCAAAGCCTTTGCACAAAGGAGTCATCTCAAAAGACATAATGAAACATATAATTGAAAAAACCTTATGAATTAACCAATGTTGTAAACCCTTTGTAAAAAGTGGTGATCACCAAAAAGATAAAAGAATGCATACAGGAGAAAACCCTATGAATGTAACCAATGTGGGAAAGCCTAAAAAAAAGTAGTAATCTCTAAGAACAAAAATGAAGACGTACTGGAGAGAAAACCTGTGAATGTAACAAATATGCTACAGCCTTTGCACAAAAGAGTCATCTACAAAGACAATAGAAACCATGCAGGTGAGAAAACCTTTAACTGTAACCAATGTGCCAGAACTTTTTCACAAAGCAGTGGTCTCTAAAATCTTAAAAGTACACATGCAGGAGAGAAACTTTTTGAACGCAACCAGTGTGGTTTTATAACATAAACAATCATAGCAGAGAAACCCAATAAATGTCTTAAATGTTCTTAAGCCTTATATATCACAAGCTTCTGCAACTGCATAACTGAATAGTTACTAGAGAAAAATGCTTGGACTGTAACTACTGTGGTAAAACCTTTCACAAAATAGTCATCTCCTAGCCCATAAAATAATACACACTGCATAGGATTCCTATGAATGTAAGAAATGTGGCAAACCTTTTGCAAATGGTAGTACTTTGCAAGTAAATAAAAGAAGACACATTCAATAGACACCCTATGAATATAATCCGTGTGATTATGCCTCTGTATTTGAACTAGCAATCATCTTCCAAATACATAAAAAAAGACAAACAGGAGGGACACCCTAAAAGTGTAAGCAAAGTGGTAACACCTTCGCATATCAGTCATATTCAAACGCACAAAATAAACCATAATTTAGAAAAATCCTTTGAGTGTATTTAATAAAACCCTGTGAGTGCATTTAGCCTGGTGAAACCTTCATGTATTTCAATAGACTTCACCAACATGAAACGATCCGTACCAGATAGTAACTATGTGAATAGGTTTAATATGGGGAGGTCTTTTCAATTCTCATATATCATCATGCTGTAAAGATATGAGTGTAAACAATGTGGAAAAGCCTTTGTGCAATAGGGTTCTCCCAAATACAACACAACTCAAACACAGGTGATGAAAATGGCAGGGATTTATTGTAATAAAGGTGCTCCTGGATCATGAACAGAAGATGAACTCAAAGCCTAAACTGTGACAAGTAAGAGTAATCACTGTGACGCAGAATGTCATAGAGCTGCCATCCCACAATCAAAATCTCTGACCAGAATGGTCCCTGTGTAAAAGAACTGGAAGAACAAAAATGGAGAAGAGCCTGAGCAAAAGGAGGTCCAAATTGAGTTCCAGCTCAGTGGGAGGCACCAAGATCTGACACTATGATTCAGGCTATGGTATGCTTACACACAGGGACCTATCATGACTGCCTTCCGAAAGACCCTAGAAGCAGCTGAAAGTCAGATGGAGATATTTACACCCAACCAATGGGCAGAAACTGGGGACCCCTGTGGTTCAATTAGGAAAAGCCTGGAAGAACCTGAAGAGTGATCCTATAAGAATACCAGCAGTGTCAATTAACCTGGGCCCCTGGGATGTCTCAGACACTGAGCAACCAGCCAGGCAGCATATACATGATCATAGGAACCCCCAACACATACAATAGAGGACATTTAGGTCTGGACCCATTCGGAGAAGATACACATATCTTCAGGAGACTTAGGGCACCACAATGTGGGATGGTGGGGTAGGGACAACTTCTTGGTTGTTATAGGGAGGAGGTGTGGGATGTGGAACAGTCAGGGTAGACCGGGAGGGGGATAAAACTGGAATGGAAAAAAAAATTGAACAATCAATTAAGAAATAAAGAGGAAACACATCTGGGCCAATTTCAGATACATTTTCTCACTGTCCAGAATTTAGGGGTAGATGCTTATGTAGATTAAAATGTCAACTGTTTTAAGATTGGGTGTTACAGTTTATTCAATGATATTCGTTTGTTCTTTGGTGTTAGAGTGCAAGTGTTGTGTTTTGAGGAGCATGAGATAAATAGCTGGGGCATTATTAGAGACCATCATTATGTTTTCAAAAACAAAAAGATGATTAAAGGAAGGTGGCCACCAATGGGAAGTCCAGAACTCCTGTCTGCCTGGGAACGTGAACTTAGTTTTACCAGATGATGAATTGGAGGGTGATGAAAAAGGCAGGGGGTATTTTTCGGGCTGGGGACTGTTTCTTTGTTGCTTCTTCCCAATTGGTGTGGATTGGTTGTAAAGTCGTCTAATGCTAAATTGGTTCCCAAATTACATGAGAATCCTGCATTTGAGACCTGAGACTCCCTATCCCCAGCACGTTCTTATTGGTAAAATTACAAGAGGCCAATGTCTAGGCAGAGACAGAGGAATCACTTTTGGATTCAAGAGCAAGGAGGATCACCAGACCAGGAAACGAATTGGATACAGGCTTGAGAGCTGAGAAAGACAGAGTACCCTCCATGTAAGTGCCAGGGAAGAGGAGCCTCAGCGGTGTCGCCCCAAGTCGGTTTTGAGTAGCAAAGATGTGATAAAGTTTTTACTAAGCAATCAATCAGAACTTTTACAGGGATTGGGGGGTGGGCGTTAGCAATGTGGAAGTTTGGGAGTGGCCCAGGCAGTGAGATTATTTATGCATATTAAATACAGCTCTCTGTGTGCATGTGTGCTTGTGGGGGGTGGTGTGTGTGTGTGTGTGTGTGTGTGTGTGTGTGTGTGTGTGTGTGTGTGTGTGTGTGTATCCTTCATTTGAAAATCCATACCATTGATTGTTGTGGATATGTACATATTTTTTAAAGTTCTGAGGTTCTTCAGGTACCAAATAGGTCCCATTTGGTACTTCCACTTCAAGGATGTCATCAAAAGCGATTATCTAAAGATGCTAGATAATGTAAAAGAAATGAGTAGTATTTTTAAGAAAATATTTAGTGTATGTGTGTTTGTGTGTGTGTTTACTGTGATATGGGTTATTAAGGCATGTAAGATGTGCAGATTGGGAGACAAAATTTTAGATCCTATTTATACAGTGTTCAAACTGACGTTGTGAGTATTAGATACTGTAGACATTTCCTATTGCAAAGACATGCAAATAAGATTAGCTAAAACATAGTAGTAAAAAATTGTCTTTTGTACATATTGTAAAATAACAAGTGTTTTTTCATTATTGCCATGTCCATGAGAATAGTCAGTGAAGTTAAGAAAACAGACAGGACAAGCAGCCAACATGCTGAGGGACCATCTCTCTTTCAATTGTTTGGGAACACATATAAATAACAACCTTCAAGCTGCACATAGAGTATACATGTTTTCAGGTGTCTGCACAGGTCCAGGCCATGAATGCTCTTTGGTTTTTGGATAATTCTCTGGGACCCCTTAAGTACTGAGGTCAATGAACTCTGTTGTTCTACTTGTGAAGTTCTTATTACTTCCAGATTCCTAAATTCCTCCTGGAAAATATTCCACCAGTTCTGGGAGCTCCCTCCAGTGTTTGGCCATTTTGGAAAGCTACTACCTGGAGCCTCCAAGAGGACAGATATGCTAGGCTCCTGTCTGTGAGGATGCAGAGTATCATTAATGCTGTCAGGGATTGGTTCTTAGCCATGAGATGGGTCTGAAGTTGGACCAGTCATTGGTAGCCCATTCCCTCAGACCCCACTTCTTCTTTGTCCCTGCACCTCCTGTAGGCAGGAAGGCTTTGTAGATGGGTTAGTATGATGATTCCTTCACTGGGACTCCAGGGAGGTTACATAAGGTGGTCACTTCAGGTTCTACCTCACAAGCTCCTTGGAGTGAGTCTCAGCTACCATCACACTAATACATTCCATGGAGCATCCCCTAACCAGATCTGTGGCACACCCTAGACAATCATGTCCCAATCATATTATTCCTTCTGGAATTGCCCCCTACCTCCTCACGTCTGTCATCATCTAGTGTGTTGGGGTCCCTTGGTAGGGTCACAGAAATCAGGACAGTGGGAAGGCAGAGAAACTGTGCAACACTACATACAATTTGCTCTTTCTCAGTATCATTTATAGGCCAGCAATATAAAAATTTCTCACAGCTTCTAAATCGAAACAACCTTTACTACACAAATGGTTGTTCATCTGGGTACAAGCTAACCTAAATCAATTTGCAGTTTGAGATGTCTGTCTGGAGTCATAGTCTTCTGAGTGTGGCTAGGGGTCAGCTCAAACCTTCATGCTTGCATGTTACCTTCCAAGGTTTAACTGCTTATAATAGACACTGTGAACAAGGCAAATCTCATAATACACACGGTGAAAAAATCAAATCTAACAAAGGACATCATATAGATGGGATTGGCTTACAGGTTCAGAGTTTCAGCCCACCATCATTAAGAGAGGAACATGGCAGCATCTTGGTAGGCATAGTACAGGAGGATCTCAGAGTTCTACATCATTATCTGAAGGCTGCTAGCAGAATACTGGCTTCCAGGCAGCTAGGAAAGGGATCATAATGACCCCAACCACAGTGATATACCTGCTCCAATGGTACACACCTAACAATTCCACCCCCTTGGACAAGCATGTACACAACAACACAAGGTAAATTCTTTATTATCTGAGCTATTTAAAGCCGGACTCAGTGGAATAACTATTGACAAAAGAGCATTCTGCACAAGAGGTACAATTTATGAAGCTTTGCACACTTTCTCAGACAGAAAGGACCAGGGATTCATCACAAGCTGTTGTACCCTCTGGGCATCTGTGCCTTCTCTGTGTGGAGCAAGTTTTCGGCCCCTCACTCACCATGGTCCTTCTGGTGATTTAGAGGCTAGTATTTCACCAGATGGAGCAAAGTTAGAGATGCCTCCTAATGTCCATCAACCCAACTTCTCTGTCCTGGCAGCCCTGGTATCCCTCATCTTTGAAATTCCACTCTTTCAGTCCTTACTCTGATTCCTTCAACAGGGATCCCATTTTCAGTTCAGTAGTTTGAAGCTGGCATTTGCCTATGTATTTGCCATTTTCTGGCTATATCTCTCAGGAGTGATCTACATCCGGTACCTGTCAGCCTGCACTTCTGTGCTTCATCCGTCTTATCAAGTTTGGTGGCTGTATACATATGGGATACATGTTGGTCAGGATCTGAATGGGCGTTCCTTCAGCCTCTGTTCTAAACTATGCCTTCCTATGCCCTCCCAAGGGTATTCTTGTTCCCCTTTTAAAAACGGACAGAAGCATTCACATTTTGGTCATACTTCTTGAGTTTCATGTGTTCTGTGCATCTAGGGTAATTAGAGCATTTGAGCTAATATACACTTATCAATGAATGCATACATTTGTGTTTTTCTGTGATTGGATTACCTCACTCAGGATGATATTTTTCAGTGCCATCCATTTGCTTATGAATTTCATAGAGTCATTGTTTTTGATAGCAGAGTAGTATTCCATTGTGTAGATGTACCACATTTCCTTTATCCATTCCTTTGTTGAAGGACATCTGGGTTCTTTCCAGCTTCTGGCTATTATAAATAAGGCTTCTAGGAACATAGTGGAGCATGTGTCTTTGTTATATGTTGGAGCATCTTTTGGGTATATGCCCAAGAGAGGTATAGCTGGATCCTCAGGTAGTACAATGTCCACTTTTCTGAGGCACCTCCAGACTCATTTCCTGAATGGGTGTACCAGTCTGTAATCCCACCAACAATGGAGGAAAGTTTCTCTTTCTCCACATCCTCACCAGCATCTGCTGTCACCTGAGTTTTATATCTTAGCCATTCTGACTGGTGTGGGGTTGAATCTCAGGGTTCTTTTGATGTGCATTTCCCTTATGGCTAAAGATGTTGAACATTTGTTTAGGTGTTTCTCAGCCATTTGGCATTCCTTAGTTGTGACTACTGGCTGGCCTGGGACTCCCAACATAAGTACAACAAAGACTGTATGGTCTGGACTCTGTGAAAAAAAGACAAACCTAACCCTTGAGAGCCTTGATATCCATGGGAGTGGGAAAAGCTGGTGGGATATTGTGTTTGTATCTGTTTGGGGACATCCTCTTGGAGACGGGGTAGGAGGAATGAGATGAGAAATTGTTGGAGGGCAGAAATGAGGGAGGGAAGGACTGGACTGTAAAAAATGATGAAATATAAGTTTACAAAGTAATTTACCTTCCTGGTTGTTTGAAATATCTCTTTTAAATTCCCAGTGAAAGACCCCCTTTACCTGGCTACAATCTAAGTTTGCAATCATCCTACTGACTGAATAAAGTTAGACCTTAATTACAGAAAGAAAGATAAATAGATAGATGTAGAGATATTTTATATATATATACATACATATATATATATATATAGAGAGAGAGAGAGAATATACCTTGCATTATTAATTCAAAAGATTGAAGTTAGTGTGAGAAGACAGTAATTAACAAGGAATATTTTTAGGTTCGCTTGTAGGACACAGCATTTTAAGGCCAGGACCCAGGAATTTTTGAAATGGTAATTTCAGGACATTCCCACCAAGCTCTCTTAACACCTCTGCTTAACAGAGACAGATCTCTGTTAAGTACTTTTGCAATATTAACAGAAAATATATCCTTGTTGTCTACTAAAAAATTAAGGGCCTGTGGTCATGGGATGCTCATTCTTAAGATAATCACAAGCACACTTTGAGTAAATGACTGGCTTGATATGTAAAATGAAAGGCTGGGTTTGTTATCTGCATGGCATGAGCTACACAGAGAATTTTTTGAACCACTCAATAAATAAATTGCTGCTCAATAAAGAGTACAACTCTCGTGTAGGTGGGACAATTCGACTCAGAAAAGCTTGACTTTCCTCTGTAGCCATTCAATGCAATCAATGCAGTTTGGTCAGTCCTGAAACCATGTGCACACATCAACTGAAATGGACTCATCATGCTTTATTCATGCATGTGAACATACTTTTTCACACATAGTTAAAAGTAATCAGAAATTGATGGGAAAAGTTTTGGGACATGATGGTCCTAGGAATAAATGGGACAACTGATGTAGCACACATTCATTAAGAAGGATAAAAATAATTTTGAATTAAAAGATGGCTAGTGGGCTAAGTTAGAGCTAAGAGTAATTTATGTTGTTGCCAAAGATTAATGTTCCATCCCTACAAATTGGTTTTGCTGTAATTCCAGTCCCATGCTTCTCCTGTGATTGTATGTCCTCTGTGGGAGCAGACATGTGCAAACACATGAAAACACACTCAATCATGTTCACAAACACAGGTTTTCTCTAGAGACATACATACATATATGTGATCATGAATTAATTGTAACATAAATGTAAACAGTGTATTAATCTGGCAGAATTATTTTTTTACCTTTTGTTTGTTCCCAGTCCCTGCATAACAAAACTTAGATTTACTTAAAAGTGCTCCTGGACTGCTAAGCAATCAAAGGACCTATGCTGACCTTCTATGCTGACCTGGCTAACTCCAAACCCTATCCTGTGGTACTTATTTAAAATTATTGACTTGACTCTTCTGACCATTTTTCATATATCAATTTCATTTTTCCACACAGCACATCTGCTCCCCATCTTTCCTTCCTCTTCCTACTGGAATGCCCATCCTGGTCTCTTATTCTGCCCATTCACTTATTCAGGATTCCTTGATCAACATTACTAGACAGAGAATATGTGATAAGAATTGTGTACACAACTTACAAACTTGAAAGAGGAGATTCTTGGTATAATCATTACAATGTATCTTCCCAATTAAAATAGGATTTAAGATATCAGCTCAGGCTTTCCTAATATCATAATCAAGATTTATGTGAACACCTAACCTGTGTCTGCTGACCAGTGGTCAGAGGACTGTCATGCAATTCCTTTCAAGCTGGGCTCTGTCTGGACAGTAAGGAGAAAAAGACCATGTGAATATGTGTAGTCCTACGTCCCTATATTAGGATTGACGGGAGTATAAATTAAGAGGAAGCTGTGTAAGAATTGAATTTACTGACCAACTTTCAAGCAGGTATAATCACAGCCCAGAAAAAGAGGAGGAAGAAGGAAGGTGAAGCCTTTCTGTTTTGGTAGTTGTTGGCATTAACCATGAGAAGGCAAGAAATCCATTTTAGAAAATCAGTAAATTTCCATACCGGCCAGCTTGGGGCCATTCTACAGAGCAGGCCAACGATGAACCTGAATGAGGAACTGAACTGATATATACAAACCAAATTTCTGTGTTTTCTCTAGTTCAAAAATAGATCAAGACAAACTGGTGTGGCTGTGCCTAACAGAAAAATTATTATTCCTCTTGAAAATACAAAATATACGAGAAAAGTTACAATACTTGTTGTGTTCTAGTACATACTTTAGTCCCTGAAAAATATTGGACCATACAGTGTGTTTTAAGTTTTAAAAACAAAGTTTGAGAGTAAAATTAAATCATTTCTTTCTTTTCCTTTCTTTCTGGTGTTAAGTCTGAAAGCCTGGGAATAGTGGCTAGGGAGGAGGGAGCTATTGATCAAAACAAAGCAAACCTGGCCTTCTGATTTTCTCATCAGAACTCAGTCCCTAACTGTCACAGAATATTCCTGGCATACCTCATCCTCTAACCCAAGTGTACGGATAGCATTCTCTCACTTACATTTCCAACCATTTGATAACTGGTCTTTTTCATTTATAATTATTATTCTAACCTCTTTGTCTGGCTCTTCCTTCTCCCCTCCTTCCACTCTCCACAAGTTTCAAGGTCATGTCTATTCTTGGTTCTCCCAGAAACCCAATGATCTATCTGTGTTCTCTCTTTTGTGTATAATAAACTCTCTAATCCAACATGCCTAGGAGCAGTGATGTCTTTTATTTTATACAGTGCATGTATAATTGAATATGCAAAGAATGCACACTGTGCCATGGAAAAGGGTAACAAGTGCTCTGGGAGACTGGAACATTCTATTAAATGCCAACGTCATGGACTGGGGCTCTGTCTGTACTCATGATGGAACTGCAGAGCTTGGAGGACTCAGATGTTTGAGTCATTCGCTCTGTGATTCCCCCAGTAGAGGAGCTACTACTGTCCTGGGACCCAAATGAGTTGTACAAGCTTATTAGTAACTCTGGCTATGCCTTTCACACATGAACAATAGTGACAGGTAGTTTGAAGGTTCTTTATAGATAGTGATAGGTAGTTTACACATCGTTAGATGCATCTGTAGCGGTTGGCTATCAACCACCTGAGAGTACAGGAACCCAATATGTCCGGACCCTGATTCTCCTAATTCCCTGGGTGCAGGGGCACAGATGGCACTAGGCATTTTCCTCTAATGTCGGAAATTTCGGCAGAGAGTAGTCTCCTCTGATTTCTTAGGAGTGTCCACAATTCTGAGGGTTCAGCTCCGTCCCCAACCCTCACGAGTTTTGTGTGTGTGTGGAGCTGTTTGACCAGTTCAGTTCAGTTCCAGATGCAGACCTGCACTGTGGGTTCACACACCTGACTGCTCCTATATTCCGGTGTCCAGAGGCATTATGCAGTTTCCTCGTGAGCCAGAAATATTTTAGAGGTGGGCAGAAGTGTCCTGCAGTCTCAAGATTATCTGCAATTCTGGGTGTGCAACTCTATCCTCCAAAGGATTTGGGAGCAGGGAGCAGTTGAATGGGATCAGATCATTTCCAGACACTGCCAGAAATCAGAAGTGTCTTGTTCCAGAGCACTTCTGCCTTTCTGTGTACTTAGTCAACCAGGCAGGTCACTTGTTGTAGAAAAGTTGGTCTTACCTCTTCACTGAGGCATGTAGACAGTCCTGGCAGCTGGCTTTAGGTCTCAGAAAGGACAATAACCTGAATGGTCCTACCCCTGATTGCTCCTAGGTCCCTGTGTTAAAGGGGCACTGGTGGCACTAGGCATTTTCCTCTTGGTTTGGCAATGTGGACAGAGAGTAGTCTCCACCAATTTCTCAGAAGTGTCCTCATTTCTGTGGGCTTGTCAATCCCCCAACAGGAGAGATAAACCCTTAGCCAGAATAGCCAGATGGTACAGGGAGCATGTACAAATTATGAAAATCAGAAATGAAAAGGGAGTCATACGAACAGAATCTGTGAAAATTCAAAAAGTCATCAGATCCTACTACAAAAGCCTACATTAAGAAAACTTGAACATCTGGAGGAAATGGACAATACTGTCCAAACTAATTCACAAAATGGAAACAGACGAGCACAACCAAATTACTTCTATGAAGCCACAATTACTGTTGTACTTAAACCACACAAAGACCCAACAAAGAAAGAGAATTTCAGACCAATTTCCCTTATGAATATTGACGCAAAAGTACTCAATACAAGTCTTGCAAACCGAATCCAAGAACATATCAAAACCATCATCCACCGTGATCAAGTAGGCTTCATCTCAGGGATGCAGCAGTGGTTCAAAATATGGAAATCCATGAACATAATCTACTATAGAAAAAAAATTAAGATAAAAAACACATGATCGCACTAAACCCAGGGACTATACAAAGCTGTCCAATATCTCCCTACTTATTCAGTATAGTTCTCAAATCATAGCCAGTGTAATCAGAAAACAAAAGGACTTCAAATGGATATAAATTGGAAAGGAAGATGTTAAAATATCACTATTTGCAGATAATATGATAGTATACTTAAGTGACACAAAAGTTCCACCAGAGAACTACTAAGCCTGATAAAAAAAACTTCAGCAAAGTGGCTGGGTATAAAATTAACTCTAACAAATCAGTAGCTTTCCTCTACTCAAAGGATAAACAGACTGAGAAAAAAATTACGGATATTACACTCTTCATAATAGTCCCAAATAATATAAAACACCTCGTTGTGACTTTAAACAAGCAAGTGAAAGATCTGTATGACAAGCACTTCAGTCTCTGAAGAAAGAAATGGAAGAAGATCTCAGAAGATGGAAAGACCTCTCATGCCGAAGATTGGCAGGATTAACATAATAAAAAGAGACATTTTGCAAACAGTAGTCTGGAGTTTAAATGCAACCCCGAACAAAATTCCCACTCAATTCTTGATATAGATAGATGGAGTATTTGTAAATACAATTGGAATAACAAAAGAAACCAGAATAGCTAAAATTATTCTCAACAATAAAGAACTTCTTGGGAAATCACCATTTCTGACCCCAGGAAGTATTACAGAGCAATAGTGATAGAACCTGTATGGTATTGGTACAGAGACAGGCAGATAAATTGGTGGAATAGAATTGAAGACCCAGAAATGAAGCCACACACTTATGGTCTCTTGAACTCCGCCAAAGGAGCTAAAACCATCCAACCTGAAAAATGACAGCATTTTCAACCAATGATGGTGGTTAATCTGGAGGTCACCATGTAGAAGAATACAAATCCATCTATACTTATCACCCTCTACAAAGCTTAAATCTAAGTGGATCAAGGATCTTCACATCAAACCAGATACATTCAAACAAATAGAAGAAAAGTGGCGAAGATTTTTGTACACATTGGCCCTGGGGAGATTTCCTGTACAGAAAACCAATGGCTTTTGCTCAAAGACAAATGGACCCTCATAAAACTGCGATGATTCTGTACGTTAAAGGTCACTGTCATTAGCAAAATCAACAAGCAACAGATTGGGAAAAGGTCTTTTACAATCCTACATAGAGTATTGAGGGCTACTATCCAAAATATACAAGGAACTCAAGAAGTTAGACTCTAGAGAGCCAAATAACCCTATTAAAACAGGGGTACAGAGCTCAACATGAATTCACAGCTGAGGAATATTGAATGTCAGAGAAGAACCTAAAGAAATGTTCATCAACCTTAGTCATGATGGAAATGCAAATCAAAACAACCCTGATATTCCACCACACAACAGTCAGAATATCTAAGATAAAATAAAAATTCAGATGACAGGAGATACTGGCAAGGATATGGAGAAAGAGAAAAACTCCTCCATTGTTGGTAGGATTGCAAACTGGTACAACCTGTCGGGAAATCAGTCTGTAGGTTCCTCAGAAAATTGGACATTGTACTACCTGAGGACCCAGCTATACCTCTCCCGGGCATATACCCAAAAGTGCTCTAATGTACAACAGAAACATATGCTGCACTATGTTCATAGCAGCCTTAATTATAATAGGCAGAAGCTGGAAATAACCCAGATGCACTTGAACAGAGGAATGGAAACAGAAAATAGGGTACATCTACACAGTGGAGTACTACTCAGCTATTAAAAACAATGATTTCATGAAATTCATAGGCAAATGGAATGAACTAGAAAATAGCATCCTGAAAGAGGTAGCCCAATCACAGAAAAAGAAACATATCATATGCACTCAATGATAAGTGGATATTCGTCCCTAAGCTCAAATACCTCAAGATGCAATCCATGAACCACATGAAACTCTAGAAGAAGGATAACCCAAGTTGGGAAGCTACACTAATTCTTTAAAAGGGGAACAAAAATAGCTATAGGAGTGGATAAGGTGGAAAAGTGTAGAGCAGACACTGAAGGAATATGATGTAGATTTGCAAGGATGGTTTTCACATGGAAATCCAAATTAATATAAAAACAAAATTCAGGCATAAAATTGTAAACTCTTTAGGCTTGGATAGATGCCAGAATATTGTCTCAACTCTATTGACAAAACTGATGAACTGGATGTGTTTAGTGTATATCATACCTTATAGATATAACTATTACAACAATGTTCAATGTATGTCTGAGATAAACGGCCTTTTTAATGGACAAAATGTGAGAGATGTGGATTGGTTCTAATGCTGCTGGTGTTAAATCATTCCCCAAATTGCACAAGATTCCTGCACTTGAGACACTGAGAATGCCTATCCTCAGCTGGTTCTGATTGGTAAAATTGTGCAGCTGATTCCAGGGAGAAGCGGGTATTAAACAAATTCCATTACACGCAATATTTGTTTATCAGGAATTTTTCAATAAATAAGAAAATAACCACATTGGAGAGCAACCCTACCAATGTAATTATTGAGTAAAAGGCTTTTTTACAACACAGTTATCCACAAATACATGACACTTACTTGACTGGATTCCTATCAATAAGCAATTGGTAAATCATTGCATGCAGCATTATTCTCAAAAGTCATCAGAAAATCATCCTGTAGATAAATCCATAGTTCTAGTCAGTGTGGTAGCGTTTTGCAGCTTAAGAATTCTTTATACAAGAATAAAATGTTCAGTGTATTATTAATCTCTTTATTCTAAAAGGACACTGAAGGGAATCTATGACATTCTGTTACAGAAGATTAGTTTACAGGGGAATCATTATGTTCATAATCTTTTAAAGCTGTAAGATATGATCATCCTCCTACTTTCTTAAAATTATAATAATATTTCCCTTCAATTACATAAAATTTCTCACCCAGGTATAAAACATTTTGGATGTTTATTACCGCCTTTTCTGTTGATATGATAAAAAACAGTGTCAAAAACAACTTAAATAACAATTTAATTTACCCATGGCTTTAGAGGGGTGTAGGTTCTCATGTTATGTGACAACAGAAGTATTAAAAATTTCCTTCAGATATTGTGATTTGTTATATATGCTTGCTTGGATGTCAGTCATTAGTCAAGGCAACCTTTTGCCTCTTGATTTTTATGTGTCAGCCTACAGAATACAAATTATAACATAGAAGAAACACTTCTATGTGTCCTGTTTTGTCAACACATTTTAACAATGTTAAAGTTAAAATGTTTAAAAAGAATGTAACAATGATTAAATAACTCATATGTATCCAAACAGCATTTTCATATATGCCTTAGAAGTCTATAAATAAGGTATTCAGGAACTAACTGTGTATCTTACAGTTTATCATGATTGTTATGGATGAGTATATATTTTTTGATGTTCTATGCTTCTCAGATTGGTATTACACGGGACTTGGTACTTCATCTTCAAGTATGTCATCAAAGGAGATTATCTAGAGATGCTAGATAACATAAAAGAAGTGAGCTTTATTTTAATAAATACTTCATTGTATGTGTGTTCCAGTTTATTGTCTCTGTGTGTTTGTGTGTGCACATGCATGTGTGTGTTTTTAATGTTATATGGGTTTTTAAGGCATGGGTCATATATGGTGACTGAGTGACACAATTGTAGACCCTTCTGGGCCCTCTTTATATAGTGTTCACGTCAGGTTAACTACCTTGTATACTGTAGACCTTTCCTATTGCACAGATGTGCCAATAAATTTAGATAATATTGTCTTCTTTACATTTTGTAAAATAGCAAATGATTTTTCATTAATACCATGTCCATGAGACTAAGCAGTGATGGTAAAACAGACCCCACAGGGAGACAACAGAATCAGGGACTCTCACTGCTCCAGGTGTTGGGGAACCTACCTGAATAAAAAGTTCCAAGCTGCACATATGCCATGCATGTTGTCAGGGGGTAGCACAGGTCCCTTCCATGAATGGTTTTTGGTTTGTGGACAATTCTCTGACAATCCTTAAGTATAGAGGTCAATTAACTCAGTTGGTCTATGTATGAAGTTCTTATTACCCCCAGATTCCTCAATTTCTCCTAAAAATATATCACAAACTTCTGGAGCTCCCTCCAGTGTTTAGGCATTTTGTACAGCTGTAGCCTGGAGCCTCTAAAAGGACAGATATGCTAGGCCCCTGTCTGTCAGGATGCAGAGTATCATTAATACTGTCAGGGATTGGTTCTTGTCCATGGGATTCATCTGAAGTTGGACCAGTCATTGGTTGGCCACTGCCCCAGACCCCACTCCTTCTTTGTCCCTGCACCTCCTGTAGGCAGGAAGGTTTTGTAGATGTGTTAGTATGATCATTCCTTCATTGGGAGTCCTGTCAGGTTACAGAAGGTGGTCACTTCAGGCTCCATATCACACACTCCTTGGAGTGAGCCTCAGCTACCATCACACTCACTCATTCCATGGATCATCCCCCATTGAGGTCTCTGGCACATCCTAGAGAAGCCCTTCCGCAGCCTCTCATTCCTTCTGGAGATGCTCCTGCCTTCTCACTTCTGTCATCATCTAATGTGTTGGGGTCCCTTGGTAGGGTCACAGCAATCAGGACTTTGCAACACTGCATATATTTTTTAATTCTCCTGTGGTAATTATAGGCAAGCAGAATAAAAATTTCTCACAGCTTCTAACTCACAACAGCTTCTATTACTCAAACAGTAGTTTATCTGGGTGCATGTTGACCTAAATCAACTTGCAGTCTGAGATATCTGTCTGGGGTCTCACTCTTCTAAGTGTAGAGAGAGGTCAAATCATTCCTTCCTGCTTGCATGGATTAACTGCTGGGAACAAAACTAGGAACAAGGGAACAAGGGAGATTGACTGGAGGACAGACAGGTAAGCTATTGGAAGAAAAGCGGTTGTGCTGCTGAAATTCTATCTGCATGTATTGCAAAACATTGGCCTAGGCTGGAACCACTATGCTGTGTCTCTTTAAAACCCTCGAACCCAAGGATAAGGCTGATGTCACTCAAAATTCACTAGCCAATCAGCACCTCGAGAGGGAGTTAGCAGTCAGGGGAGGAGGTGGCTCTTTCAGGTACAAGGTCAGCAGCTTCCTTTGGGAACTCAGCCCCTCTGAGTGCTTCCGTGGAGTACTTTCTGAGTCACTCTTCAGGGTGCTGTGAGAGGAGCTCAGAACGCCCGACATGGTAAGTGCAAGATCATGTCCACAAACAGGAGGAGCAAACTGCTTAGCAAAGGATACATGTGTAATGCTTCCTCCCAGTGGCTGGACAGAAAGCAGCACCCAGAACGAATGCAGCCACTTGTGAGGTCCCTGGCAGTCCTTCCTTGTACCTGAGGGTGGATACTGAATTGCTTTATTATGGAACCTGCATTTCTCCGAAATCGTTATGGCGGCCACTTGTGTTGAGAAATATACTTGGCAGGATATCAACCCTTAAACTATATTCTAAAAGTTCTGACATTCGTAGTTAACAGTTAGTTATAAGGTCCATTTGAGTTGATTTTTGGATGCTGTGAAATATCTCGTGTGTTGTGTAGTACTCTAATTATAAGCTGTGTAGTACATGAGTAGAATTGAGAATGTAATGATTTACCAACGCTTAGGCTATAATAAGTGACACTAAGTAGAATGTAGCTGAGGTAGGACTGCTTATAAACACCTCACAGGTATGGAGTATGCTAAGCAGTCCTGTTTAAGATTAGGATAGTAGTATATATGTTTGTTTAGCAGGATTGTCCAGATATTTGTCTCCAAACCATAAAAAAGGGGACAAATCTTGTTTAAACTCAGTGATAAGGCCCATGATGGTATCAAAGAACAGGACCCTAACAAAATGCTCAAGGTGAGATTATAGGGTCACAAAGAACATTGAGGCCTGGTCTGCCATATGGATATGATTATCAGTTCCAAGTCAACTATGGACTTGGCTAGGGACGTGTTTTGGATACTTAGGGTTCACTTTGTGCAGCACTGTTTTATTAGAGTTCTCCTGAGTTTGTACCATTGTATGAGAGTTACTGATTACTTCATAGAAATTTCCACTTGGTTCTACTTATCCCCTATAAAAGACGCTACTCTTCAGAAGTTTACTTGGTATAAGACACAGCTTGTGCATGATCTACCCACCACAGCTGCTGCAGATTCTACCTTCTACCTTTTCCAGCATTCTCATCCTCTGGACCTCCAAATCAGGACTCAATAACAGGAAAAGAAACTACTATTTCAGGACTCTCATGCACTTAAGAACTGATTCTGTGGATCTTTGCTATGTAAATCTGCTAGCTGCCTAGGTAGGACCTGCAGTCCTTATTTAAACTGTATTTCAACAACCTGAGGCATTTTCTGTACAGAAAATCATCCATCCCTGCATATGTGGAATCCAAAACACTGTTTTTGGGCTAGCTCCTCTTTTAGCATTACACAGAATGGAGGCCATGGTATCATTAAAAAGACTTTTGCTTGTTGATATTTCAATTATATGGGAAGTGATTTCTTTCTGGTATATATTAGCTCTGAGAGAGGTGTATCTTCTGCTCTTTATAGAAATGATTCTCAGACAATGTAGTCTTAGACTAGCCTCAGACTCAGGTAGCCTTGATCTTGGTCAATTGCTCCCCAAGACCTTGCATTCTTTTGCTGGAAATGCCTAAATTCTTGAGTTAAAGGAATGAAGCAAAATGGTGTTTTATACTTGCTCATTTGAGTCATATAATGAACTGTCCTTTTCTTCTACCTTCACATGAGAACCAGGGGAATCGTGTACTCTGGTAACTGTCAGATGAAAAAGGGCGGGAAATAGCTAGATCAACGACCAAAGTTGACGGGAGTCTACTATAGCAGTCGCCATTCTGGAGAAGTATCTGATTCAGGCAGGGTGAAAAATTTGTAATTTCACATCACATAGTTAATAATACATGTAATAAAAAAGTAGATTGGTGGATATTTAATTTTGGAAGATCAGCTTGAGACAGTGCATAATAAAATCCTATTTTAGGACCTGTAATATACAGATATGTGGAATCTTTGTTTACAAACTTAAATCATCCCCAAATTGTATAGCAGATGCCATCATCTATAGCTTGGTGTGTCATGATATAGATCTCAGCAGTTAACATTTCACATACGGACAAGTATAAAAACTATCTTATTAATGCCATTCCTTCTATGAAGAAGGACCTGCTGTTTTTCAAAGTCACTTGTATTCATCTTTGTATAAAGTCAATTTTGATTATTTCTTTATAAATTTCATTATTTATGCACAGATGCTATATTCCAGTACTTGCTTCTATTCTCTAATGTTTCCCAGGAATTAAGAATTTCATTCTTTCTTCCAAAGAGAATTTATATATTCCTTTTTTGAGCAACATCTTTGTAGCTCAGGCTTTCTTGATGTCATACATTTATGATTGATTTGAATACCTAATCCTGCCTCTAGTGACCAGTGGTCAGAACAAGTCTTAAACTCTTCTCATGCTCTTGTTTATCTTGTCGTTAAGGAGGAAAAGAACACATGAATGAGTGTTGTCTAACCTCCTTGTTTTAGGGATTCGAGAACTACAAATTACGAGGAACCTGTGTAGTTAAGAATTTACGTCTCTGACAACTTTGGAGCTGGTATAATCACAGCCCAAAAAAGGAGGAGGAATAAAGAAGGCAAGGCATTTCTGCTTTGGAACTTGTTCTCATTAACCATGAGTAGGCAAGTAATTTTAGACAATCAGTAAATTTCCAGACAGGTCATCTTGGGGCGTTTTCCAGATCAGAGCAAAGGTGAACTTAAAAGCGAAACTGAACTTAAATGTATGAACCACATTTCTATATTTCCACTAGTTCGAAAAAAAGAAGATCTAGACAAAGTGTGGCTGTGCCTAACCAGGAAAGTTATTATTCCTCTTTGAAAATACACAATGTTAGAGAAAAGATATAATACTTGGTGCGCTCTAGTACACACATCAGTCCTTGAAAAATATCGGACCATCCAGTGTGTTTTGAATTTGACAAATAGTATTTGAGAATATAATTAATTCATTTCGTTCTTCTTTTCCATAGTGTTAAGTCTGAATCCCTGGGACAAATGGCTTGGGAGCCCTATTTATCAAGTCAGTGTAAACCTGACCTTCTGATGCTCTAAACAGAACTCACTCCCTAACTGTCACAGCATATTTCTGGCATACCTCCTCCTTTACCCCAAGGGTTAGGATGACATTCTCCCAGCTTCAATTCCTTATGTAATCCAAGCATTAGGTAACTGATCTTTCTCTTTTATCATTATCATTCTGACCCCTTCCTTGGTGTGGCTCTTGTTTCTTCCCTGCTTCCTGTCTCAACAAGTTTTAAGGTCATGTCTATTCTTGGCTGTCACAGATAAGCCTGAAGCATCTGCATTTTGATCATCCTTCTGAGTTTCATGTGTTCTATGCATCTATGATCGTTCGAGAATTTCGGCTAGTAAACACTTATCAGTGAGTGCATACCATGTGTGTTTTTCTGTGATTGGGTTACCTCACTCAGGGTGATATTTTCCAGTACCATCCTTTTGCCTATGAATCTCATAAAGTCATTGTTTTTGAGAGCTGAGTAATATTCCAGTGTGTAGATGGACCACATTTTTGTAGCCATTCCTCTCTTCTAGGGCATCTGGATTTTGTACAGCTTCTGGCTATTATAAATAAGGCTGCTATGAACATAGTGGAGCATGTTTCTTTGTTATATGTTGGAGCATTTTTTGGATATATGCCCAAGAGAGGTATAGCTGGGTCCTCAGGTAGTGCAGTGTGCAATTTTCTGCGGAACCTCCAGACTGATTTCCAGAGTGGTTGTACCAGTCTGCAATGCAACCAACAATGGAGGAGTGTTCCTCTTTCTCCACATCCTCGCCAACATCTGCTGTCTCCGGAGTTTTTGATCTTAGCCATTCTGACAGGTGCAAGGTGGAATCTCAGGGTTGTTTTGATTTGCATTTCCCTTATGACTAAAGATGTTGAACATTTCTTTAGGTGCTTCTCAGCCATTCTGCATTCCTCAACTGTGAATTCTTTGTTTAGCTCTGAACCCCATTTTTAATATGGTTATTTGTCTCCCTGCAGTTTAACTTCATGACTTCTTTGTATATTTTGGATATAAGCCCTCTATCTGTTGTAGGATTGGTAAAGATCTTTTCCCAATCTGTTGGTTGTCAATTTGTCCTAACAGCAGTGTCCTTTGCCTTACAGAAGTTTTACAGTTTTATGCGATCCCATTTGTCAATTCTTGATCTTAGAGCATAGGCCATTGGTGTTTTGTTCAGGAAATTTTCTCCAGTGCCCATGTGTTAGAGACTCTTCCCCACTTTTTCTTCTATTAGTTTGAGTGTATCTGGTTTGCTGTGGAGGTCATTGATCCACTTGGACTTAAGTTTTCTACAGGGTGAGAAGAATAGATCAATCTGCATTCTACTACAGGCTGACCTCCAGTTGAACCAGCACCGTGTGCTGAAAAGGCTATCTTTTTTTCCATTGGATTGTTTTGGCTCCGTTATCAAAATCAAGTGACCATAGGTGTGTGATTCATTTCTGTGTCTTCAGTTCTATTCTACTGGTCTATCTGCCTGTCTCTTTACCAATCCCATACAGTTTTTATCACTACTGATCTGTAATACTGCTTGAGTTCAGGGATAGTGATTCCGCCAGAAGTCCTTTTATTGTTGAGGATAGTTTTAGGTGTCCTGGGTTTGTTCTTATTCTAGATGAATTTACAAATTGTTCTGTCTAACTCTCTGAAGAATTGCATTGGAATTTTGATGTGAATTGCATTGAATCTGTAGATCGCTTTTGGTAAAATGGCCATTTTTACTATATTTATCCTGCCAATCCATGAGCATAGGAGATCATTCCATCTTCTGAGATCTTCTTCAATTTCTTTATAGGCTTGAAGTTCTTATCATACAGATCTTTCACCTGCTTGGTTAAAGTCACATCGAGGCATCTTATATTATTTGGGACTATTATGAAAGGTGTCTTTTCCCTAATTTCTTTCTCACCTTGTTTCTCTTTTGTGTAGAGGAAGGCTTCTGATTTATTTGAGTAAATTTTGTACCCAGCCAATTTGCTGAAGGTGTTTATCAGTTTTAGTAGTTCTCTGTTGGTACTTTGGGATCACTCAAATAGTGATATTTTAACTTCTTCCTTTCCAATCTGTATCACATTGATCTCCTTTCGCTGTCTAATTGCTCTGGCTAGGACTTCAAGAACTATATTGAATAAGTAGGAACAGCGTGGGCAGCCTTGTCTAGTCCCTGATTTTAGTGGGATTGCCTCAAGTTTCTCTCCATTTACTTTAATGTTAGCTACCACTTTGCTTTATATAGCTTTCACTATGTTTCTATATGGGCATAAAATTCCTGTTCTTTCCTGGACTTTTATTATGAAGGGGTGTCGATTTTTGTCAACTGTTTTCTCAGCATCTGATAAAATTATCATGTAATTTTTATCTTTCAGTTTGTTTATATTGTGGATTACGTTGATGGTTTTCCATATATTAAACCATCCCTGCATATCTGGCATGAAGCCTACTTGATCATAATGAATGAGTGTTTTCATGTGCTCTTGGATTCAGTTTGCCAGAATTTCATGGAGCATTTTGCGTCAATATTCATAACAGAAATCGTTCTGAAGTTCTCTTTCCTTTTTGTCTTTGTGTGGTTTAGGTATAAGAGTAATTGTGCCTTCATAGAAGGAATTTGGTAGCACTTCGTCTATTTCAATTTTGGGGAGTAGTTTGGATAGTATTGGTATGAGGTCTTCTAGGAAGGTCTGATAGAATTCTGCACTGAACCCATCTGGACCTGGGCTTTTTTTTCATTGGGAGACTTTAATGACTGCTTCTAATTCTTTAGCAGTTATGGGGTTGTTTAAATGGTTTATCGGTTCCTGATTTAACTTCATTTCCCCATATCTGTCTAGGAAATTGTCCATTTCCTCCAGATTTTCAAGTTTTGTTGAATATAGGCTTTTGTAGTAGGATCTGATGATTTTTTGAATTTCCTCTTATTCTGTTGTTATATCTCCCTTTTCGTTTCTGATTTTGTGAATTTGTACACACTCTCTGCATTCTCTGGTTAGTCTTGCTATAGGTTTATCTATCTTGTTGATTTTCTCAAAGAACCAGGTTTAGGTTCTGTTGATTTTTGTATAGTCCTTTTTGTTTCTACTTGGTTGATTTCAGCTCCGAGTTTGATTATTTCCTGCCTTCTACTCCTCCTGGGTGTATTTGCTTCTTTTTCTTCTAGAACTTTTCGATGTGCTGTCAAGCTGCTGAAATATGCTCTCTCCTGTTTATTTCTGCAGGCACTCAGAGCTATGTGTTTTTCTCTTAGCACAGCTTTCATTGTGTCCTAAATATAAGTTTGGGTATGTTGTACCTTCATTTTCATTAAATTCTAAGAAATCTTTAATTTCTTTCTTTTTTTTTTTTTTTTTTTTTTGGTTCTTTTTTTCGGAGCTGGGGACCGAACCCAGGGCCTTGCGCTTCCTAGGTAAGCGCTCTACCACTGAGCTAAATCCCCAGCCCCTTAATTTCTTTCTTTATTTCTTCCTTGACCAGGTTATCATTGAGTAGAGCCTTGTTCAACTTCCATGTATATGTGGGAGTTCTTTCCCTGTTGTTATTGAAGACCAGCTTTAGCTGTGGTGTTCTGATAGGACACGTGGGATTATTTCTACCTTTCTGTATTTGTTGAGGCCTGTTTTGTGCCCGATTATACAGTCAGTTTTGGAGAAATTAGCATGAGGTGGTGAGAAGGAGGTATGTCTTTTTGTTAAAGGATAGAATGATGTATAAATACCTCTTTAAGTCCATTTGGTTCATGACGTCTTTTAGTCTACTATGTCTCTGTTTAATTTCTATTTCCATGATCTGCACACTGGTGAGACTGGGGTGTTGAAATCTCCTAGTATTCTTGTGTGAGGTGCAAGGTGTGCTTTGAGCTTTGGTAAGGTTTCTTTAATGTATATAGGTGCCCTTGTATTTGGAGCATAGATATTTAGGATTGAGAGTTCACCGTGGTGGATTTTTCCTTTGGTGGAAGTGTACTTCCTTATCTTTTTTGATGAATTTTTCTTTTTTTTTTTTTTTTTGGTTCTTTTTTTTTTTTTTTCCGGAGCTGGGGACCGAACCCAGGGCCTTGCGCTTCCTAGGCAAGCGCTCTACCACTGAGCTAAATCCCCAACCCCTGAATTTTTCTTGATAATTGATTATATTCGATATTGGAATGGCTACTCCAGCCTGCTTCTTCAGACCATTTCCTTGGAAAGTTGTTTTCCAGACTTTTACACTGAGGTAGTTTCTGTCTTTGTTTCTGCGGTGTATTTCCTGTACGCAGCAAAGTGCTGGATCCTCATTACATATCCAGTTTCTTAGTCTGTGTCTTTTTATTGGGGAATTGAGTCCATTGATGTTGAGAGATATTAAGGAATAGTGATTGTTGCTTCCTGATATATTCATATTTGGATGTGAGATCATGTTCGTGTGTTTTTCTTCTCTCTCTCTCTTTTTTTTTTTTTTTTGTTGGAAGTCAATTAGTTTCTTGCTTTTTCTAGGGTGTAGCTTGCCTCCTTTATGTTTGCTTTACCATTTATTATCCTTTGTATGGCTCAATTTGTAAAAAGATATTGTGTGAATTTGATTTTCTCATGTAATATCTTGGTTTCTCCATCCACGTTAATTGAGAGTTTTGCTGGGTACAGTAACCTGGACTGTCATTTGTGTTCTCTTAGGGTCTGTATGACATCTGTCCAGGACCTTCTGGGTTTCATAGTCTCTGGTGAGAAGTCTGGTGTAATTCTGATAAGTTTGCCTTTATACATTACTTGACCTATTTCCCTTACTGCTTTTAATATTCTTTCTTTGTTTTGTGCATTTGGTGTTTTGACTATTATGTAACGGGAGGAGTTTCTTTTCTGGTCCAAACTGTTTGGAGTTCTGTAGGCTTCTTTTATGTTTATGGGCATCTCTTTTTTTAGGTTAGTGAAGTTTTCTTCTATGATTTTGTTCAAGATATTTACTGGTCCTTTGAGCTGGCAGTCTTCACTCTCTTCTATACCTTTTATCTGTAGGTTTGATCTTCTCATTTTGTCCTGGATTCCAGTATATTTTGGGCCAGTAGCTCTTTCCCTTTTACATTATCTTTGACAGTTGTGTGAATGATTTCTATGGAATCTTCTGCTCCTGAAATGCTGTCTTCTTTCTCTTGTTTTCTGTTTTATGCTTGTATCTACAGCTCCTTGTCTCTTACTTTTTTTTTTTCCCGTATTCAGGGTTGTCTCCCTTTGTTCTTTCTTCATTTTTTTCTATTTCCATTTTCAGCTCCTTCACCTGTTTGAATGTGTTTTCCTGTGATTCTTTTATGGAGTTTTGTTTTTTTCTCTCTAAGGGCTTCTACTTGTCTATTTGTGTTTTCCTGCATTTCTCTAAGGCAGTTCTTTATGTCTTTCTTGAAGTCCTCCATCATCGTGATCAAATGTGATTTCAAATCTACATCTTGCTTTTCTGGTGTGTTTGGATATTCAGTGTTTTCTTTGGTGGGAGGATTGGGCTCCCATGATGCCATGTATTCTTGATTTCTGTTGCTTGGGTTCCTGCAGTGGCCTGTCAACATCCGCATGTCTCTAGTATTAAGTTGTTCTGCTATTTCTGAGAGTGACTTGACCTGTTCTATAGGCCTGTGTGTCAAGAGTGCTGTTTTCCTGTTTTCTTTCAGCCAGTTATTGTAACAGAGTGTTCTGCTTTCAGGAGTGTAGTTATTCCTGTCCACTGGCTTTCAGCTGTTCCTGTGGGCATGTGTCATGAGTCCACCAGGCAGGTTACTTGGAGTAGAAAAGTTGTTCTTCCTCTAGTCTTGGGTCTGAAGTGTTCCTCAGGGTTGGGTTTAAGCTCTCAGTGAGGGCATCAGCCAGGAGGGCCTCTACCTCCTCCAGGATCTCTTTGCACAGGGCACCCAGATGGGACTAAGCAAATTCCTCTAGAATCAGAAATGTGGGCAGAGAGTAGTCTCCTCTGGTTTCCCAGGCACGTCTGCCCCTCTGAAGGTCTAGCTCTCCCTCCCATCGGATTTGGGTGCAGGGAGCTGTTTGACTGGGTCTCTTCAGATCAGGGTATAGTCGGGACTGCAGTTTACTGCAGCTTGATTGTGCCTATGTTCCTGTTCCCAGAGGCCCTATACAGTTTCCTCATAGGCCAGGGATGTGGGCAAGCAGTCATCTCCAAAGACATATAAGAACACACACAGGAGAGAAACCCTATGAATGTAACCAATGTGGCAAAGCCTTTCCACTCAGCAGTACTCTCCAAATACATATAAGAACTCATACAGGAGAGAAACCCTATGAATGTAACCAATGTCGCAAAGCCTTTGCATGAATCAGTCATCTCCAAAGCCATATAAGAATTCATACAGGAGAGAAACCCTACAAATGTAACCAATGTGGCAAAGCCTTTGCCCACAGAGGCAATCTTCAAATTCATACAAGAACACACACTGGAGAGAAACCCTATGAATGTAACCAGTGTGGCCAAACCTTTGCATACAGCAGTAGTTTCCAACAACATAAAAGAAGACACACAGGAGAGAAACCCTATGAATGTAACGAATGTGGCATAGCCTTTGCACGAAGAAATACGCTCCAAATACATATAAGAACTCATACAGGAGAGAAACCCTATGAATGTAACCAATGTTGTAAAGCCTTTGCATACAACAGTACTCTCCAACAACATAAAAGAACTCACACAGGAGAGAAACCCTATGAAAGTAATCAATGTTGTAGAGCCTTTGCAGGAAGCAGTCATCTCCAAAGCCATATAAGAACACATACAGCAGAGAAACCCAATGAATGTGTTACATGTTCTTAAACCCTTAGACATCACAAGCATCTTCAACTGCATAATTGAATAGGTAGTAGAGAAAAATGCTTGGACTGTAACTGATGTGGTAAAACCTTTCCCAAAACAGTCATCTCCTAGCCCATAAAATAATACACACTGAATAGGAACCCTGTGAATGTAAGAAATGTGGCAAACGTTTTGCAAATCGCAGTACTTTCCATGTAAATAAAAGAAGACATACTCAATAGACACCCTATGAATATAATCAGTGTGATTATGCCTGTGTATTTGAACGAGCAATCATCTTTCAAATACATAAAAGAAGACAAACAGGAGGGACACCCTATGAATGTAAGCAAAGTGTTAAAGCCTTCGCATATCAGTCATATTCAAAGGCACAAAATAAACCATAATTTAGAAAAATCCTTTGAGTGTATTTAATAAAACCTTATGAGTGCATTTAACCTGGTCAAACCTTCATGTATTTCTATAGACTTCATCAACATGAAACGATCCGTACCAGATAGTAACTATGTGAATAGATTTAATATGGGGAGGTCTTTTCAATTCTCACATATCAACATCGGGTCAAAAAAATAAAGCTATGAAGGCATTGAATATGGTAAAGCCTTTGCACATTTCTAAAGTCTTTATCATCATGCAAATAATCATGCTGTAAAGATATGAGTGTAAACAATGTGGAAAAGCCTTTGTGCAATAGGGTTCTCCCAAATACAACACAACTCAAACACAGGTGATGAAAATGGCAGGGATTTATTGTAATAAAGCTGCTCCTGGATCATGGACAGAAGATGAACTCAAAGCCTAAACTGTGACAAGTACGACTAATCACTGTGACGCAGAATGTCATAGAGCTGCCATCCCACAATCAAAATCTCTGACCAGAATGGTCCCTGTGTAAAAGAACTGGAAGAGCAAAAATGGAGAAGAGCCTGAGCAAAAGGAGGTCCAAATTGGGTTCCAGCTCAGTGGGAGACACCAAGATCTGACACTATGATTCAGGCTATGGTATGCTTACACACAGGGGCCTATCATGACTGACTTCTGAAAGACCCTAGAAGCAGCTGAAAGAGTCAGATGGAGACATTTATACCCAACCAATGGGCAGAAACTCGGGACCCCTGTGGTTGAATTAGGAAAAGCCTGGAAGAACCTGAAGAGTGATCCTATGTGAATACCAGCAGTGTCAATTAAATAGGTCCCATTTGGTACTTCCACTTCAAGGATGTCATCAAAGGAGATTATCTAAAGATGCTAGATAACGTAAAAGAAATGAGATGTATTTATTAAAATATTTAGTGTGTGTGTGTGTGTGTTTACTGTGATAAGGGTTATTAAGGTATGTAAGATATGGAGATTGGGAGGCAAAATTTTAAATCCTATTTATACAGTGTTCAAACTTACGTTGTATTACATACTGTAGATATTTCCTATTGCAAAGGTATGTAAATAAAATTAGCTAAAACATTATAGTCGTAAAACTTGTCTTCTGTACATATTGTAAAATAACAAGTGTTTTTTAATTATTGCCATGTCCACGAGAATAGGCAGGAAAGTTAAGAGAACAGACAGGACAAGCAGCCAACAGGCTGGGGGACCATCACTTTTTCAGTTGTTTGGGAACACATATAAATAACAGTTGGGAGAGTGAGCAGGCAGAGAAACTGTGCAACACTACATACAATATGTTATTTCTCAGTACCATTTATATGAAAGCAATATAAAAATTTCTCACAGCTTCTAAATCGAAACAGCCTTTACTACACAAACGGTAGTTCATCTGGGTACAAGCTAACCTAAATCAACTTGCAGTTTGAGATGTCTGTCTGGGGTATAGTGTTCTGAGTGTGGCTAGGGGTCAGCTCACACATTCATCCTTGCATGTTACCTTCCATGGTTTAACTGCTTACAATAAACACGGTGAACAAGGCAAATCTCATAAAGGACATCATTTAGATAGGATTGGCTTACAGGTTCAGAGTTTCAGCCCACTATCATCAAGAGAGGAACATGGCAGCATCCTTGTAGGCATAGTACAGGAGGATCTCAGAGTTCTACATCATTATCTGAAGGCTGCTAGCAGAATACTGGCTTCCAGCAGCTAGGAAAGGATCATAATGACCACAACCACAGTGATATACCTGCTCCAATGGTACACACCTAACAACTCCACAACACAAGGTAAGTTTATGAAGCTGTGCAAACTTTCTCAGACTGAAAAGCCCAGGGATTCATCACAAGCTGTTGTACCCTCTGGGCATCTGTGCCCTCTCTGTGTGGAGCAAAGTTTCAGCCCCTCAGTCACCTTGGTGCTTCTGGTGATTTAGATGGAGCAAAGTTAGGGATGCCTCCTAATGTGCATCAACCTAACTTCTGTGTCCCAGCTGCCCTGCTTCCGTCATCTTTGCAATTCCACTTCACTCCCACCTGCTTGACTCCACCTCTTCTTCCTCATCTTCCTATTCTGTTCATTCTTCTCCTGCACATCTTCCTGCTCCCCCTCCCCCTCATATTTTCATTTCTTGTTTTTCCTTTTACTTGCAGTAATGTACAAAGTATCTGTGATCTACCATCCTTCTACATACAGGTATCCAATTCAGCATGTTAAGAAGATGATGTACCAATCGCCAAGAACATATACATAGTATCTTTCATATTCCAAACCTGTACTCTGTGTCTATTGAAACATTAATTTTCACTTTTCTCACCCACATATTGGCTCTGACTAAATACTAACTCTGTATGTTTGAAAGCTCTCAGGAACATGAAGTGTTTGTTGGTCATTGTGAAGGTGGCTCATTTCACTTTGCCTGAGGACCTCCTGGTGGTTTGAAAGAGAATGCTTACTATACACTCTTATGTTTGCTTATTCTGTCCCTGGTTGGTGGGACAATTCAGGAAAAGATTAGTTGGTATGACTTACTAACGGACTTGTGTTTCCCAGGGAAGGAAAAGGCAGACTTTGATGTGTCTAAAGCCTAAGCAATACTGAGTGTCTCTTGTCTGCCACATCCTTGTGGATCAGGATTCAATGTGTAATGTCTTACCTATTATGGCAACATGATGACACCTGCTGATTGCCACTTTCAATGCCATGATGATACATTCTTTTGTGTGTGTGTGTGTGTTTGTGTGTGTGTGTGTGTGTGTGTGTGTGTGTGTGTGTGTGTGTGTGATATTCCAAACATTCAGTTTTACCACTGAAGACTCAGTAGGCCAATGTTTTGGGGAAAGTCTTCTAGATCCAAAGGTAAAGTGAGAACCCAGCTGACCTTATTCCTAAACTGACTACCCAAAAATAAAGGGTCTTTCTCTTTCTCCAAGCTACATTAAATACTCCTTAGCTCATTGCCTCCCTTTCCACATCCTGTGTTCATTCACTCTCAATTGTCACATTGTATTAATTTTGATTTATGCTTAAGTTCATTTAATCCTGTTCATAGAAATATCTCAGAATTAAACTTATGCCTTAGAGCTGAGCCATTGCACAACAAGCAACAGGTTTTTCAAATTCACAAACTTGGGGCTCACAATAAGAAGAGATGTCTTGCAACAATGGCTGTAAAATCTTACTGTACTTACTATGAAACTGTAAGTCCTCAGTGAGCTTTTCTATGTGTTTCCTTTGTTATGGTATTTTATCACAACAATAGAAAAACCGCTGAGGGACTTGAATGTTCATCCACATTATGGCAGATGTGTTGACTGATACTCTGTTCTCTGTATAAATCATGCATTCCTTACCTCTTCATCTCTCTAATGAGGTCTCACTGTTTCAACTTGCATGTCTTGAGAATATGGGTGTGATGAACCTGTGTGTAAACCTATATGACACCTGGTGTTCAGTTCTTCTGTAAGTGGAATCATGGGCTTCCCTGCTAATTTTTTGGTTGGTTGCCCTAAGGCTGTCACCATACCATTTTGTATAGAATGGGATCTTGTCATAATCCCCCAACCATGCACAAGTGCTCTGGTTTGTTCAAAGCCCAGAAGACTTACTTTTCAGTTTGTCTCACCGACCATAGAAATGAAGAGGATGTGATGGATCCTTATAATTGTCAACTTGGCACAATCTGGAATCACAGGAAGGAAAGTCTCAAGCAGGGATCATTTGAATCAGGTTAGCATGTGACTATATCTGTGGATACTGTCATAATTATGTTTCTTGAGGTGAATATACTCACTAAGGTGACTGCTTCCATTTCCTAGGGACGAACCCTGGTTGTGGAAGAATTCAGAATGTGAACTGCTCATTAGTCTTTATAATCTAAGCAATCTCTGCTCTTGTCAGTGGACAACTGTGTACTCTCATATCAAGCTCCTGACCCTGTGACATCATCCAATAATGGGATATAGCAAGGAACTGTGATCTCAAATTATATTTTCTTTCCCAAGTTGATATTGTTACTATATTTTATTTTAACAATAGCAATGAGCCTTAGAAACAAATTTAAACATTTCATTTCTACTTGTAGGATTTTTTAAAAATGAAACTTAAAGAGAATGTGACTTGGAAGGGGTAGTCCACAGAATACTAAGTTTATGTTTTTAGAGACATGTATTCCTGTCTCCTGGGATTAAAAGTTTTTTTTTCTAAATGGCTGGAGCTAATTTAGTTTGGTGGAACCTTGGCAAAAGATCATTACTTCCTTAATTCAATTTCCTAACCTTCAAGGGAGGATTCAACTCCATTTCACTGGATAAATTTAATACTCAAATCATATATTTTGTACTTTTCATCTCTCAACTTCCTGTTTTTCATTAAAGTGCTCTACATGAGACTTAACCTGAAAACAAAGTCTATGATGGGTTTTTCTGAGACTTCTTTGTCAAGACAATTAATCTGAATCTTTTCACCTTAGCCTTAGCAGACTCTTCAGACAAGGTATAAAGTAGTGACATTCTACAACAAAATACCACATAAGCAGTCTATACAACACATACTGAAATCCTTCTCCTTTGAACTCTCTTGGGCCAAGCCTGCACAATTCAAATAACTCTCAGTAACAAAGATTTCCCCATTCCTAATAAGATAGCAAATTAAGTCCCATGTAAAGCATTCCACTGCTTTCCAAATCCAAATTCCCAAAGTCCGCATTCTTTCAAAGAAAAGAATGAACAGGCCTATCACAGCAATACCCCAGGCCCTGGTACCAGTTTCTGTCTCACTTAGGGTTTTATTTCCATGAACACACACAATGGTCAATGCAAGTTTTTGAAGGACAACATTTAATTGGGGCGGGCTTCAGGTACAGAGGTTTAATCCGTTATCTTCAGGAAGGGAGCATGGCAGCATCGAGGTGGGCATGGTGCAGAACGAGTTGAGTTCTACATCTTCATCCAAAGGAAACCATGATCAGACTAATCATCTGAGGAGTAGGTAGGGGGAGGGTCTCAAAGGCCATCACACAGTGACACACAAACTCAAACAAGGCCATCCCTTATAATAGTGCAAATCCCTGGGCCAAGCATATGCCAACCATCACAATATATAATGAGATGAACATGTTATTTTTTTTCTTTGAGTTTGTTTATTCAATGGATTACATTTATGGAGTTACATATACTTTACCATCCCTGTATTCCTCGGATGAATCCTACTTGATCAGGACGGGTGATTATTTTGATGCGTTCTGGGATTTAGATTGCTAGAAATTTATTGAGTATTTTGTAATAGGTATTATTATGGAAAATTGATCTGGAGTTCTCTTTGACAGGTGGTTTTTTGCAACCCTGCGAGGAAATTCCACCAGTTATACCTCCCCCACCTATTTGTGGTTTTATTACCTAGTAACATCCTCTCCTCTTGGTAGTCATGTGACCGGCAGGACTGGCACAGACTTTCCACCACCCAAATCCACAGCATTGCTCCAGGCACCAAGGACAATGTGATTGTGGCTCCAAATAATCCTTGTGTGCCTCGATGTACCCATCCCCATTCCTGTGGCTTTTTTGATTCTTGTGCTTAAATGTAGCATATATCTGTAGATTGCGGTTCTTAGCCGCCTTCTCCCTCTTGAAGGCTGTGGAAGCCCGATGCCCCAGTATTAATAAATCTCTTGCTGATTTCATCAAATCTTGGCTCCAGTGGTATTGGGTTACGAGTGTATCTTTGGTGGTATTCCTGCGGGTCCAACAGTATCTGTATAGAAAATTGTCCACTTTCTACTGATGTTCAAGTTTTGTTGAGTATAGGTGTTTGGAATGAGATCTGATAATTATTTAATGTTTTCTGTTTCTGTTGTTTGTCTCCCTTTTCATTTCTCATTTCGTTAATTTCGATCCCGTCACCGTACCCTCTGCTGAGTCTCGCTAAGGGTTTTTCTACCTAGGCCATTTTCTCAAAGAACTAGCTTCTCGTTTTGCTCATTCTACATAGAGTTTGTTTGTTTGTTTTTTTGTTGTTGTTGTTTTGTTTTTGTATCTGTTCATTTTTTCTTTTTGTGTTTCTTTTGTGTTTGTTTGTTTCTTTCTACCTGGTTGATTTCATCACTGAGTTTCAGTATATACTGCTGTCTAATCCTCTTGTGTGTCTCTGCTCCTTTTTGTTCTAGACCTTGCAGGTGTGCTGTCAAACCCTGCTGGATATTCTCTCCAGTTTGATTTTGGAGGACTTCAGTACTTTGAGTTCTCCTCTGAAGCAGCTTTCATTGTGTCCCATAAGTTTGGGTATGCCATGCCTTCATTTGCATTAAATTCTTAAAAGACTTTAATTTTTTTCTTTCTTCCTTAACCAAATCATGTTGTTGTAAAATTATAAAATATAAGATGGTTGTGTTTTACTGCAGTGCCCTACGATATCTGGCAAATATATTAAATCTCAGTCAGCAAAGCCTCTCACCTGCTTTGCTCCATCCCATATCACACAGCCAAAGTTCTCTTTCTGAGTCTGGCAGCAATATCACTAACTATCTAGTTCACAAGGCAGGTTTCTATGCCAGAAACATCCCAATACCATGGTGGCCCAGTGTCTCCTGCCACCAAGCCCTTTCCTACCCTTAAGTCACTACCTGAAAGAACAAACAACACAATAACCTTGTGACCCAATTGATAAGATATAATTGCACACCTAAAGACACAAAGCCCAGTAAACATCCATCCCTTAAGAACATTCCTTCCATGTTGTGTCCAGGCTACTCTCTCCCCTCCTCTGTTCCAATCTCCTCCTCTTCCTTCAAACTCTTCTCCAGCCAATCCCTCCTTCTCATCCAAGGACAGATCTGCTTCTATCCTGTACCTTTCCTCACCTGTATTTTACAAATTAAATGGAAAGAAGATTCTGGTCAAGTCACCTGATTCCTGAATATATGACTGGGCAGCCATGCTTGGGGCAGTGGAATTAACATCAAAATTCAGATAACTCCAGGGCAAACAACAACAAAATTACCATTGGTAAGACTTTTTTAAATTTCCATGTTCACGTGGGCTTTCTGTAGTTTTTGTTGTAATTGAAGACCTTAGTACCTGGTGCCCCGATAGGATACATGGGACTATGTTAATCTTCTTGTATCTGTTTAGGACTGTTTTTTTGAGCAACTCTATGGTCAATTTCGGAGAAGGTAACATTAGTTCGAGAAGAAGATATTTTCTTTGGTTTTAGGACTAAATGTTTTATAGATATCTGTTCAATCAACTTGGTTCAAAACTTCTGCTAGTTTCATTGTATCTGTTTAGTTTCAATTTCTTTGATATGTCCATAGATGAGAGTGGGGTTTAAAGTCCCCCACTATTATTATGTGATTTTTCAATCTGTGTTGAATGTTTAGTGAAGATATTTTTATGGATGTGGGTGCCCTTGCATTTGGAGCACAACTCTTCAGAATTGGGAGTTCATCTTGGTGGATTTTTTTCTTTGATAAGTATGAACTATCCTTCCTTACCTTTTTTTTTCTCCTATTTAATTAAATTGGGTATTTCTTATTTACATTTCAATTGTTCTTACTTTTCCTGGTTTCCAGGCAAACATCCAATTAACCCCATCCCCCACTCAAATATGGGTGTTCCCCTCCCCATCCTGCTCTCATTACTGACCTCCCTGCAACAATCCTGATCACTGGGAGTTCAGTCTTGGCAGGACCAAGGGCTTCCCCTTCCACTGGTGCCCTTACTAGGCTATTTATTGCTACTTAGGGAGTTGGAGCCCAGGGTCAGTCTATGTATAGTCTTTGGGTAGTGGCTTATTCCCTGAAAGCTCTGGTTGGTTGGCATTGTTGTTCATATGGGGTCTCAAGCCCCTTCAAGCTCTTTCAGTCCATTCTCTGATTGCTTCAACAGGGATCCCGATCTCAGTTCAGTGATTTGCAGCTGGCATTCACCATATTCTGACTGTGTCTCTCAGGAGAGATCTACATCTGGTTCATGTCAGCTTGTACTTCTTTGCTTCATCCATCTTATCTAGTTTGGTGGTTGTATATGTATGAGATACATATGGGGGAGGCTCTGAATGGGCGTTCCTTCAGCCTGTGTTCTAAACTTTACCTCCCTATTCCCTCCCAACAGTATTCTTGTTCCGCTTTTAAAGAAGGAATGAAGCATGTGAATTTTGATCATACTTCTTGGCTTTCAAGTGTTCTGTGCATCTAGTGTAATTCGAGAATTTTGGGCTAATATCCACCTATCAATGAATGGATACCATTATTCTTTTTCTGTGATTGGGTTACCTCACTCAGGATGATATTTTCCAGTGCCATCCATTTGCCTATGATTTTCATAAATTCATTGTTTTTTTTTAAGATTTATTCATTTATTATATATAAGTACACTGTAGCTGTCTTCAGATATACCAGAAGAGGGCATCGGATCTCTTTACAGATGGTTGTGAGCCACCATGTGGTTGCTGGGAATTGAACTCAGGACCTCTGGAAGAGTAATCGGGTGCTCTTAACCGCTGAGCCATCTCTCCAGCCCAAATTCATTGTTTTTGATAGCAGAGTAGTAGTCCGTTGTGTAGATGTACCACAAATTCTGTATCCATTCCTCTGTTGAAGGGCATCTAGGTTCTTTCCAGCTTCTGACTATTATAAATAAGGCTGGTATGATCATAGTGGAGCATGTGAGTTTGTTATATGTCAGAGCATCTTTGAGTATATGCCCATGAGAGGTATAGCTGAATCCTCAGGTAGTACAATGTCCAATTTTCTGAGGCACCTCCAGACTCATTTCTGGAATGGTTGTACCAGTCTTTAATCCCACCAACAATGGAGAGGTGTTTCTCTTTCTCCACATCCTTGCCAGTATCTGCTGTCACCTGAGTTTTTGATCTTAGCCATTCTGGCTGGTGTGGGGTGGAATCTCAGGGTTGTTTTGATTTGCATTTCCCTTATGACTAAAGATGTTGAACATTTCTTTCAGTGTCTCTCAGTCATTTGGCTTTCCTTTGCTGTGAATTCTTTGTTTAGGCCAGACCCCATTTTTAATAGGGTTATTTGTCTCCCTCCAGTCTAACTCCATGACTTCTTTGTATATCTTGGATTTATCCCTCTATCAGTTGTAGATTTGGTAAATATCTTTTCCCTATTTGTTGGTTGCCATTTTGTCCTAAAAACAGTGTCCTTTGTTTTACAGAAGCTTTGTAGTTTTCTGAGATCCCATTTGTTGATTCTTGATCTTAGACCATATGGCATTGGTATTTTGTTCAGGAAGTTTTCTCCAGTGCCCATGTGTTTGAGTCTCTTCCCCACTTTTTCTTCTATTAGTTTGAGTGTATCTGGTTTGATATGGAGGTCCTTGATCCACTTAGTCTTAAGCTTTGTACAGGGTGATAACAATGGATCAATTTGCATTCTTCTACATGCTGACCTCCAGTTGAACCAGCACCATTCAATGAAAATGCTATCTGTTTTCCATTGGATGGTTTTGGAGCCTTTGTCAAAAATCAAGTTACCATAGGTGTGTGGGTTCATTTCTGGTATCAATTCTATTCCACTGGTCTATCTGCCTGTCCCTGTACCAATACCATACAGTTTCTTTTTTTATCACTATTGCTCTGTAGTATTGCTTGAGTTCAGGGACAGTGATTCCCCCGGAAGTCCTTTTAGTGTTGAGGATAGTTTTAGCTCTCCTGGGTTTTTTGTTATTCCAGATGAATTTCCAAATTGTTCTGTCTAACTCTCTGAAGAATTGGATTGGTATTTTGATGGGGATTGCATTGAATCTGTACATGCTTTTAGTAAAATGACCATTTTTAATATATTAATCCTGCCAATTCATGAGCATGGGATATCTTTCCATCTTCTGAGATCTTCTTCAATTTCTTTCTTCAGAGGCTTGTAGTTGTTATGATACAGATCTTTCATTTGCTTGGTAAAAGTCACACTGAGGTATTTTATATTATTTGGGGCTATTATGAATGGTGTCCTTTCCCTAATTTCTTTTTTTTTCTTTTTTTTTTTTATTATTAACTTGAGTATTTCTTATATACATTTCGAGTGTTATTCCCTTTCCCAGTTTCCGGGCAAACATCCCCCTCCCCCCTCCCCTTTCTTATCTGTGTTCCCCTCCCCACCCTCCCCACATTGTCCCCCTCCCCCCAACAGTCTAGTTCACTGGGGGTTCAGTCTTAGCAGGACCCAGCTTTCCCTAATTTCTGTCTCGCCTTGATTCTCTTTTTGTGTAGAGGAAGGCTACTGATTTATTTGAGTTAATTTTATACCCAGCCAATTTGCAGAAGGTGTTTATCATGCTTAGAAGTTCTCTGGTGGACCTTTTCGGATCACTTAAATACACTATCATATCATCTGCAAATAGTGATATTTTGACTTCTTCTTTTCCAATCCGTATCCCTCTGATCTCCAGTTATTGTCCGATTGCTTTGTCTAGAAATTCAAGAACTATATTGAATCAGTAGGGAGAGAGTAGGAGGACTTGTCTAGCCCCTGATTTTAGTGGGGCTAGTGAGTGCATCAAGTACTCTCCATTTAGTTTAATGTTAGCTACTGCTTTGCTGTATATGGCTTTTACTATATTTAGGTTTGGGCCTTAAATTGATATTCTTTCCAGAACTTTTGTCATGAAGGGGTGTTGAATTTTGTCAAATGTTTCTCAGCATCTAAAGAAATGATCTCGTGGTTTTTTTTTTTTCTTTCAGTTTGTTTATGTAGTGGATTACATTACTGGTTTCCCGTATATTAAACCTTCCCTGCATCCCTGGGATGAAGCCTAATTGATCATGATGGATGATTGTTTTGATGTGCTCTTGGATTCGGTTTGCAAGAGTATTTTGAGTATTTTTTTTGTCGATATTCATAAGGGAAATTGGTCTGATGTTCTCTTTCTTTGTTGGGTCTTTGTGTAGTTTATGTATAAGTGTAATTATGGCTTCATAGAAGGAATTCGGTAGCGCTCCATTGGTTTCAATTGTGTGGACTTGTTTGGATAATATTGGTATGAGGTCTTCCATTAATGTCTGATAGAATTCTGCACTGAACCCATCTGGACCTGGGCTCTGTTTGATGGAAGACTTTTAATGAGTGCTTCTATTTCTTTAGGAGTTATTGGGTTGATTCAATGGTTTATTTGTTCCTGATTAACCTTGGGTATCTGGCATCTGTCTAGGAAATTGTCCATTTCCTCCAGATTTTCAAGCTTAGTTGAATATAGGCTTTTGTAGTAGGACCTGATAACTTTTTGAATTTCCTCTGATTCTGTAGTTATGTCTCCCTTTTCATTCCTGGTTTTCTTAAATTGTAAACACTCTCTGTGTCCTCTGGTTAGTCTGGCTAAGGGTGGATCTACCTTTTTGATTTTCTCAAGAACCAGCGTTTGGTTCTGTTGATTCTTTGTATAGTCCTTTTCCTTTCTACTTGGTTGATTTCAGCTCTCAGTTTGGTTATTTCTGAATTTTACTCCTCCTGGGTGTTTTTGCATCATTTTGAACTAGAGCTTTTAGGTGTGGTGTCAAGCTCCTGATATATACTCTCTCCTGTTTCTTTCTGCAGGCACTCAGAGCTATGCGTTTTCCTCTTAGCACAACTAAGGGTGCAGGGAGCTCTTTGACAGGGTCCCTTCAAATCTGAATGGTGTCTGCACCCCATTGGGACCTACAGCTTGAGTGCCCCTATCTTCCTGTTCCTCGAGGCCCTGTACAGTTTCCTCATGGGCCAGGGATGTAGGCATGGGTGGGTATTACTGGTGGTCTCTCCTGCCCTGGAGTCTCAGGATTGCCCCCCTATCTGGGAGGTGAGCTCTCCTTCCCACAGTGTTTGGGAGTAGGGAGCTGTGGGCCAGGATCAGAGAGGTTTGGGCCCCAGCTAGAAACCAGAAGTGCCTGGTCCCAGAGGAATTTTGCCTTTGTGAGTCCTTAGTCCACCAGGCAGGTCACTTGGAGCAGAAAAGTTGGTCTTACCTCTAGTTTCTGGCCTGGAGTCCCTACTCAGACGGGTTTCAGCTCCCCATGAGGTCAGCAACCAAAAGTGCCTGCCCTGCCTTCATGCAGGACCCTGTGCAGACCATCCCAGATGGCACTAGGCAGTAGGTGTTTTCTTCTAGAGTCAGAAATATGGGCAGAGAGTAGTTTCCTCTGGGTTCCCAGGTGTGTCTCCCCCTCTGAAGTTCTAGCTCTGCGTCCCATGGGATTTGGGTGCAGGTTGCTGTTTGACCAGGTCCCATAGGATCCGGGAAGTGTCTGGACTGCAGGGACCTTGCAACTTGAGTGCCCCTATTGTCCTCTTCCCAGAGGCCCTATACAGTTTCCTTATGGGCCAGGGATGTGGGCAAGGGTGTTCATTAACTTTTTTTGATAACTTCTGTTTGAAAGTCTATTTTATTCAGTATAAGAATGGTTAGTCTCTCTGTTTTCTTGGTACCATATGCTTGGTGTCAAAATTATTCCCAGACATTTATTCTGAGGAAGTTTCTGTCATTATCACTGAGGTATGTTCCCGGTATGCAGCAAAATCCCAGGATCTATTTATGTATCCAGTCTCTTAGTCTATGTGTTTTCATTAGGGAATTGAGACCATTGATGTTGAATTATATCAGGGCACAATGATAGATGTTCCCTAATATTTTAATATTTCTGTTGTTAGAGGTGGAATTTGGTTTGTGTGACTATCTTCTTTTGGGATAGTTGTAAGAGGATTAATTACTTGCTTTGAAAAGGGCGTAGTCTCCCTACATGTGTTGAACTTTTCCATATGTTTTCATTTGTAGGAATGGATTTGTGGAAATGTTTTGTGTATGTTTTGTTTGTAGGGCAAAGTACATTGTCATTAGGACAAAATAGCAAACAACAGATTGGGGAAAGATCTTTGGCAATCATACATCTGATAGAGGGCTAATATTCAATACATAAAAGAACTCAAGAAATTAGTCCAAGGAATCAAATAACCCTATTAAAAATGTGATACAGTACTAAGAAACCAATTTCAACTGAGGAATATTGAATGGCCAAAAAAGAGTTAGAGAATGGAATGAAAGACAATAACTTCTTGAAATTCTTAAGCAAATGGATGGAAGTAGAAGACAGTATCCTAAGTGAGGTAACCCAGTCACAAATTACCTCACATGGCATATAATCACAGATAAGTGCATATCTGCAAACAAGAAGCTGAAAGTACCAACAGTGCAGCTCTCAGACTCTATGAAATCCAAGAAGGAAGAAGATCACACCTAAGTGTGAATGCCACATTCCTACTCAGTAGGTAGAAGAGAACATTCTCTAGGAAGTAGAGGGAGAGAGGGATGTGGGACCTAGTAAAAAACAAAATTGGGCCAGTTCAGATTTGGGAGAAAATGACGGGGAAGTTAGAATATCAGGAATTTGAAAGTAGGTATGTAAAAGTAGGGGAGGGGTAAAAAGGCATAACCACCAGAAATGTCCAGTTGCCAAGGACCTAAGAGCTTCCTAGGATATAACAGGGAGCATATTATCGAAATGACCATAGAAGTGGAAATAGATCCTGCAAACACCATATCTAGTTGCTAGGCATGGCCTCCAGTTGAGGCATGGGGACATCATCCTACCTCAAAATAGTAATGCACACTTCCTCATGTCAAAAGGAAATGCAGGGACAAAGAGTGGAGCAGAAACAGAAAGAAAGGCCCACCTTAGGCTCCATCCCATCTGTTGACACCAAGTTCAGACACTGTTGTGGATTCCAAAAGTGCTTATTGACAGGAGCCTGATACAAAAGACCCCTGAGATGCTCTGCAGGAGTCAGACAAATATCAATGTGATAGACATAGCAAAACATTGGAATGGACACATGGACGCTAATGAAGAAGTTAGGGAAAGGACTGAAGGAAGTGGTTTATTACCTCATAAGAAGGATAAAAATATCAGACAAACAGACCACCCAAACCATCCAGAAACTCAGTATGGAGGGAGAAGAATGCAGAGGGCAGTGGGATGGAGGGAAGGGGGTGGGAGAGGGAAGGGGTTGTGGCAGAGGAAATGGGGAACATGAACATCTTAGGGGGACTAGGAGTGAAGCACCAGGAGCCAGCATAGTGAGTAGATTCAGGGGTTAGGCGGACCATGAAGTAACACTCTAGACCTGGTGTACATGATAGAATCTGAAGACTCAAAGAGGTAGATCATATATAAAATGCCCAACAGGGGAGAGAGGGAAATTTTTGAATCTACCTCCAGTAGAAAACAGGGCATCAAGTGGAGGGATGCGGTTGCCATACCCAAAGTCATAGACTCTGCCTTAGAATTCTTCCTGTCTAAACAAACTGCAGAGACAAAAATGGAGAAGAGCATGAGGGAAATGAGGTCCAGTGATATACCCAAATTGTCATCCAGATAAAGGGGAGGCTCTAAGGCCTGACATTATTACAGATGGTATAGTGTGCTTAAAGACAGGGTAGTAGCATGTCTGCCCTACGAGAGGCCCAGCAAACAGCTGACTGAGACAGAAGCAAATATTATGCCCAACCAAAGTATGAAGAAGGGAGCCCCTGTGGTTGAATTAGGATAAGGCTTGAGTGCATTGAGGAGGAAGTGTGATCAGAGGAAGACCAGGAGTCTCAACAAACCTGGACCCTGAGATCTCCCTAGCTCTAAACCACCAAAGAGGCAGTGTCTACTGGCTGGCCTGGGACTCCCAACGTAAGTACAGCAAAGGACTGTATGGTCTGGACTCAGTCAAAGAAGACACACCTAACCCTTGAGAACCTTGATATCCATGGGAGTGGGACCATCTGGCGGGATACTGTGTATGTGTCTGTTTGGGGACATCCTCTTGGAGACAGGGTAGGAGGAATGAGATGAGGAACTGTTGGAGGGCAGAAAGGAGGGAGATGAGGACTGGACTGTAAAAAATGATTAAAGATAAGTTGACAAAGTGATTTACCTTCCTGGTTGTTAGAAATATCTCTTGTAAATTCCCAGTGAAAGACCCCCTTTGCCTGGCCACAATCTAAGTTTGCAACCATCCTACCGACTGAATAAAGTTAGACCTTAATTACAAAAATATAGATAAATAGATTGATAGATGTAGAGATATAATATATAAAACACATAATATATATATATAATATATAATATATATATGGAGAGAGAGAGAGAGAGAGAGAGAGAGAGAGAGAGAGAATATATACCTTGCATTATTAATTCAAAAGATTGCAGTTACTGTCTGAACACAGTAATTAACAAAGAATATTTTCAGGTTCCCTTGTAGGACACAGCATTTTAAGGCCAGGACCCAGGAGTTTTTGAAATGGTAATTTCAGGACATTCCCACCAAGCTCTCTTAACATCTGTGCTTAACAGAGACAGATCTCAGTTAAGTCCTTTTGCAATGTTAACAGAAAACGTGTCCTTCTTGTCTACTAAACAATTAAGGGCCTGTGGTCATGGGATGCTCATTCTTAAGATAATCACAAGGAAACTTTGAGTAAATGACTGGATTGATATGTAAAATAAAAGGTGGGGTTTGTGATCTGCATGGCCTGAGCTACACAGAGAATTTTTTTTGAACCGCTCAATAAATAAATAAATTGGTGCTCAATAAGGAGTAGAACTCTCCTGAAGGTGGGACAATTAGACTCAGAAACATATGACTTCCCTCTGTGGCCATTCAGTGCAATCAGTGCAGTTTGGTCAGTCCTGAAACCATGTGAACACAGCACCTGAAATGGACTCACCATGCTTTATTCATGTATGTGAACATACTTTTTCACACACAGTTAAAAGTAATCAGAAATTGATGGGAAAAGTTTTGGGACATGATGGTCCTAGGAATAAATGGGACAACTGATGTAGCACACATTCCTTAAGAAGGATAAAAATAATTTGAATTAAAAAATGGCTAGTGGGCTAAGTTAGAGCTAAGAGTAATTTATGTTGTTGCCAAAGATTAATGTTCCATCCCTACAAATTGGTTTTGCTGTAATTCCAGTCCCATGCTTCTCCTGTGATTTTATGTCCTCTGTGGGAGCAGACATGTGCAAACACATGAAAACACACTCAATCATGTTCAGAAACACAGGTTTTCTCTAGAGACATACATACATATATATGATCATGAATTAATTGTAACATAAATGTAAACAGTGTATTAATCTGGCAGAGTTATTTCTTTACCTTTTGTTTGTTCCCAGTCCCTCCACAACAAAACTTAGATTTGCTTAAAAGTGCTCCTGGACTGCCAAGCAATCAAAGGACCTATGCTGACCTTCGATGCTAACCAGGCTACTTCCAAACCCTATCCTGTGGTACTTACTTAAAATTATTGACTTGACTCTTCTGACCATTTTTTCATGGGTCAGTTTCATTTGTACACACAGCACATCTGCTCCCTACCTCTCCTTCTGAAAGGAAAATTATACAGATTTGAGGTTTAAAAATATGAAGTTAAAAGAATAAGTTTTAAATTCAGACTCAGGGCTAAACACTGTGAAAAGCAAGTCCAGGCAGCCCCGCCCTGCTGCTAGAACTAACAGACCATAAAAGGAAAGGAATGCAGAACAGACCAGGAGTACCGGATTTGACTCACAGGCTACCTGGCAAGAAGAGATAAGCCCCCAGCCCCCGACATCCAGGACGCCCCAAACCTGCCAATGTGTGTAGCTATACCTTATTACCTCATCATGTGAAATAGCCAATCTTATGTGAACATGTCTATGTGCCTCATTTGAATCCACCAGTCCCCGTAACTATGCATCTGCTTCTGTACGCCCGCTTCTGCTTCCCCAATCCTTATAAAAGCCCCATGCTGGAGCTGCTGGGCGCGCAAGTCCTCCGAAGAGACTGTGTGAGACTGTGTGCCCGCAGGTACCTGTGTTTTCAAATAAACCCTCTTGCTGATTGCATCCGAGTGGACTCGGCTTGGTCATTGGGCGCTTGGGACTCCTCCTGAGGGAAAGGTCCTCTCCGGGGGTCTTTCACTTCCTCTTCCTAGTGGAATTCCCACCCTTATCGCTGATTCTGCCCAATCTCTTATTCAGAATTCCTTAATCAGCATTACAAGACAGAGAATATGTGATAAGAATTGTGTACACAACTTACAAACTTGAAAGAGGAGATTCTTGGTATAATCATTACAGTGTGTCTTTCTAATATAAATAGGATTTAACATATCAGCTCAGGCTTTCCTAATATCATAATCAAGATTTATTTGAACACCTAATCCTGTCTCTGGTGACCAGTGGTCAGAGGACTGTCATGCAATTCCTTTCAGGCTGGGCTCTCTCTGCTCAGTAAGGAGAAAAAGACCATGTGAATGAGTGTTGCTCTACCTCTCTATATTAGGATTGACGGGAGTATGAATTAGGAGGAAGCTGTGTAAGAATTTAATTTACTGACCAATGTTCAAGCAGGTATAATCACAGCCCAGAAAAAGAGGAGGAAGAAGGAAGGTGAAGCCTTTCTGCTTTGGTAGTTGTTGGCATGAGTAGGCAAGAAATCCATTTTAGAAAATCAGTAAATTTCCATACCGGCCAGCTTGGGGCATTCTACAGAGCAGGCCAATGATGATCCTGAATGAGGACCTGAACTGATATGTAGAAACCAAATTTCTGTGTTTTCCCTAGATCAAAAAGAGATCTAGACAAACTGGTGTGGCTGTTCCTAACAGAAAACTTATTATTCCTCTTTGAAAATAAAGAAAATAAGAGAAAAGTTACAATACTTCGTGTGCTCTAGTACATATTTTACTCCGTGAAAAATATTGGACCATACAGTGTGTTTTAAGATTTAAAAATAACATTTAAGAGTAAAATTAAATCATTTCTTCTTTTCCTTTCTTCCTGGTGTTAAGTCTGAAAGCCTGGGAAAAGTGGCTAGGGAGGAGGCAGCTATTGATCAAAACAAAGCAAACCTGGCCTTCTGATTTTCTCATTGGAACTCAATCCCTAACTGTCACAGCATATTGCTAACATACCTCATCCTCTAGCCCAAGAGTAGGGATGCCATTCTCTCACTTACATTTCCAACCATTTGATAACTGGGCTTTTTCATTTATAATTATTATTCTGACCTCTTTGTCTGGCTCTTCCTTCTCCCCTCCTTCCACTCTCCACAAGTTTCAAGGTCATGTCTATTCTTCGCTGTCCCAGAAACCCAAAGATCTATCTGTGTTCTTTCTTTTGTGTATAATAAACTCTCTAATCCAACATGCCTAGGAGCAGTGATGTCTTTTATTTTATACAGTGCATGTATAAGTGAATGTGCAAAGAATGCACACTGTGCCAGTGAAAAGGGTAACAAGTGCTCTGGGAGACTGGAACATTCTATTAAATGCCAACGTCATGGACTGGGGCTCTGTCTGTACTTAGGATGGAACTGCAGAGCTTGGAGGACTCAGATGTTTGAGTCATTCGCTCTGTGATTCCCCAGTAGAGGAGCTACTACTGTCCTGGGACCCAAATGAGTTGTACAAGCTTATTAGTAACTCTGGCTATGCCTTTCAAACATGAACAATAGTGACAGGTAGTTTGAAGGTTCTTTATTGTGTTCTCCTTAGATGCATCTGTAGCGGTTGGCTATCAATCCCCTGAGAGGACAGGAACCGGATATGTCCTGACCCTGATTCTCCTAATTCCCTGGGTGCTGGTGCAGAGATGGCACTAAGCATTTTCCTCTGATGTCAGATATTTCGGCAGAGGGTAGTCTCCTCTGATTTCTTAGGAGTGTCCACAATTCTGAGGGTCCAGCTTAGTCACAACCCCTCTCGTGTTTTGTGTGTGTGGAGCTGTTTGACCAGTTCCATTCAGTTCCAGATGCAGACATGGACTGTGGGTTCACACACCTGGCTGCTCCTATATTCCGATGTCCAGAGGCATTATGCAGTTTCCTCAAGGGCCAGAAATATTGTAGAGGTGGGCAGTATTGTATGCATTCAATGATAAGTTGATATTCGGCTCAAAGCTCAAATAACCCAAGATGCAATCCATGAACCACATGAAACTCTAGAAGAAGGATAACCCAAGTTGGGATGCTACACTACTTCTTTAAAAGGGGAAAAAAATAGCCATAGGAGTGGATAAGGTGGAAAAGTGTAGAGCAGACAGTGAAGGAAGATGATGTAGATTTGCAAGGATGGTTTTCACACAGTAATGCAAATTAATATAAAAACAAAATTCAGGAATAAAATTGTAAACTCTTTAGGCAAGGATAGATGCCAGAATAGTGTCCCAAATCTATTGACAAAACTGAGGAACTGGATGTTGTTAGTGTATATCATACCTTATAGATATAACTATTACAAGAATGTTCAATGTATTTCTGAGATAAACGGCCTATTTAATGGACAAAATGAGCGAAATGTGCATTGGTTCTAATGCTGCTTGTGTTAAATCAGTCCCCAAACTGTACAGGATTCCTGCATTTGAGACACTGAGAATGCCTATCCTCAGCTGGTTATGATTGGTAAACTTGTGCAGCTGTTGCCAGGGCGAAGTGGGTATTAACCAAATTCCATTACACCCAATATTTGTTTATCAGGAATTTTTCAATAAATAAGAAAATAACCACATTAATTACTCATGTAATTAATGAGTAAAAGGCTTTTTACAACACAGTTATCCACAAATACATGACAATTACTGGACTGGATTCCTATCAATAAGCAATTGGTAAATCATTGCATGCAGCATTATTCTCAAAAAACATCAGAAAAGTCATCTGGTAGATAAATCCATACTTATAGTCAGTGTGGTAGCATTTTGCACTTTACGAATTCTTTATACAAGAATAAAATGTTCAGTGTATAATTAATCTCATTGGTCTAAAAGGACACTGAAGGGAATCTATGACATTCTGTTACAGAAGATTACTTTTCAGGAGAAACAATGTGGTCATAATCTTTTGAAGCTGTAAGATATGATCGTCATCCTACTTTCTTAAAATTATAATAATATTTCGCTTCAATTACATAAAATTTCTCAAACAGGTATAAAACATTTTGGACATGTATTAGCGCCTTTTCTGTTGATATGATAAAAAACAGTGTCTAAAACAACTTAAAGAACAATTTAATTTACCCATGGCTTTAGAGGGGTGTAGGTTCCCATGTGATGTGACAACAGAAGTATTAAAAATTCCCTTCAGATATTGTGATGTTATATATGCTTGCTTGGATGTCAGTCATTAGTCAAGGCAACCTTTTGTCTTGATTTTTATGTGTCAGCCTACAGAACACAAGTTATAACATAGAAGAAACACTTCATTCTGTCCTGTTTTGTTAACACATTTTAACAATGTTAAAGTTAAAATGTTTAAAAAGAATGTAACAGTGATAAAATAATTCATATGTATCGAAAACAGCATTTTCATGTATACCTTAGAAGTCAATAAATATAAAAATCAGTAACTAACTGTGTTTCTCACAGCATATCTTGATTGTTATGTGTAGGTACATATTTTTTGATGTTCTATGCTTCTTCAGATTCCCTTTACACAGGACTTGGTACATCATCTTCAAGTTTGCCATCAAAGGAGATTATCTAGAGATGCTAGACAATGTAAAAGAAGTGAGCTTTATTTTAATAAATACTTTATGGTATGCGTATTCCAGTTTGGTGTGTCTGTGTGTTTGGGTGTGCACATGCATGTGTGTGTTTTTAATGTTATATGGGTTTTCAAGGCATGGATGATATGTAGTGAGTGAGTGACACAATTGTAGAACCTTCTTGGCCCTCTTTATATAGTGTTCAAAGTCAGGTTAACTACCTTGTGTACTGTAGCCCGTTCTTATTGCACAGATGTGCCAATAAATTTACCTAAAGCATTACACTAGTAAAATATTGTCTTCTTTACATTTTGTAAAATAGCCAATGATTTTTCATTAATACCATGTCCATGAGACTAAGCAGTGATGTTAGAACAGACCCCACAGGGAGCCAACAGAATCAGGGACTCACTCTGCTCCAGGTATTGGGGAACCTACCTGAATAAAAAGCTCCAAGCTGCACATATGCTATGCATGTTTTCAGGGGGTAGCACAGGTCAAGTCCATGAATGCTTTTTGGGTTGTGGATAATTCTCTGACAACCCTTAAGTATAGAGGTCAATTAACTCTGTTGGTCTATGTATGAAGTTCTTATTACCCCCAGATTCCTCAATTTCTTTTAAAATATATCACAAACTTCTGGAGCTCCCTCCAGTGTTTAGCCATTTTGTACAGCTGTAGCCTGGAGCCTCTAAAAGGACAGATATGCTAGGCCCCTGTCTGTCAGGATGCAGAGTATCATTAATGCTGTCAGGGATTGGTTCTTGTCCATGGGATTCATCTGAAGTTGGACCAGTCATTGGTTTTCCACTCCCTCAGACCCCACTCCTTCTTTGTCCCTGCACCTCCTGTAGGCAGGAAGATTTTGTAGATGGTTTAGTATGATCAGTCCTTCATTGGGAGTCCTGTCAGGTTACAGGAGGTGGTCACTTCAGGCTCCATATCACACACTCCTTGGAGTGAGTCTCAGCTACTATCACACTCACTCATTCCAAGGAGAATCCCCCATTCCAGGTCTCTGGCACATCCTAGAGAAGCCCTTCCGCAGCCTCTCATTCCTTCTGGAGATGCCCCCAGCCTTCTCACTTCTGTCATCATCTAATGTGTTTGTGTCCCTTGGTAGGGTCACAGCAATCAGGACAGTGGGGAGGTAGAGAAGCTTTGCAACACTGCATGCATTATTGAATTCTCCAGTGGCATTTATACACAAGCAGAATAAAGATTTCTCACAGCTTCTAACTCACAACAGCTTCTATTACTTAAACAGTAGTTTATCTGGGTACATGTGGACCTAAATCAACTTGCAGTTTGAGATATCTGTCTGGGGTCTCACTCTTCTAAGTGTAGATAGAGGTCAAATCATTCCTTCCTGCTTGCATGGATTAACTGCTGGGAACAAAACCAGGAACAAGGGAACAAGGGAGATTCACTGGAGGACAGACAAGTAAGCTATTGGAAGAAAAGCTGTTGTGCTGCTGAAATTCTGATCTGCAGGGATAGCAAAACATTGGCCTAGGCTGGAACCACTATGCTGTGTCTTTTTAAAACCCTCGAACCCTAAGGATAAGGCTGATGTCACTCAAAATTCACTAGCCAATCAGCACCTCGAGAGGGAGTTAGCAGTCAAGGGAGGCGGTTGCTCTTCCAGGTAGAAGGTCAGCAACTTCCTTTGGGAACTCAGCCCCTCTGAGTGCTTCCGGATGGTACATTCTGAGTCACTCTTCAGGTTGCTGTGAGAGGAGCTCAGAACACCCAACATGGTAAGTGCAAGATCATGTCCACAAACAGGAGGAGCAAGCTGCTTAGCAAAGGATACATCCCAGTGGCTGGACTGAAAGCGGCAGCCAGAACTAATGCTGCCACTTGTGAGGTCCAATGCAGTACCAGAGGGTGGATACTGAATTACTTTATTATGAAACCTGCATTTCTCCGAAATCGTTATGGCGGCCGCTTGTGTTGAGAAATATACTTGGCAGGATATCAACCCTGAAGCCCCGGGATTTAAACTATCTTCTAAAAATTCTGAACTTGGTAGTTAACAGTTAGTTATAAGGTCCATTTGGCTTGATTTTTGGAGGCTGTGAAATATCTCGTGTGTTGTGTAGTACTCTAATTATAAGCTGTGTAGTAAATGAGTAGAATTGAGAATGTATTGATTTACCAACGTTTAGATTATAATAAGTTACACTAAGTAGAATGTAGCTGAGGTAGGACTGCTTATAAACACCTCACAGGTATGGAGTAAGCTAAGCAGTCCCGTTTAAGATTAGGATAGTAGTGTATATGTTTGTTTAGCAGGATTGTCCAGATATTTGTCTCCAAACCATAAAAAAGGGGACAAATCTTGCTTAAACTCAGCGATAAGACCCATGATGGTCTCAAAGAACAGGACCCTAACAAAATGCCCAAGGTGAGATTATAGGGTCACAAAGAACAATGAGGCCTGGTCTGCCCTATAGATATGATTATCAGTTCCAAGTCAACTGTGGACTTCGCTAGGAACGTTTTTTGGATACTTAGGGTTCCCTTGTACAGCACTGTTTTATTAGACTTCTCCTGAGTTTGTACCATTGTATGAGAGTTACTGATTGCTTCATAATAATTTCCACTTGGTTCTACTTATCCCCTGTAAATAATATAAAAGACGCTACTCTTTAGAAGCTTACTTGGTATAAGACACAGCTTGTGCATGATCTACCCACCACAGCTGCTGCAGATTCTACCTTCTACCTTTCCTAGCATTCTCATCCTCTGGACCTCCAAATCAGGACCCCATCACTGGAGGAGGAAACTTAGGGTTGTTTTGATTTGCAGTTCCCTTATGACTAAAGATGTTGAACATTTCTTTAGATGCTTGTCAGCCATTCGGCATTCCTCAACTGTGAATTCTTTGTTTACCTCAGAACCCCATTTTTTAATAGGGTTATTTGTCTCCCTGCAGTCTAACTTCAGGTGTTCTTTGTTTATTTTGGATATAAGCCCTCTATCAGTTGTAGGACTAGTAAAGATCTTTTCCCACTCTGTTGGTTGTCAATTTGTCCTAACAACAGTGTCCTTTGCCTTACAGAAGTTTTCCAGTTTTATGTGATCCCATTTGTCGATTCTTGATCTTAGAGCATAAGCCATTGGCTGTCACAGATAATCCTGAAGCATCCGCATTTTGATCATCCTTCTGAGTTTCATGTGTTCTATGCATCTATGGTAGTTTGAGAATTTGGGCTAGTAAACACTTGTCAATGAGTACATACCATGTGTGTTTTTCTGTGATTGGGTTACCTCACTCAGGGTGATATTTTCCAGTGCCATCCAATTGCCTACGAATCTCATAGAGGCATTGTTTTTGATACCTGAGTAATATTCCATTGTGTAGATGGACCACATTTTCTGTGTCCATTCCTCTGTTGAAGGGCATCTGGGTTCTTTCCAGCTTCTGGCTATTATACATAAGGCTGCTATGAACATAGTGGAGCATGTTTCTTTGTTATATGTTGAGGCATTTTTTGAGTATATGCCCCAGAGAGTTAAAGCGGGGTCCTCAGGTACAGCAGTGTCCAATTTTCTGAGGAACCTCCAGACTGATTTCCAGAATGGTTATACCAGTCTGCAATCCCACCAACAATGGAGAAGTGTTCCTCTTTCTCCACATCCTCGCCAACATCTACTGTCTCCGGAGTTTTTGCTCTTAGCCATTCTGACAGGTGCAAGGTGGAATCTCAGGGTTGTTTTGATTTGCATTTCCCTTATGACTAAAGATGTTGAACATTTCTTTAGGTGCTTCTCAGCCATTCAGCATTCCTCAACTGTGAATTCTTTGTTTAACTCTGAACCCCATTTTTAATAGGGTTATTTGTCTCCCTGCAATTTAACTTCATGAGTTCTTTGCACATTTTGGATATAAGCCCTCTTTCTGTTGTAGGATTGGTAAAGATCTTTTCCCACTCTGTTGATTGCTGTTTTGTCCTAACAGCAGTTTCCTTTGCCTTACAGATTTTGCAGTTTTATGCGATCCCATTTGTCAATTCTTGATCTTAGAGCATAAGCCATTTGTGTTTGTTCAGGAAATTTTCTCCAGTGCCCATATGTTAGAGAATGTTCCCCACCTTTTCTTCTATTAGTTTGAGTGTATCTGATTTGCTGTGGCGGTCCTTGATCCTTTGGACTTAATTTTCTACAGGGTGAGAAGAATGGATCGATCTGAATTCTTCTACAGGCTGACCTCCACTTGAACCAGCACCGTGTGCTGAAAAGGCTATCTTTTTTTCCATTGGATTGTTTTACCTCCTTTATCAAAAATCAAGTGACCATATGTGTGTGGGTTCATTTCTGTGTCTTCAATTCTATTCTACTGGTTTATCTGCCTGTCTTTTTACCAATACCATACAGTTTTTATCACTACTGCTCTGTAATACTGCTTGAGTTCAGGGTTAGTGATTCCCCCAGAAGTCCTTTTATTGTTGAGGATAGTTTTAGGTGTCCTGGGTTTTTTCTTATTCCAGATGAATTTACAAATTGTTCTGTCTAACTCTCTGAAGAATTGGATTGGAATTTTGATGGGAATTGCATTGAATCTGTAGATCGCTTTTGGCAAAATGGCCATTTTTACTATATTAATCCTGCCAATCCATGAGCATGGGAGATCTTTCCATCTTCTGAGATCTTCTTCATTTTCTTTAGAGGCTTGAAGTTCTTATCATACAGATCTTTCACCTGCTTGTTTAAAGTCACACCGAGGCATTTTATATTATTTGGGAATATTATGAAAGGTGTCTTTTCCCTAATTTCTTTCTCGCCTTGCTTCTCTTTTGTGTAGAGGAAGGCTTCTGATTTATTTGAGTAAATTTTGTACCCAGCCATTTTGCTGAAGGTGTTTATCAGTTTTAGTAGTTCTCTTGTGGAACTTTTGGGATCACTTAAATCTACTATCATATCATCTACAAATAGTGATATTTTGACTTCTTCCTTTCCAATCTGTATCACATTGATCTCCTTTCCTTGTCTGATTGCTCTGGCTAGGACTTCGAGAACTATAATGAATAATTAGGAACAGAGTGGGCAGCCTTGGTTTTCTCATATAATCTCTTGCTCTCTCCATGCATGTTACTTGAGAGTTTTGCTGGGTATAGTAACCTGGACTGGCACTTGTGTTCTGTTAGGGTCTGTATGACATCTGTCCAGGACCTTCTGGGTTTCATAGTCTCTGGTGAGAAGTCTGGTGTAATTCTTATAGGTCTGCCTTTATACGTTACTTGACCTGTTTCCCTTACTGCTTTTAATATTCTTTCTTTGTTTTGTGCTTTTAGTGTTTTGACTATTATGTAACGGGAGGAGTTTCTTTTCTGTTCCAAACTGTTTGGAGTTCTGTAGGCTTCTTTTATGTTTATGGGCATCTCTTTCTTTAGGTTAGTGAAGTTTTCTTCTATGATTTTGTTCAAGATATTTACTGGTGCTGTGAGCAGGGAGTCTTCACTCTCTTCTATACATTTAATGCTTAGGTTTGATCTTCTCATTGTGTCCTGGATTTCCAGTATATTTTGGGCCAGTAGCTTTTTCCCTTTTAAATTATCTTTCACTGTTGTGTCAATGATTTCTATGGAATCTTCTGCTCCTGAAATGCTCTCTTCTTTCTCTAGTTTTCTGTTTTTTGCTTGTATCTACAGCTCCTTGTCTCCTCCTTTTTTTTTTTTTTATTTGTTTGGTTTTTTTTTTCTTTTTTTTTTAATATCCAGGGTTGTCTCCCTTTGCGCTTTCTTCATTTTTTTTTCTTTTTTTTTTTTATTTTTTTTTTTATTAACTTGAGTATTTCTTATATACATTTCGAGTGTTATTCCCTTTCCCGGTTTCCGGGCAAACATCCCCCTCCCCCCTCCCCTTCCTTATGGGTGTTCCCCTCCCAACCCTCCCACCATTGCCGCCCTCCCCCCATAGACTAGTTCACTGGGGGTTCAGTCTTAGCAGGACCCAGGGCTTCCCCTTCCACTGGTGCTCTTACTAGGATATTCATTGCTACCTATGGGGTCAGAGTCCAGGGTCAGTCCATGTATAGTCTTTAGGTAGTGGCTTAGTCCCTGGAAGCTCTGGTTGCTTGGCATTGTTGTACTTTTGGGGTCTCGAGCCCCTTCAAGCTCTTCCAGTTCTTTCTCTGATTCCTTCAATAGGGGACCTATTCTCGGTTCAGTGGTTTGCTGCTGGCATTCGCCTCTGTATTTGCTGTATTCTGGCTTTGTCTCTCAGGAGCGATCTACATCCGGCTCCTGTCGGTCTGCACTTCTTTGCTTCATCCATCTAGTCCAATTGGGTGGCTGTATATGTATGGGCCAAATGTGGGACAGGCTCTGAATGGGTGTTCCTTCAGTCTCTGTTTTAATCTTTGCCTCTCCCTTCCCTGCCAAGGGTATTCTTTTTCCTCATTTAAAGAAGGAGTGAAGCATTCACATTTTGATCATCCGTCTTGAGTTTCGTTTGTTCTAGGGATCTAGGGTAATTCAAGCATTTGGGCTAATAGCCACTTATCAATGAGTGCATACCATGTATGTCTTTCTGTGATTGGGTTAGTTCACTCAGGATGATATTTTCCAGTTCCAACCATTTGCCTACGAATTTCATAAACTCGTTGTTTTTGATAGCTGAGTAGTATTCCATTGTGTAGATGTACCACATTTTCTGTATCCATTCCTCTGTTGAAGGGCATCTGGGTTCTTTCCATTTTCTGGCTATTATAAATAAGGCTGCGATGAACATAGTGGAGCACGTGTCTCTTTTATATGTTGAGGCATCTTTTGGGTATATGCCCAAGAGAGGTATAGCTGGATCCTCAGGCAGTTCAATGTCCAATTTTCTGAGGAACCTCCAGACTGATTTCCAGAATGGTTTTACCAGTCTGCAATCCCACCAACAATGGAGGAGTGTTCCTCTTTCTCCACAACCTCGCCAGCATCTGCTGTCACCTGAGTTTTTGATCTTAGCCAATCGCACTGGTGTGAGGTGAAATCTCAGGGTTGTTTTGATTTGCATTTCCCTTATGACTAAAGATGTTGAACATTTCTTTAGGTGTTTCTCAGCCATTCGGCATTCCTCAGCTGTGAATTCTTTGTTTAGCTCTGAACCCCATTTTTTAATAGGGTTATTTGTTTCCCTGCGGTCTAACTTCTTGAGTTCTTTGTATATTTTGGATATAAGGCCTCTATCTGTTGTAGGGTTGGTAAAGATCTTTTCCCAATCTGTTGGTTGCCGTTTTGTCCTAACCACAGTGTCCTTTGCCTTACAGAAGCTTTGCAGTTTTATGAGATCCCATTTGTCAATTCTTGATCTTAGAGCATAAGCCATTGGTGTTTTGTTCAGGAAATTTTTTCCAGTGCCCATGTGTTCCAGATGCTTCCCTAGTTTTTCTTCTATTAGTTTGAGTGTGTCTGGTTTGATGTGGAGGTCCTTGATCCACTTCGACTTAAGCTTTGTACAGGGTGATAAGCATGGATCGATCTGCATTCTTCTACATGTTGCCCTCCAGTTGAACCAGCACCATTTGCTGAAAATGCTATCTTTTTTCCATTGGATGGTTTTGGCTCCTTTGTCAAAAATCAAGTGACCATAGGTGTGTGGGTTCATTTCTGGGTCTTCAATTCTATTCCATTGGTCTATCTGTCTGTCTCTGTAGCAATACCATGCAGTTTTTATCACTATTGCTCTGTAATACTGCTTGAGTTCAGGGATAGTGATTCCCCCTGAAGTCCTTTTATTGTTGAGGATAGCTTTAGCTATCCTGGGTTTTTTGTTATTCCAGATGAATTTGCAAATTGTTCTGTCTAACTCTTTGAAGAATTGGATTGGTATTTTGATGGGGATTGCATTGAATCTGTAGATTGCTTTTGGTAAAATGGCCATTTTTACTATATTAATCCTGCCAATCCATGAGCATGGGAGATCTTTCCATCTTCTGAGGTCTTCTTCAATTTCTTTCTTCAGTGACTTGAAGTTCTTATTGTACAGATCTTTTACTTGCTTGGTTAAAGTCACACCGAGGTACTTTATATTATTTGGGTCTATTATGAAGGGTGTCGTTTCCCTAATTTCTTTCTCGGCTTGTTTCTCTTTTGTATAGAGGAAGGCAACTGATTTATTTGAGTTAATTTTATACCCAGCCACTTTGCTGAAGTTGTTTATCAGCTTTAGTAGTTCTCTGGTGGAACTTTTGGGATCACTTAAATATACTATCATATCATCTGCAAATAGTGATATTTTGACCTCTTCTTTTCCGATCTGTATCCCTTTGATCTCCTTTTGTTGTCTGATTGCTCTGGCTAGAACTTCAAGAACTATATTGAATAAGTAGGGAGAGAGTGGGCAGCCTTGTCTAGTCCCTGATTTTAGTGGGATTGCTTCAAGTTTCTCTCCATTTAGTTTAATGTTAGCAACTGGTTTGCTGTATATGGCTTTTACTATGTTTAGGTATGGGCCTTGAATTCCTATTCTTTCCAGGACTTTTATCATGAAGGGGTGTTGAATTTTGTCAAATGCTTTCTCAGCATCTAATGAAATGATCATGTGGTTCTGTTCTTTCAGTTTGTTTATATAATGGATCACGTTGATGGTTTTCCGTATATTAAACCATCCCTGCATGCCTGGGATGAAGCCTACTTGATCATGGTGGATGATTGTTTTGATGTGCTCTTGAATTCGGTTTGCCAGAATTTTATTGAGTATTTTTGCGTCGATATTCATAAGGGAAATTGGTCTGAAGTTCTCTTTCTTTGTTGTGTCTTTGTGTGGTTTAGGTATAAGAGTAATTGTAGATTCGTAGAAGGAATTCGGTAGGGCTCCATCTGTTTCAATTTTGTGGAATAGTTAGGATAATATTGGTATGAGGTCTTCTATGAAGGTTTGATAGAATTCTGCACTAAACCCGTCTGGACCTGGGCTCTTTTTGGTTGGGAGACCTTTAATGACTGCTTCTATTTCCTTAGGAGTTATGGGGTTGTTTAACTGGTTTATCTGTTCCTGATTTAACTTTGATACCTGGTATCTGTCTAGGAAATAGTCCATTTCCTGAAGATTTTCAAATTTTGTTGAATATAGGTTTTTATAGTAAGATCTGATGATTTTTTGAATTTCCTCTGAATCTGTAGTTATGTCTCCCTTTTCATTTCTGATTTTGTTAATTTGGACGCACTCTCTGTGTCCTCTCGTTAGTCTGGCTAAGGGTTTATCTATCTTGTTGATTTTCTCAAAGAACCAACTTTTGGTCCTGTTGATTCTTTCTATGGTCCTTTTTGTTTCTACTTGGTTGATTTCAGCTCTGAGTTTGATTATTTCCTGCCTTCTACTCCTCCTGGGTGTATTTGCTTCTTTTTGTTCTAGAGCTTTTAGGTGTGCTGTCAAGCTGCTGACATATGCTCTTTCCTGTTTCTTTCTGCAGGCACTCAGCGCTATGAGTTTTCCTCTTAGCACAGCTTTCATTGTGTCCCATAAGTTTAAGTATGTTGTATCTTCATTTTCATTAAATTCTAAGAAGTTTTTAATTTCTTTCTTTATTTCTTCCTTGACCAGGTTATCATTGAGTAGAGCATTGTTCAATTTCCACGTATATGTGGGCATTCTTCCCTTATTGTTATTGAAGACCAGTTTTAGGCCGTGGTGGTCCGATAGCACGCATGGGATTATTTCTATCTTTCTGTACCTGTTGAGGCCCGTTTTTTGACCAATTATATGGTCAATTTTGGAGAAAGTACCATGAGGAGCTGAGAAGAAGGTATATCCTTTTGCTTTAGGATAGAATGTTCTATAAATATCCGTTAAGTCCATTTGGCTCATGACTTCTCTTAGTCTGTCGACATCACTGTTTAATTTCTGTTTCCATGATCTGTCCATTGATGAGAGTGGGGTGTTGAAATCTCCCACTATTATTGTGTGAGGTGCAATGTGTGTTTTGAGCTTTAGTAAGGTTTCTTTTACGTATGTAGGTGCCCTTGTATTTGGGGCATAGATATTTAGGATTGAGAGTTCATCTTGGTGGATTTTTCCTTTGATGAATATGAAGTGTCCTTCCTTATCTTTTTTGATGACTTTTAGTTGGAAATTGATTTTATTTGATATTAGAATGGCTACTCCAGCTTGCTTCTTCTGACCATTTGCTTGGAAAGTTGTTTTCCAGCCTTTCACTCTGAGGTAGTGTCTGTCTTTGTCTCTGAGGTGTGTTTCCTGTAGGCAGCAGAATGCAGGGTCCTCGTTGCGTATCCAGTTTGTTAATCTATGTCTTTTTATTGGGGAGTTGAGGCCATTGATATTGAGAGATATTAAGGAATAGTGATTATTGTTTCCCTTTATATTCATATTTGGATGTGAGGTTATGTTTGTGTGCTTTCATTCTCTTTGTTTTGTTGCCAAGACGATTAGTTTCTTGCTTCTTCTAGGGTATAGCTTGCCTCCTTATGGTGGGCTTTACCATTTATTATCCTTTGTAGTGCTGGATTTGTAGAAAGATATTGTGTAAATTTGGTTTTGTCATGGAATATCTTGGTTTCTCCATCAATGTTAATTGAGAGTTTTGCTGGATACAGTAACCTGGGCTGGCATTTGTGTTCTCTTAGGGTCTGTATGACATCAGTCCAGGATCTTCTGGCCTTCATA